>NC_085988.1:18282540-18882540 GCF_030014385.1 Trichomycterus rosablanca
TTTCTTAATGAAGCGGTGGGTTGGGTTAAGTGACAACTGTTTTCCGAATTAATCCCAAACCCATGTGGCTATATTTATCACAGTAGCATGACGGTTTCTCATGCAATGCTGTCTCTGGCAGAACCGTGATTGCCGGCCTTGCCGTACATGGACTGACATTTCTCCAGATTCTTGCATTTATTTGCCGCTCAGGTGGCGCAGCGGTAAAACACGCTAGCACACCAGAGCTGGGATTTCGAATACATTGTACCGAATCTCAGCTCTGCCATCCGGCTGGGCTGGGCGGCTATATGAACAACGTTTGGCAGTTGTTCATCCAGGGAGGGAGCCAGATAGGGACTCCTTATAACTGATGTAATTACGACCTCTGCTGGCTGATTGATGGCGTCTGCACAGAGTAGAGGAATAATGCGATCAGGGTGTGACTCTCCGTGCACAAGGCTGATCCGCATATGAACTCGCCTCGTGCAGGTGAAAAGATGCAGTCGGCTACTGCATGTGTCAGACAGTCTCGTTTTCCTCAATCAGCAGTGGAGATCAGCATCGTTAGAGAGGAAGCATAATGCAATCGGGTAATTAGATACAACTAGATTGGAAGGAAAATTGGGAAAATGCAAAAAAAAAACACATTTATTTTAAATAAAAAAAAATCATATTTTCAGTGTATGATTAACCTAAATACCACAGAGACATTTTTATTCGTCTTTACCAAGGGTGACGATCATTCTGGAGCTGACAGTATATAAAGCATTTATCTACCAAAATTATGCACTTTTAGGTGAACCAGTACAGCAGCACTATTGAAAGATATTATATACAGTATAGCTTTATTTTTATAGGTTTGAAACTGATATATAGTGGCATGCCAATGTTTGGCAACCCTGTCAAAATTCTGTTACTGTTAATAGCTAAGCAAGTAAAAGATGACCTGATTTCCAAAAGTTAAAGGGTAAACATTTCATTAATATCTAAAACAAAATTAATAATTACAGTTTTTAAACAACTACGTAAAAAGGAAAATTACCTAAAGCAAAAGTTTGGGCACCCTGCATGGGCAGTACTTTGTACCACTACGTTGGCAAGTATCACTTTTGTAAATGCTTTTCTTTTGGGGGGATTTTCACCCATTCTTCATGACAAAAGGCTTCTAGTTCTGAGAGGTTCCTGAACCATTTTGTATGCACTGTTTTTTCAAGGTTTTTCACTCCCTACCTTTCATCCTAATTATCCTGTAGGACAGGGGTTCTAAACTGGGGGGCTGGGACCCACTAGTGGGCCTCATTGAGCCCAGAGGGGGGTCTCATTGTATTTTACTGAGAGAAAAGTGAAAATAATCACACGTGATTGGATGGGGAAATCAATAGGCTGTTAGCATACAGACGATCTCTTGTGATGTAATAAATCTATTTTAAACTACTTAAAGCCTATGCTGTTTTTTTTAACTATTTCAACTATTTTATTTCTCCACCTCAGAAGTGAGCAGGTCAACAGATGCACACTACAAATGATTGTGATTGTGATTTTTACAACTGTGGGGTCTAAGAGAAAAAAAGGTTGAGAATCGCTGCTCTATGTCACCCAAGAAGGATGGAGGTCACTGTTATGCCTGGTTTCTTCCTTGTAATATTTAGAGAGTTTTTCCATGCCCCTGTTACGCTTGCTTGCTCATTAGAGGTTTTTGGTCCTGGAATCTGTAAAATTGCTTTAAGGCAAGGTCTATTGTAAAAAGTGTTATACAAATAAATTTGACTGGACTTTCTACAGATTTCTGATTATGTTTATGACCCACAGGTGTTGTGGGCCATACCAAAAACATTCATCTTGCACCTCTGGTAGTTTATTGTGGATTTTAAAGTGTGTTTAGGAGTCACCAAAAGGCTTTTGTGTATAGTTTACATTTATACGTGTCTTTCTGATACTTTCAGTCCTACTTTGCATTTTACATTTTAATTTGTTAATTAAGTACTTTTGGGAAAGATTCAATCTTCAGGAAAGCATAACCAGGTACATCAGGAGGACTAAAAAGTGCAATAGTTGATTTTATGTCAATTTATGTTTCATTATATGGTCATTCATCTATTCAATTATAAGCAGATTGCAAACTTGTCTGTATGTAGATGCCCTACCGGCCCTGGGAATTTGAACCCTTGATGTGGGCTAGTGTAATTTACCGCTGCGCCACCTGAGAAGAATAGAACAGCTTTTTTTTTGTCATATATACAGACACACGTGTACAGTACAACGAAATTCTTTCTTCGTATATTCCAGCTTGTTTGGATGCTGGGGTCAGAGTGCAGGGTCAGCCATTGTACGGCACCCATGGATCAGACAGGGTTAAGGGCCTTGCTCAAGGGCACAACAGTGGCTGCATGGCAGAGCTGGAATTCGAACTCTTAACCTTTCAATTAGGGATGTAACGATACACTCTACCCACGATTCACGATACTGGGTTCACGATACGATTTTTTATAAACTGATATTGAAGACAAATTATGACAAAGTTTCCTTTTATTATTTCTCCTAAAAAAGAAAATAAAATACTGTATTTGTGATTATCTTTTATTTATCTAAATAATGAATGCCCTTCTATTTCTGAGGTAGGTACAAACTATGCAAAACAATTTTGAATTAAGCCCAATGTGGCTGAAATCGACCCCGAATTTGGCAACCAATATCTTATAAAAATTTTGATTTATTTAAAAGATTAGTAATAGGCGGTTGGGTGGTGCAGCTGTCTATTACGTTAGTCCACAAATGCTGAAATCCAGTGGTGTTATCAGCCGGCGGGGTGTCTACACAGACATGATTGACTTGGCTATGTCTGGGCAGTGGTGGGAGATAGCTAAAGCTCTGTGATGGATTGCCGCCCTCTCCAGTGTATCAGTTCCTTATAACCCTGACCAGGATAAAGCAGTTGCTGAAAATGAATGAAATGATAAAGGGATATAACATACAGTCGTGGTTTGAATTACGGGGTAATTGTTGGGTCTGACCCTTCTTCAAAGGACAGTTTTAGCTTAGTGGTTAAGGCACTGGACTGGCAAATCAAAAGGTTCACCCTGTTCTTGAATGGTCAGGACCCACACAGGACCACCACAGAGCAGGTATTATTTAGGTGGTGGATGATTCTCAGCACTGCAGTGACACTGACATGGTGGTGGTGTGTTAGTGTGTGTTGTGCTGGTATGAGTGGATCAGACACAGCAGTGCTGATGGACACCTCACTGTCACTGCTGGACTGAGAATAGTCCAACATCCAAAAATATCCAGCCAACAGCGCCCCGTGGGCAGCGTCCTGTGACCACTGATGAAAGTCTAGAAGATGACCAACTCAAACAGCAGCAATAGATGAGCGATCGTCTCTGACTTTACATCTACAAGGTGGACCAACTAGGTAGGAGTGTCTAATAGAGTGGACAGTGAGTGGACACAGTATTTAAAAACTGTAGAGAAATAAAAGAACTACAGTAATGGACTACAATTAATCAGTAATTGTAGAACTACAAAGTGCTTCTATATGGTAAGTGGAGCTGATAAAATGGACAGTGAGTGTAGAAACCAGGAGGTGGTTTTAATGTTCTAATTAATACTTGGATTTATCAGCGTATAATTCGCTCTGACAACAGTAATCGTGACTCTTAAATTGAAATGGTAAAATGGGGGTGTTACGGGTGCGGGTCGATGGAGGGCGCTTTGTCTCATATATTTAAATATAGAAGAGGCTCCAGTGCAAATCTGTGCCGCTGCTGCTGCTGCTTATTACAGTTCGTTACTCCAGTACTGTAAGTAACCCTGCATGTATTCTACACTCTGCACATTTTACAACAGTTAGACTTTTATTGATGATTGATGATTGTGTGCAGGGGCGGATCTAGAAAAATATTCATGGGGTGGCGAGAGGGGGGCAGGAATTTTTGAGGGGTGGCAACATATGGCAGACGTATTTATACTGAATTTAATCACAGTTTGATGAGAAATAGTATGTACACACTTCAAAAGGGTCAGAGTGGCAGCGTTGCAGCCAGCATTTGTACAAGAAGAAACTATCCAAAGAAAAACGTACCCATGAAGATCTATGGACTGAGCTGTACTAAGGTGAGCATAAATACACTGTGGAAATAAATGGGTCATGGCACTCAAACAAGGTACTGGACATTGCTTTTATTTTTTACTCGAAACACACATTCTCCCCATTTGTCCCTTAGTAGCTTGAACAGATTTATACTGTATATACGAAAGAGACATTAAAAACAACAACAATAACAACAACACTATAACAGCTGAATGCGGCGATTTCCATTTTGCTCAGCAAAACGCTTAACAAATTTATCTAGGTCTAATGCTTTTGTGCGTTTTGATTCAATGCTGAGTACAGCCAAACTTGATAGTCTCTTTTCTGTCATAGTAGACCGCAAATAAGTCTTTATGAGCCTGAGAGATGAAAAACTTCGTTCACAGGATGCACTGCTCACAGGTAAAACAACTGCTATTTTACACAACCTGAACAACTCATAAAAAACATCCTGGTATGGGTCCAAAAACTGAGTGAACTCCATTAAAGTGGTAGGACTCTCCTTTTCCCCCTTTTTTCTGTCTAGTACTCTTTTTGTCTGATGTAACTCGTGTTTGAGATCCTCAATATTTGAATCATAAGCTTCAGCCAATAACAGAACAGCCTCCTCCCTCAAAAAAGTTGGACTTGACGGATTTAGTGCCTGGACACCCTGCATAATTTGACAATTTGTGTTAGAAAATCTTCTTCCTATTTCTCCAATCATGTTATCCAGAACTGGATAGTACACAGAGACACAAAAGGTGTGTTTGCTATCTGGAACTACATGCTGTCCCAAGGTGGAGTGGATGACAGTATCCTGAAGCACCTTTGCTGTCTGTCTTGGCCTCTTTGGTTTTCGCTGAGTTGTATCAATGTTACTTCGCTGACATAAATCTAGTGTTTCACTCCACATTTCCTCAAAAGACGCTTGACTACGGTACTGGATCAGTGTCTCTTTAAGTGCTTCAATAAGTTCAACAGCCTTGGCATAGTCCACTGTTTTAGACTGGAGCATGTCTGATAAAAATTTGGAGTCACTCAGGACCTTTTTGAACAGAACAAGAGATCCAGCAAAATTCAGATCAATTTGAGCCAATATCCCTCTTGCTTCAACAGCTCTTTGTGGATGGTTCTCAGATGCGATCTCTTCAAGCACCTGTACTATTGCAGGCAACCTGTCCATAACATTGCGACATGCTATGTGCCTACAGGCCCAACGTGTATCACTTAGCTGTTGGAGTTCCCTTGGTGCACCATCAAACATCTCCCGCTGCACTTCCAGCCATTTGTTATGTACATAAGACCCAGACATGAATACATACAGTCGTTCCAATAATGAGAAGAAGTTTCCTGCATCTGCCACACTTTTTACAGCGTCTACTATAACTAAGTTCAAGCAGTGTGCACTACAGTGAACATAGAAGGCATGTTTGGCTACTTCTTTTATTTTTGCTTGAACACCTGCATGTGCCCCGCGCATCACTGCCGCGCCATCATAGCCCTGGCCTACAAGGTTTTTCTTGTACTCCAGCCCATGCTTCTCAAGGAAGCATATAATCTTGTCACTTAAGCTGGCAGCATCCAGGTGTTCTGCCACTTCAAACTCCAGAAAACTCTCATGAACCACACCGTTGTAAAAATATCTCAGAACAAATGATATTTGCTCTTTTTTCTTAACATCTTTAGTTTCATCAACAATAACTGAAAACTGCTTGCTCGTTTTAACTTCCTGGATGATTTCCTCTTTGACCATTGCAGCCAAGCACTCAAGTATTTCATTCTGTATTGTTTTACTGGTGTATTTTGCATTTTTAACTTGTTGTTCAAGTCTTTTTTTAATGATGGGGTTATGGTTACCCAGCAAGTCTAACATAGACAGAAAAACACCCTTTTTTTCTGAGTCGAGAGACTCCCTGTGACCCCGCTGTGCTATGTTTTCTGTGGCTGTTAGAACTAAAATTTCAGCTAATGTTTTAATGTAGTATTGATTTTCAGCCACCTGCTTCTTTTTTTGCTCATCCATTAGTCCAAACATTGAGGTATTTTTATCCATAATTTTCTTGTTCTCTGTCCATGCAAACATTGCATTTACATGGCCTTCAGATCTGGCATGAGAACAGAAACCACTGTCTTTCATTGTAGCCTTTTTCCAGTTACGATAACCCTCGAATGAGGTGAAAACAGTCCTTGGAGCATCGGGGAGGGAAAAATGCCTACAAGCAAAACAGTAAGCTGCATCTTTGGATTGCGAGTATTCTAACCAGGGATGAGATTTGTACCAGTCGCTACGGAAGCTTCTCCTGGCTCCTCCCTGAAGGGTCTTAGGGAAACTCTCTCGCATTGGCTGCACTGGCACCTCACACCTGGACTTGGATACGTCTAGAAGATGGAGGGGAGGAAAGATTCAAACTGCATTACATCTGAACTAATAATACAATATAACAACTAGTAAAAACATAATCAATTTGGAACTGTCATTGATTAGTTATAACTATCAGACTGTGTTAGCACACACTAACATTTTTGCCTGGAGAGTATTTTTAGGTTTATTTGTGTAATTTTGGAATTTAACCTTAGCAATAGATCTAAAATACATTGTACACAAAATATTAAAACTCTGTCCCCATCTCATCACACTTTCACACTTACAAGTTTCCCCAATTATTCATATTTAAGCAAACATGAATATTTATATTTATTTGAAGAAGTCTAAGCAATGTCTCTTAAATACACCTTACAGCAAAATGTCCGTTTTTGTCATTTGTTGTTCTTATTCATATGTAACTTAGTAAACTATGCAGCAACAATTTCCATACCATGTGGACCAACTCGACTGGAGATCGTTGGTGATGGCTCAGGCACTCTCCTTTCCCTTTCACTGTCTGAGCCCTGTGTGTTATCTTGTCTCTCGCTTTCTCCCTCCTCCATATCTTCACCGCTATGGTGTTCTCCTACCTCCTCCTGTCCCTGGTTGCCTTGGCCTATTCTATCTCTGTCACGTTTCTGTTGCCCTCCTCTCTCTCCTTCCACCTTATCCTTCTCTTCTCTCTCTCCTTCCACCTCATCTTTACTGTTTACCTTGCTCAGTTGTTCATTTTCTATTTCGGTCACCTCTCTCTTTGGTGAGAAAAAACTATGTATGCTACCCTTCCTCTTCATTTCTGTAAGATTCAAAGTAACTTTACAATGTTTTCCTTGACAGACGTTGAATCAATATTAGCTTTTATAGCCTACTTTACACAGAACTAACGTCAGACCTAGCTAACATTACATGTTAACAGACATCCCAAGTCTCCTGGAAGTTCCGGGAGTCTCCCGTATATACATAGCGGCTCCCTGATGCCCGCAAGTCAGATAAAATCTCCCGGAATCCAGAACGAGCGGCCAAGAGCACGCACACACAAACACACACGTGCATGCAGGCGACAAACTTTTTTCCCCGATCGCGTATTAAATCCGTTATCTGATAAAGCAATAAGCCACGAGAGGCCGTGCGTTACTGTGATTTTAGCACGGGGATGACGTTTTGGCACGACGCGAAGCAGAGTGCCTAAAACTTCTTTCCCGTGCTAAAATCATAGCAGTAACGCACGGTCTCGAGTGGCTTATTGCTTTTATAAAACGGCGGTCAACATAAAATACAATAAATACAACAATGTTTAATTCATAAATGTATTTATTGTGTATAAACTTACAATAAAGCATTCTTCCGCGACGCAAAATAGTTCGATTAACAGTGTTGCTAGGCAACATGAGGGCGAAAATAACATTAACTTTTTCTATTCAGTGGCGTATTAATATGGAATGATGTAAGGTGGTCCTAGGTGTGCGTTTATCGGGGATTTTACAACGGCTTAGAGCGCGGCTCAGCCAATCAGATTTTAGGACCGGAACTATCCGTTTTATAATACACAATCTAGCGCACTGTGTAGGGAACATAAATCAATTGTCTAATATACTGTCTAGTGCACTAAGTAGGGAACATAAATCCGCTATCTGATATACAATCTAGTGCACTATGTAGGGAACATAATTAATTATGTAATACACTATCTAGTGCACTATGTAAGGAACACAAATCATTATCTAGTTATACTTTCTAGTGCACTATGTAGTGAACATGAATGCGTTATCTAATACACTATCTAGTGCACTATGTAGGGAACATAAATCCGTGATCTGCTATACAATCTAGTGCACTATGTAGGGAACATAAATCTATTATCTTTCACACAATCTAGTGCACTACAGTACACATTAATGTGTTTGTGACGCGAACAGTTAGCTTAGTAGCTCAGTTAGCAGCTCCTAAAAGTTCTGTTATCACCCATATACTTTCATGTGTGCAGAGGCTTTTTTAGCTTTTTTTTGGGGGGCTTGGGGGGTCGGGGTCGAGGTCCGGGGGTACCTCACTGAAATTAGTTTTTGCAACTTGGGATGTCTGTGTATAGTTAGCGAAATAACGTTCTTCAACCTGATTTTTATCATCTCAAAATCAGCATCGCAACTATACTAGCACTGTGCTTTAATTATAATTTAATTTCTTGATAGACAGTTACTCAGTTTTTACCTCTTTCCTCCCGTGTCTCCTTTCCTCGCGACTCCTGGCTCCCTCGCTTCGCGCCAATCTGACGCACCGCGCCTCTCTGACGTTATCTCGTGCAGCGTTCACTGCAGTCGGACATTGGAGATTCGCGCTCGTAAATGTCAAATTGGCCATAACTTTTCTTTTAATTCGTTGCTGCCAACTGGGGTGGCAGCAGGGGTGGCAAGGCTTTCTTTTAGGGTGGCATGTGCCACCCTATGCCACCCCGGTAGATCCGCCCATGATTGTGTGAGAGTTGTAGAGGATCAGCTGATAGAGAATAAATGAATGATGTGGCATGCAGCCGCTAGAACAGCTGGACCTCAGCAGATCAGATCAGCTGCAAAAATACACACTTGATTATTTCTTTTGTTCAGGATGGTCTTTAATTTAATTTGAAATATATACGTGCTGTTCAAACATAAATCAAATTTGCATTATTGCTTGCACACATGCACACATCTGTCCATTCAACGGCATGATCGAATGGATTTGGAGCTCCACTGTAACCAGTACTGACTGGTCTCTCACTGTCGGCTCACCTCCATTATACGTTTAAGTTCAGGAATCGTCCTGTTTAAATACCCAAATACAGAAAATACATTTATCTTACACATACGAGATGTTTCAAATCTTGTGATTTTTGTAATGTTTATTGAAATATTGTATAATCCATGCAGCTGAATCCGGACTGAATCGATTCACCGATCAGGGTTAATATATAGCAGTGTAACAAGCTGAATCCGGACTGAATCGATTCACCGATCAGGTTAATATGTAGCAGTGTAACAAGCTGAATCCGGACTGAATCGATTCACCAGTCAGGGTTAATATGTAGCAGTGTGTGGAGCAATGAGGAACAGCAGGAATATTTTTCTGATCAAAGTCCTTTTTTTCTTTAAAAACAGTCTAGTTTGATGTATAGAGTTGGAAAAAACAAGCATTGAACACCCTTTTTTGTATTTTTTTTTTTTATCACACATCCAGTGTATATTCATTTTCGATTAACTACTTAAAATACATCTCTTTTGCAGTTTACTTTCTATTTATGCCTCTGTGGTTTATATATAATTTACTGCCTATTTATGTCTCTGGTTTATATATAATTTACTGCCTGTATATATCTATGGTTTATATATAGTTTACTGTGTATTTATGTCTGTAATCTATGGTTTATATATAGTTTACTGTCTATTTATGTCTCTATTCTATGGTTTATATATAGTTTACTGCCTATTTATGTCTCATATATGTTTTATATATAGTATACCTTTTTCAATATTACTTTATTAGATTTAAAATATGTTGACACCTGCACCATGAGAAATTCCTTTCTACACCTAGTACTTGGCAAATAAATGAAGATTCCGATTTACACACATTTTACACACTTTGTGCCTATAAATATAAACCAAATCAGTCTTTTTTTTAAGCTTTAATTTAATTAATTTCTTTAATTTCCTTCAGGATCAATGAAGTCTATCTATCTACCTATCTACCTACCTTCCTTCCTTCCTCCCTCCCTACCTCCCTACCTACCATAAATGTAAAAGAATATATTTGTAAAAGCAGATTTATAGAGGGTAAAAGTATTTACTTATTGTAGTAAAAAAGTTATATATTGATATAATACACTTCCACCTCCTTTCTTGGTTTAGTTACTGGACTACTCATTGGAAAGGTTACTGGTCCACGCTCCACTAATGCCGTGTCCACTTTTGGACCCTGAATTAGGTCCTAAACCTTCACTTGCTTGCTACAATTGTAAGTCGCTTTGCAAGCTTCTGCTTAATGCCCCAATCTTAAATAATAATAAAAAAACATAAATGTGTTGCTGTTAATTGGGAAGAATTCTGCAATCATGAATGAAATAGCAATCATGGTTAGGTAGAGAGAGTTTATAAAGTACTTGAGTGAAAAAAGCTATGTGTTCCTAAATTACTAATGAGAACAGTTACAAATAAGCCAGCAGTCATTTATTAAGAGTTGCAGGATGCCCTGTTCACAGGTACAACATGCTTTTTTTAGTGTTGAAAAGCACAGAGATTGCATTTATCCCAAGAACACTTGTCCACAACTCTAAATTATGAAGGTGAGAGCATCATTATATGGTGCTTTTATATCTCTGATGCTCTCTGGTTCATTTTTTAACCATTAAATAAAATAACACAGTGTCTTCAATCACAGAGTAGTGTACCATGCAGAGTATATAAACTATTAGTATAGTAACCACAGCGTTCACTCTTTGTGTATACAGCACACTTTCTAGTATTAGAACTTCACAGAACTTTGTTGGAACATAATTCGGAAAATGATTCGGGCCAGCGGGAGTTTTCTCACACATGCACAGTTGCAAAAAACAATAGTGATCGGATATCTGAATGACCCAGTTACTGGGATCCTATCCGGATTACTAGTAATCCGAATATGACCTTTGGGCAAATAATGCTGTTTACATGGTTATTTCAGTGATCATATTTCCTCCAAAGGTATGCCTTAATCAGATTATTAGACACTCAGGATTCAGTTTTTAAACAGTTAGTGGCTGTGTGTTGGTAAAGTGTTTAGTACAGGTTTGTTTTTATTGATTACAGAACAAATGTTATTCATAACAGTATGTGGTTTTGCAACATTTTATTGCAAATGCATTTAGCTTTGGGTAACTGGGTCTTACTTCACTGGAACCCAGGGTAGAATAGGTCTTCAGCACCCTCTTGCTGGTCAGAAGCATGTGGTGAGACATGAGTCTGTGGGGGAAGAGATCCTGTTACTTGAAGGGTGTGGTTTACTGTGGCTACCACTGTGCCAACACAGCACTTTGGCTCCTATTTTACATAGACAGGAGGTTGGAGAAGCCTGCTCCAATCAACGAGTTGGTCAAGACTTGTCCTGGGTTGTATCTCATCTGTGCTTTCTAGAGGGAGTTGGCTCAGGGTAAATCAAGCAATAATTCCATCTGTTGTTCTTAGATGCCCCTTATGTCCTCTGGCATCTGGTTTTGGCCACCAAATAACCTGTCGACACCTTGTGTCTTGTTCCCCCTTGGACCACTGTCAGTAGGGAATCACCATGGCTACTTCTGAGCATCCCTTGCTATTTAAGATACTTCAACCCTCTCATCTGATCCTAAAGATTCAGCCCTTATTAAAGTCAACCTGGTCTTTATGCCTGTTCATAACTGCTTAATTACTAGTGAAACAGGCACTGCCATGCACATTTTTGGGGGTGGTATTGATGTTTTGGCTCATTAGTATATGGGGAAAGGACACTCAGAAACACTTGTTACAAAATATAACAATACGTCACTGCCTGAGGAACCACTATTATTTTTTCTTTTATTATGCTTTGCCAGTACTGTCCCCTACACAGTCATGCTAGTAAAGCTTGTTGACTGAGTACAACCATTGCTACATATTAGAAAAGGCTGAGCTATGTTTTGAGAAAGGCTGATTGTAGATACAGTGCTCAGAATAGCAGCGCTGATTCAGCAGCACTAATCCAGGGCAGACTTTCATCTGAATCATTTATCCGTAGCAAAAAAGCAGGACTCTGTAGTTTCAATTCAGTGCTATTTTAGGACACAGACAGTTGATGTCGCTATCAATAGAGGAACAGAACTGAGCAGGCATAGACTGCAAGTCTGGCTTTGTATTCCAAAACTGTGCCTTTCAATATTTGAATATTACACAAAGAAAGCTCATTTCTATCCAAATAAAAAACTTGTCGTTTCAAATCTCAGCTCTGCCATCCGGCAGGCTGGGCGCCTACATGAACAATGATTGACTGTTGTTCATACTGGGTGGGACCTTATGACTGATGCAATTACAACCTCTGCTGGCTGACTGACGGTGCCTGCACAGAGACGAGGAATAATACATTGATCAGGGTGTGGCTCTCCTTGCACAAAGCTCATCCGCATATGAACTCGCCTTGTGCAGGTGAAAAGATGCAGTCGGCTACTGCACACGTGTCGGAGGGGGCGTGTGTCAGTCTTGGCTCTCCTCAACCAGGGTGGAGATCAACATCATAAAGAAGGATAATGCAATTGGGTAATTGGATACGCTAAAGTCGGGAGAAAAGGGGAGAAAATGCATAAACAAAATAATAAAAAAAAGAAAGCTGCGGTCTATACAGAGTAAGAACACTGATTTGAAACACACTCTTACCCACCCTCAGTATGCATGTGCCAGCTGTGTTAACACACTGCATATAGAAATGCTAATATGAACAGGAAAACACTTATCACCTTTTATATGCATTTTCTCCCCATTTTCCTCCCGATTTAGTGCACACAATTTGTCTTCCGCTGCTGAGGGATACCCGATTGCATCCGAGGAGAGCATGTCACTGTACACGCTCTTCCGACACATGTACAGCCCTCCTCTTCTCGCCCCTGCATTCTGCACAGCCAATCAGGGTTCTTACACAGCGTATGAAGTCCCACTAATTGGCCACCGTATCTGCAGAATGGGGGCCGGACTATGTGTGGGTAGGGCTGGGCGATTTTCACGATTAATTCGGTGTGAAATGTGACAATCGCGATTGTTTACATACTTTATCTTTTAATTAAAATATTAACATGTCACGAGGCAGAAACTGACCAGACGCTCGTGGAATATAAATCAAGGAAAGTTTAATATCAAAAGGGCAAAAACAGTGTACAAAACCAGGTAGAGTCCAAAACCAGCAAAAACTAAAACAGTAAACGGAAGACAACAAGGATTATACACGGTAACGGTTAGATTCAGAAATAAGGAGCGAAAACACGATCGGCAAAACGAGACACACAAACAGAGTTCAAATAAGAGTCACTGAATCAAACAGACATGTGCTAGTAACGTGACAGTCCGTGGGAGCATGGGAATTGTAGTCTATTATTGTTAGAAGCAGATCTTAAGACCTCCATCCACCCCCCCAGAGTCACAAGAGGACAAAATCAAAGCTGAGCAGAGTGATTACTTGACCCCCCAGCCTAGATACTGATACAGACTCACTTCACTTCACAGGCTTGTGTTCCTTTTAAGAAACCTGTAAAGAACTTTTTGTAGTTTTGCACTTTTGCTAATGTAAGGAGGTTCTGCTGCACAATATTTAAAGTAAGGGTTGTTTGTGAGCTATTCTTATAAAGGATATAGCTAATTAAGATTTCTATTTTGTTTTAATTATTGTTATATCGTTATCATTATAAAGTTTGAGTCTTTTGGAATGATAGGTGGTGCTGTTACTATTTTTCACTTCTGCAGTCTTTTAATTTAAAATGCAAAAAAAAGAAAAGAAATTTGTGTCTTTTTTCAATTGCATTATACAAGAACAAAAACATTGAAATCGTAATCGACAATCGGTAATAATATTAAAATAATTGAGATTTTTATTTTTTTTTGCAAAATTGCCCAGCCCTATGTGTGGGTACACATAGTCCATCCCCCACCCTGCAGATACAGTGGCCAATTAGTATCTGCTGCAGGCACTGCCAGTTATGCCCGCCAGATGGCTCCCAGCTGACCGGTGGCAACAACGAGCTTCGAACTGAGGAGTTCAGAATCTCGGTGCTGATGTGCTAGTGTAATATCCCTCTGTTTATATCCTTATATCACTTTTAGAAGCACTAGGACCTAAAAACAACATATAAGATATTGAAAATCAGTTAAACAATACACCCTTACAGTCACACAAACAACCTAATCCCTATGTACACACAAATAAAAACCGACCCCTTCTTTGTTTTTGAAGACTGAACCTATTATTCAGCCATGATAATAGCCATAGCAGCTGACATGGAGTTAGGAATTGAACAAACAAACATCACTGAAATAATCACAAATAGTAAAGCCAGTTTTGCGTCAGTATGGAGTCTGACTGCATATTAAACATGTGGATTTGTGTTAAACTTTATTTATTGCTTCAGTATAAAGTTAAAACTCTGTTGATCATCTTGTAATAACCACACTAATGTTGTCAGGAAGCTTTAATATACCACTGTATCTCTATTATGATTACGATTAGCATGTTTAGTTAGCGCTTGTAATGCCCTTTACTATAAAATCTAAATGCTGAACTGGTTTTGCTCACCGTGTTTGTTAATTTTTACTGTTCTACAGTACATTACTGCCATGTTCACTTTGACACTATTTCTTAATAATCAAAGCATGTGTGAATTGTTGATATGAAACTGAAGTAACAGACACCTAACAGCGGTTGGTTATCGATTAAGAAATTGGCAAATTTGCCTCCTTATGTGTAGGCTATGTCTTGGCAGTCTTGGTATGCAATTATAGTTGCAATTTTGTGACTGAATGAGTGGGATATATGCTTCTTTGTTCAAAGACAACGATCGGCTGTTGTTCAGGGTTAGAGGGTAAAAAAGTCGGATCATAGGTCCTCATAACTGGTGCGACTGCGGCCCCTGCTGGCTGACTGATGGCGCCTGCACAGGGTATGAACTCGACTCGTGCAGGTGAAAAATGCACAATCCGTACTGACTATGCGTGCCGGAGGGGGCGCATGACAGTTGGGAGGCGTCCTCAGTCAGCGGTGAAGGGTCGAATCAGTATAGAGGACGCATTCAGGGTAAACTGGACACGATTAGACTGCGGGATAAAAATTGGGGAAAAAAAGTGGGGAAAATAGTAAAAAAAAAAGAAAAAGTTACATGCAACAACTTGGTTGACTGATTTGGTGCTAGAGACGGTGTCATGTAACTTTGGCTTGGTTTCCTAATTCCTAATTATGAAAAACTACAGCTGCTGACATTTTTATGCTTGTGAAAATAGGGCTAGTTTGACTGCACCTATTACAAAGTATAAAACCCAGACAGGAAATACCTACGAATAAAAAAAGTCTATGAATAAGTACATAACTCAAACTTGTGAAGTAAGATAAGATAGCCTTTTATTATCCCACAAGGGGAAAATTTGTAATGTTACAGCAGCGTTCAAAAATATAAAGATATAAAAGTGTTGGCGCCCAGGTGGCGCAGTGGTAAAACACGCTAGCACACCAGGCTCAGATGGCAGAGCTGAGATTCGATACAATGTATTCGAAATCCCAGCTCTGCCATCTGGCTGGAATGGGCGGCTATATAAACAACGTTTGGCTGTTGTTCATCCAGGGAAGGGAGCCGGACAGGGACCTCATAACTGATGCAATTAAGTGCTCTGCTGGCTGGTTGATGGTGTCTGCACAGATTAGAGGAATAATGGTGATCAGGGTGTGGCTTTCCGTGCACAGGGCTGATTGGTATATGAACTCGTCTCATGCAGGCGAAAAGATGCAGTCGGCTACTGCTCACGTGTCGGAGGGGGCATGTGTCAGTTCGCTCTCCTCAATCAGGGGTGGGGGTCAGCACCAGTAGAGAGGAAGCATGACGCAATTGGGTAAAAATTGGCTGCGCTGGAAATGAGGAGAAAATGCATTAAAAAATGAATAAATAAAGATAAATAAGTCTTTACACATGTATTTAAAATAGAAATGTAAGGATATATACAGTATATAAGCTATATAAAAAAATTACAAGAAATAAAAAGTGCTATTTTATAGAATGTATTGCACAAAGTATTGCACAGATTTTAAAAAGATATTGCATATGCTTCAGGTTTATATTAAATGAGTGCAGATATAAAACCATATACATTACTGTAATGGTGATGATTGTCTGAAGTAGACATAGTTGTAGAGGATTTGCTGCTGCTGATGATGATGCATATTGAGATTCCTATATTAAAATTCCCCTTATTCTAGGAATTGCCTTTTTTGTAAATATAAATAAATGTTACATTTGATCACATTTAAAAAGAGGGGGCAAACAGGGCAAAATACGAGTCAAATGCTTATAGAATATTTAAGTTACAGTATTTTGAAACTTCACACAATAATCAGATGAGTTGGTAACAGGTAAGGGAATCATGATTGGTTATTAAAGGAGGATCCACCAAAGGCTCTGCCAGCAAAGATGGATCGTGGCTCACCACATGACCACACTTTGTTAGAAACTGTCCATCTATCATACATAATAATATGAAACCATACAGGGAATCTCAAGAAATTGTAGTCTGTGTATGGCAAGGCCAGAATACACTGCTGATTGTATATGACCTCCGAGCCCTGAGACGGCATTGCATAAGAAACTGTCATGTTACTGTGATAAATATACACACATGGGCTCGGGAGCACTTCAGAACAATGACTTTCTTGTCATTTATTGATGAATTAGTTTATTATTAACATCCCTAGTATCCATAGTTGCCAAATGATTACAAAGTAGGAAAGGTGATGTAACAGTGGTAAGCATGCCTCTGTCCCTTAACTTTTTAAAGTGTGGTTTAGGCATCAAATTATTAATTTGTTTTTATTCACAAAATACAATGAAGGTGGTTAATGAAAATACTGGAAGTATTTTATTCTACTTATTAAAAGAAAAATGAAGATAACACTTTGGGGTTTGCATTTGTAGGTCTGTAGTCTCCTAATGTATGAACGTCCCAGGCAAATCACACATGCAAATGATGGAACATGCTTTGTGGTAGGGCAGAAACAATTCAACAATAAATCAATGGGGTTACCACAAAGTCCAACAATGAGCCTTAATGATTGTTCCTCCACAGTTAGGATCTATTTGGTAAGCATAGAGGAAGGTGTCTGTGCCCTAGACAGCATTTATTTTATGCTAGTCTCTGTCATGCATGCTCTGTTATGACCCCAAGTCTTTTTAACCAAGAAACGAGTTTAACTTGCTATTCCACCCTAAAATAAGAGATTACGACCAGGCTTCTCTCACTCGTTTCTTTCTCACAGGCAGCATGGCAGCCGAGCTCTCAACCTCCATAAACGTCAAGGAGCCTCGCTGGGACCAGGGAACCTTCGTGGGCCGTGCAAAACATTTCTTCACCGTCACAGATCCACGCAACATCCTGCTGTCCAATGAGCAGCTGGAGAGAGCGCAGCGGATCATTCTGGACTACAGGTACTGCATGCTCGCTCAATGATCCTTAACTCCTCTTCCACCTGAAGGAACAAACATCAGTTTGGTTCAGGTGTTTGCCATCTATTAAGAGGGAAAAAAGATTGAAGTTTTGACCTCATTAGTGATAAAGTTGTAACAGTTGTATCCACCTGCCAGTGATATTGGTATCATGCCATTCTGCTTTGCCAAATACAGTGGTGCTTAAAAGTTTGTGAACCCTTTAGAATTTTCTATATTTCTGCATAAATATGCATTATCAGAATCTAAAAGTAGATAAAGAGAACCCAGTTAAACAAATGAGACAAAAATATTATACTTGGTCATTTATTATTTATTATTATTAAACATTCAAGCACCACTGTATGTCTGGGAGATGGGGGATGTCAGTTCCTTGTGACACAGTCATCTGTGCCTTGGTGAGCATTAGTTCGCTTCAGGGGGGTGGCACTGTGGCTCAGTGGGTAGCACTGTCGCCTCACAGTATGAAGGTCCTGGGTTCGATTCCCAGGTGGAGCGGTCTGGGTTCTTTCTGTGTTGAGTTTGCATGTTCTTCCCATGTCTGCTGGGTTTCCTCCAGGAGCTCCGGTTTCCTCCCAGAGTCCAAAGACGTGCAAGTAAGTTGAATTAGAGATACAAAATTGTCCATGACTGTTTGACATTAAAGTTGAACTGATGAACCAGTAACTACCTGTCCTGTCATGAATGTAACCAAAGTGTGTAAAACATGACATTAAGATTCTAATAAAATAAAAACCTTGCACCCATATGGACAATAACTGGCTTGTCTGAGAGAGGTAGGGCTGGAGGGATTCCTAATAACAGCTGCAATTACAACCTCTGCTGGCTGATTGATTGTGCCTGCACAAAGACAGGCATAATGGAGACTGGTGTGTCACCCTCCATGCACAATACAGATCTTTATATAAACCTGCTTGGCGCACGTAAAAACAAGTGGTCGCTTACTGCACATGTGTCGGAGGGGGCGTGCATTAGTCACTGTCCTTCTAAGTCACGAGTGGAGATCTGCAGCAGTAGAAATATGATTGCGTTACTGGATATGACTAGATTGGGAGAAAAAATTAAGGGAAAATGCTTTTAAAATAATTTGCTGGTGCGGGACTACTCCTGGCGCCTCAGTGACGAGACACCATCCCCCCCATTACAAAAGTAAACTAACAGAAGCCGACCTGTATGAGAGATGCATCCAATGAAATAAAGTGAATAATGCTTTTAAAAATCTATTCAAAACACACAATTATAGAAACAATGAACGCGCCATTAAAAAGCCCGAAGACCCAAACAAAAGACAGGATAGTCTGGAAAAAAAATCATCCATGTGGTCGCCAGGATTCTGAGCTAGCCTTAGCCACCATAGTAAATACAGCTTTATACAATTACTATTAAGTTCGCATATAAACAGTTCATTCAGAGTCTACAGTCCAAATAGGTTAATAAAGATTCTTGCTAATACACAGTCATATGTATATTTTCCATTTTTCTCTGTTTCCACGCGTTTCATTTTTTTAGACAAGGGGTGGTGGCACCGGGTCTGACGGAAGATGAGCTGTGGAGGGCCAAATACATCTTCGACTCTGCCTTCCATCCGGATACAGGCGAGAAAATGCTGGTGATTGGCCGCATGTCCGCTCAGGTTCCCATGAACATGACCATCACTGGCTGCATGATGACTTTCTACAGGTGAGCAGGGTCAAGGAATCGACCATTCAGTTAACAGTCACTACACTACACTACATTCACAACAGGGTAGGTTTCAGAGACCGCTGTATGTGCTTGTAACTCAGCTGCATTGACTCATTCAATTTATTAAGACTGTAGCTAATCAAAAGGTAGGAAAATAACTGAAATAATCACGAATTAAGCTGACTGCAAAACTTGGGACTTAAATTAGTGAATAGAGTGAGCAGTGGGATGAACTTCCAGTATCTTTGCCCTTTTGCCCAGACTTCACACAGTTTGCATGATCCTTCCCTATTTGCATATTTATGAGGGAGAGAAGCTTTACTCTCCATGTTGCTACACAGACACAAGCTCACGCAGAAGTTTCATATAATCTTAATCCTTTGGGAACTGTGGATATGAATTGTTGCAAGTGGAACTTTGGCCTGATTCTTAGTCACAGTGGACTCTCCTCTTCATGAGGTGCCAGGCATTTTCAATAGGAGGCAATTATTTACTACAGGCAGGCCAGTCAAGCACACACACTCTGTGGGTGTGTTCGAAAACCTAGGGAGCTGCCTTGCTGTCTTACTGTCTACATAGGCAGCTGCCTCAGTAGAGAGGATTCTAATAAGTCAATGACTTATAAGTCAGGTTATTCGAACACGCTACTTAGACAGCGCTTCCATCGGGTTTCGGGTTTCGCGTTTAGCATTGCCATTAAAACCAATGGATTGAGGTAGCACAGCACGCTAACATCAATATAACATCTCCCTTCATGTACCGATAACGGTTACATTTCCTGACAAGCTCGACCTTGCAAATAAAAACACTCGGTACAAGTTTATACAAGTTAAAAATCAGTAATATTTTATTTACGTTTGAAAATAACTCCATTCGTTTCTCTGCCCCGTCAGCCATGTTTATTTTTCTGTGAGAGAAGAGCACCCGACCCGCAATGAATTCTGGGATTGCCTTGGTCACTAAGGCAGCGTCGGATTCTCACTCGTTCTTGAGCCAAAATAACATTGAAATAATAAGATACCTCAGTAGTGAGGATTTTAAGGCATCTAGGATTTCGAACACCCTCATTCTCGGGAGTGCGCACAGGATGACGTAAAATGCTGCCTATGTAGACAGCACACTAGCTTTTCGAACACACCCAATGTCACATTATTATGACCTCTTCCCACCTTCGACGGTGGCAGCGCATAGCTCACAAAGGAAGTCACGTTTCATGAGCTGGTTTGGTGGGTATATAAGGTGTGTGATAGGCTGAGTGTACAAGTACCATGGGTAAAATTGTCTTCCTGGAGCGGATGGGATCTTCCAGCAAGACAATGCGACATGTCACATGGCTAGAATGTCCAACATTGGTTGGAAGAGCATGAGCAAGACTTCCAAGTTCTACCCTGGCCCCGTAATTCACCAGACTTGAACTCACTTCCATCATCATGTTCGCTCTGGGATGCACTGTAGTCAGCATGGCTCCAGATATCTGTGACAACCTACCAGGACCTTAGTGAGTCACTCCCAGCCTGTCTAGCTGCTGTCTGTGCTGCACACTGCAGTTACTCTGGATATTAGCTGGTCGAATGTGTATTTGCATAATAGAGTTTTAGATTGTACTTCTTGATGCAGTGGCGGACTGCGTTAAGTGCCAAAGGTTTTTCAAAGCACTCCCAAACCCATGTGCCTATATTGGTTACAGTAGACATAGATGTTGAATGTCCTGAATTATTAGCAGTCTTGTTTTGAGAAATGTCTATTATTCAGTAGTGCCACTGTAATGTGCACTCGTTCTTAACAATCTTTTTAATGATGTTATGTATTTTTTTTGTCACCATCAGATCCACCCCAGCAGTGCTGTTCTGGCAGTGGATTAATCAGTCCTTCAATGCAATAGTGAACTACACCAACCGGAGCGGGGATGCCCCGATTACAGTCAAGTAAGCACATATGTAATTAAATCCTTCTGATACAGTGTGGAGAATTTTTAGATATCATGCTGCATTAGTAGTGACTCCTGATTGCTTGTGTTCAGTCAGCTTGGTACGGCATATGTATCGGCCACGACGGGAGCAGTGGCCACGGCGTTAGGACTCAACGCACTAGCAAAGGTATAGTTTTTTTTTTTTTTTTTTACTAAACTCCTATACCTGAACCACAATGAACAACGTCAGAATAAATTAAAATGTTGGTTGCAAGCCAAGTCCAACTACTTTGCCTGATCTTCTTTTGACTGAATGGGCAAAAATTTCAATAGGAACTCGCCAAAATACTGTAAAAAGGTCCCCCAGAGGAGCAATAAGTAAGCAGGGCATATTACTGCCCATTTCTAACTAGTTCATGGTCATGTGTCCACAAACTTAACATTCTGGTGTACTTTAGCAGCTGCAATGGAGATACAGATGATGGAAAGTAACATTAACACTGATTATCTCATCGCGGCACCTGTTAGTGGGTGGGATATATTAGGCAGCAAGTGAACATTTTATCCTCAAAGTTGATGTTAGAAGCAGGAAAAATGGACAGGCGTAAGGATTTGAGCGAGTTTGACAAGGGCCAAATTGTGATGGCTAGATGACTGGGTCAGAGCATCTCCAAAACTGCAGCTCTTGTGGGGTGTTCCCGGTCAGCAGTGGTCAGTATCTATCAAAAGTGGTCCAAGGAAGGAACAGTGGTAAACCAGCGACAGGGTCATGGATGCACATGGGGAGCGAAGGCTGGGAGCGAAGGATGGGGATCCAACAGACGAGCTACTGTAGCTCAAATTGCTGAAGAAGTTAATGCTGGTTCTGATAGAAAGGTGTACATATACAGAGTGCATCACAGTTGCAGTGGCTGTTTTGGCAGCAAAAGGGGGACCAACACAATATTAGGAAGGTGGTCATAATGTTATGCCTGATTGGTGTATATCAGAAACTATATATTAAAATGAAGTAGCTAGTGTGGAGTAGAGCCAGCCTTTGCTGTCATGTAATCATAAATTGTTTATGATGAGATAAATCAGGAAAGAATGTTTGTAACATATAATGCATCTGATTCTATAAACTTGTCTTGTGGGTCAAAAACATCTTTTGGAGGCATCTCGAACCTGTTACCGGCAGGCTGGGCACCTACACGAACAATGATTGGCTCTTTTGCAGGGAGGGTGTCGGAGGGGACCTCATAACTAATACATTTACGTCCGCTGCTGGCTGATTGATGGCGCCTGCACAGAGAGGAGGGATAATTCGATCCATGTGCAAGTCTGATCCACATATAAACTCACCTCGCGCAGGTGAAAAGAAGCAGTCGGCTTCTATACATGTGCAAATGTATATTTTTACCTGTCAGATTTGTTTGCAGAAGTCAGTAAAGTCATAAGACTGCCATGACATTCATGTCCCTTAGAGGTATATGCAAAGTTTTACTTCGACTGATGTTTAACTTAGATTTCTGTGTTTTTTCTAGCATGTCTCCCCACTCATAGGACGTTTTGTACCATTTGCTGCTGTCGCTGCTGCTAACTGTATCAACATTCCACTGATGAGACAAAGGTACAAACCCAATCGCCTGACATTATAAATAATTGTTCCTCTTTTCAGGGTCAATCTATTTAAAAGGATATTTAAAATGTCATCAGTATCTTAACAATCTGTGCACAAGTTAAATCTAATGTCTGATTTTCAGATTCTCCTGGGTGTGAAAGGAAAGAGAAGTGAAGCTTAAGAATTTAAAATATGTGACTGTATTTCTCTCACAGAGAGCTGAAACATGGTATTCCAGTAACAGACGAGAATGGAAATCGGTTAGGAGAATCTACAAAAGCTGCTCAACAAGCGATCTCACAAGTGGTGATCTCCAGGATCCTCATGGCCTCACCTGGAATGGGTGTGTCTCATTTTTTAATGAGATTTTTTGTAACATCTATCTAATCTATCTATCTATCTATCTATCTATCTATCTATCTATCTATCTATCTATCTATCTATCTATCTATCTATCTATCCATCCATCCATCCATCCATCCATCCATCCATCCATCCATCCATCCATCCATCTTTAGATTAGATTAGATTAGATTAGGTAGGTAGGTAGGTAGGTAGGTAGGTAGGTAGATAGATAGATAGATAGATAGATAGATAGATAGATAGATAGATAGATAGATAGATAGATAGATAGATAGATAGATAGATAGATAGATTAGATTAGATAGACCGATCAGGCATAACATTATGACAACCTTTCTAATATTGTGTTGGTCCCCCTTTTGCTGCCAAACAGCCCTGACCCGTTAAGGCATGGACTCCACTAGACCCCTAACAGTGTGCTGTGGCAGCAGCAGATTTTTTTAACTCCTGTAGCCTGACTGGTCTGCAGCTATGCAGCCTCATACGCAACAAACTGTGTTGCACTGTGTATTCTGACACCTTTCTATCAGAACCAGCATTAACTTCTTCAGCAGTTTGAGCTACAGTAGCTCGTCTGTTGGATCGGACCACACAGTCCTTCGCTCCCCACGTGCATCAATGAGCCTTGGCCGCCCATGACCCTGTCGCCGGTTTACCACTGTTTTTTCCTTGGACCACTTTTGATAGATACTGACCACTGCAGACCGGGAACACCCCACAAGAGCTGCAGTTTTGGAGATGCTCTGACCCAGTCGTCTAGCCATCACAATTTGGCCCTTGTCAAACTCACTCAAATCCTCACACTTGCCCATTTTTCCTGCTTCTAACATCAACTTTGAGGATAAAATGTTCACTTGGTGCCTAATATATCCCACCCACTAACAGGTGCCGTGATGAAGATAATCAGTGTTATTCACTTCACCTGTCAGTGGTCATAATGTTATACTGTACATACATATACTGTATATTTGTTTTAAATAATGTTTAGTGTCTGTGTAAAGTTTGGTATGTAGTTATCTGAGGTAGAACTCTCTGTTACGCAGTATTTGTTCATTGTGTTTGCATGGAACAGCAGGAACAGTATTATCAGTGCCACAATAATAACAAATTAAGATATAGAAAAATGAAAGGATGAAGATAAGAAACATTATATAAAATGTCAGATGAATGTCATTTTCCTTTCTGATTTACATTCTTGTTGACTACAGTCTGTTTGCAAACACCAGCATTTACTGGAAGGTTCCAGGGGAAGTGTATTAAATTAGAAAACAAATTTCAACAAATATGAAATGTCACTCTGAATTGCCCCTTTCTGTTAATTATCAGGTTAGTGTGCTACTTAAAATTGACTGTTAATCCATTGTGACCCTAGCCAGGAAAAAATAGGATTATGAAGATTATTGAATGAATAAAAATTAATGCATAACACTGTTCGATTTAGTCAGGTGTGTGAGATTTATTAAAACAATGGGGCCTGTTGAACTAGTCCATATGTGATGTGTGTGTGTTTACGCTGTATTAACTGTATTAACTGACTCTTTTTTTGTGTGTTATTTTAGCTATTCCACCATTTTTAATGAACTCTCTGGAAAAGAAGGCATTCCTGAAGGTATGGCATTTACATTATATATTATTTGTATTAGCATACCAGTGTTTATATTGGATCAAAGGTAGTAGTGCATCGGAAAACATTGTGTGTTGTGAATTAATCTGGTCACGCACTTGGCAAATCATCTTGGCAACCCCCAAAAGTGCACTTTGTGGTGGGTCTGTTTTATATGGAATTACTGGGCCTAATGCAGTAACACACCCCGGATAGAATGCCAATCCAATACAGGGCATCACTCCCACCCCGCCAGATCCGGTATGTATGCAGATGCCCATTCAGCCTATAGCACCACTGGGAAGTTGAACCCTAAACCCCAAGCGGTAGTGGGCTGTTGTAATTTATTACCGCTTAACCCAGCTGCCACTGGCTTCAAGAGAACCAGACTCAACAGAGACCTCCATCCTCATTGGGATCCTCATTCAATTAAAATAAGATTCAATAGGCATTTACATTTGCAGCATTTAACAGACGCTTTTATCCAAAGTGACTTACAATTCTGACTGAATACAATTTGAGCAATTGAGAGTTTAGGGCTTTTGCTTAGGAGCCCAACAGTAGCAACTTGGCTGTAGTGAGACTTGAACTGGCAATCTTCTGATTACTAGTCCATTACCTTAACCGCTGACCTACCACTGCCCTTAATAGACCTTTACTAGAAAGATCAAACCAACTAAACAATAATTCATTATTAATGATTAATAGTGGCATAGGACGTGGCATTAAAATGATCTTTGGTTGGCCATTCTCCTCACTGCAGTGACACAAACTCATTTCAGTGGCCAGTGCTCTTTTCTTTGGAATGGTGCTCGCACAGCAGACAGAAGCAGAATAAATAAACTCAAGCTCCTTAATTGGGTCTGAACAATGCTCACAACACTAAAATAAGGACCTTTAGTCATAGGCTGATTCCACTAAGATGCAGGACTGAACGCTACTGGAAGTCTTTCCTAACAGCTGACATTAGACTATTCAATCATTTATCAAGAATAAATCTATCTCAGAACAATACAAAATATCAAGTCATTATCATGTTAAACAGGTGCAGCAGTGTTGTTGTGATTTATAAACACTGTTTAAAATGACTGGAACACAGTCTGTTAGCACTGGTCGTAGGTGTTGTCATGGATTAGAGCTATTTTCTTTTTTCACCAATAGTGTGTGTTAATCTTGTAGTCATTTGTTTGTGGACAATTTTTGATCAAAAGATGCTGTTGGCTTTATATTTTTGGTTGGAGCACTCTTTTCCTTCCAGCACTGATGTGTTTAACAGTACCAATAACCACTTTTGATAGATACTGACCACTGCAGATCGGGAACACCCCACAAGAGCTGCAGTTTTGGAGATGCTCTGACCCAGTCGTCTAGCCATCACTAGTCAAACTCACTGAAATTTTTCCTGCATCTAACACAGCCTTTCTCAACCGGGGTGCCGCGGCGTCTGGCTTCATCAGGGGTGCCGTCAAAAATATTCTGATAGTGATGAGTTGTTCGCGAACGATCCGATTCTATTGAACGGCTCTTTAAAATGAACAAAAGGAACAGAGTCGCGCCTCTGGGAGCCGCTACATACAGGTCCTTCTCAAAAAATTAGCATATTGTGATAAAGTTCATTATTTTCCATAATGTAATGATAAAAATTTAACTTTCATATATTTTAGATTCATTGCACACCAACTGAAATATTTCAGGTCTTTTATTGTTTTAATACTGATGATTTTGGCATACAGCTCATGAAAACCCAAAATTCCTATCTCAAAAAATTAGCATATCATGAAAAGGTTCTCTAAACGAGCTATTAACCTAATCATCTGAATCAACGAATTAACTCTAAACACCTGCAAAAGATTCCTGAGGCTTTTAAAAACTCCCAGCCTGGTTCATTACTCAAAACTGCAATCATGGGTAAGACTGCCGACCTGACTGCTGTCCAGAAGGCCATCATTGACACCCTCAAGCAAGAGGGTAAGACACAGAAAGACATTTCTGAACGAATAGGCTGTTCCCAAAGTGCTGTATCAAGGCACCTCAGTGGGAAGTCTGTGGGAAGGAAAAAGTGTGGCAGAAAACGCTGCACAACGAGAAGAGGTGACCGGACCCTGAGGAAGATTGTGGAGAAGGGCCAATTCCAGACCTTGGGGGACCTGCGGAAGCAGTGGACTGAGTCTGGAGTAGAAACATCCAGAGCTACCGTGCACAGGCGTGTGCAGGAAATGGGCTACAGGTGCCGCATTCCCCAGGTCAAGCCACTTTTGAACCAGAAACAGCAGCACTGGACTGTTGCTCAGTGGTCCAAAGTACTGTTTTCGGATTAAAGCAAATTTTGCATGTCATTCGGAAATCAAGGTGCCAGAGTCTGGAGGAAGACTGGGGAGAAGGAAATGCCAAAATGCCTGAAGTCCAGTGTCAAGTACCCACAGTCAGTGATGGTCTGGGGTGCCATGTCAGCTGCTGGTGTTGGTCCACTGTGTTTTATCAAGGGCAGGGTCAATGCAGCTAGCTATCAGGAGATTTTGGAGCACTTCATGCTTCCATCTGCTGAAAAGCTTTATGGAGATGAAGATTTCATTTTTCAGCACGACCTGGCACCTGCTCACAGTGCCAAAACCACTGGTGAATGGTTTACTGACCATGGTATTACTGTGCTCAATTGGCCTGCCAACTCTCCTGACCTGAACCCCATAGAGAATCTGTGGGATATTGTGAAGAGAAAGTTGAGAGACACAAGACCCAACACTCTGGATGAGCTTAAGGCCGCTATCGAAGCATCCTGGGCCTCCATAACACCTCAGCAGTGCCACAGGCTGATTGCCTCCATGCCACGCCGCATTGAAGCAGTCATTTCTGCAAAAGGATTCCCGACCAAGTATTGAGTGCATAACTGAACATAATTATTTGAAGGTTGACTTTTTTTGTATTAAAAACACTTTTCTTTTATTGGTCGGATGAAATATGCTAATTTTTTGAGATAGGAATTTTGGGTTTTCATGAGCTGTATGCCAAAATCATCAGTATTAAAACAATAAAAGACCTGAAATATTTCAGTTGGTGTGCAATGAATCTAAAATATATGAAAGTTTAATTTTTATCATTACATTATGGAAAATAATGAACTTTATCACAATATGCTAATTTTTTGAGAAGGACCTGTATATGTTTATTTCTGCGCAGTTCGGCTGTAATCCACCCAGTCCGCTTCCATCAGTAGAGGGAATTAATCAGTCATAATGAGAGCTGTTTATTGTCGAAATTTAAATCCGAAAACGGAGAGCAGAGAGCGAGCGACACACACACACACACACACACACACACACACACACACACACACACACGCTCTGCGAGAGAGAGACACTCAACTCAAACTTAAAAGAAGCTTTATTGGCAAGACAAATAAGGACATTCGTATTGCCAAAGCAAGTTACAGAGAAATAATAAAAATAACAATAAGAAAGAACAAATATATACAAAACAGTTACATGTGCAAAAAAATATAAAATAAAATATTAATAAAAACAGTGCAAAATAATAACAATAAAAATTATACACACACACACACACACAGAGAAAGCGAGACACACACACACGGAGAGACACACACACACTCAAACTGATTGTTATTACTACCTCATTACTGTAAATATTATAATTTTTATTGTTATTATTTTGCACTGTTTTTATTAATATTTTATTCTATTTTATATATTTTTGCACATGTAACTGTTTTGTATATATTTGTTCTTTCTCATTGTTATTTTTATTATTTCTCTCTAACTTGCTTTGGTAATACGAATGTCCTTATTTGTCATGCCAATAAAGCATCTTTTGAGTTTGAGTTGAGAGAGCCGTAACCGAGCTACAGAGAGAACATGCAAAAAAGAAGCAGTGCTCTTAGTATAATGACAAATAATTGAGAAATAAACTATAAACTCGTTTAATTATGTTAAATCTGATTCGTTCATGGCTCGAACTGAGCTTTTCGAGTCTAACTTACATCAAGAACAAGTACAGGGAGCGACTGAGGGCTCTGGACCAGGGGCTCCGTGTCTGCCTCTCATCCATCCCTGCCAGAATAGGGCGACTGTGTGCATCATCCCAGGCTCAGGTTTCCCATTAAAAGTAAGTCACGTTTACCCCTCCCTCCCTAAATGACACCTTATGGTGTGTGTGCGTGTGTTAGCAGTCCGAGGGATGCAGAGTAAGTAAGTTTTTTAATACATTTTAGACTGGGGTGACTTGAGATTTTGCATACTTTTAAAGGGTGCCGTGACTGAAAAAAGGTTGAGAAACACTGATCTAACACATCAACTTTGAGGATAAAATGTTCACTTGCTGTCTAATATATCCCACCAACTAACAGGTGCCGTGATGAAGAGTTAATCAGTGTTATTCACTTCACCTGTCAGTGGTCATAATGTTATGCCTGGTTGGTGTATACCTCCATGTTATTACTAGTGCCTACATGACCTATTACTAGAACCTTACAGAGCATTGATGATGATTTTCTGTTACAGAGATTCCCATGGATGAGCGCACCTATTCAGGTCGGCCTGGTGGGATTTTGGTACGTACGATTTACGTTTACGATTTGGTGGTGGTTCTAACCAGCTTTTGTCAGTCGTTAACTGTCTCCGTACAAGCCATTTATGACTTTATTTCTTTTCTGTTTAGTTTGGTCTTTGCTACTCCGTTGTGCTGTGCGCTGTTCCCACAGAAGAGGTAAAAACAAGTTGTTTTTATACTTTACAATGTAACTGGAAAGACAAAAAGCATTTATTTTTATATTCACTTCCAATAACAATCAAATAGTAA
The DNA here is from genome assembly GCF_030014385.1 of Trichomycterus rosablanca. NCBI lineage: Eukaryota > Metazoa > Chordata > Actinopteri > Siluriformes > Trichomycteridae > Trichomycterus > Trichomycterus rosablanca. The sequence goes on from NC_085988.1 coordinate 18,312,127, forward strand.
GAGCAACCCATAATGTCCATTAAAATCGAGTGCATATTAAGGGCATCCACAAAGCCATAGTTCAAAAAACGGCCAGTGATAGCTCTGGACTAGTAAGCAGGTACTGGAGGTACTGGACTAGTAAGCAGAAGGTTGCCGGTTCAAGCCCCGCCACCACTGAGTTGCTACTGTTGGGTCCCTGAGCAAGGCCCTTAACCCTCAATTGCTCATCGTGTTCCGCTCATTGTGTAAGTCGCTTTGGATAAAAGCGTCTGCTAAATGCTGAAAATTTAAATGTAAAATGTTTCTACTTATCTGTAGGAAAACAGATCAGACACATAATGTGCATTTTTAAGCTTAGAATCTCTACTTTTTATTCGTATAAACTAAAGTACTTACTAGTAGTAATTTATGATGGTATTATAATACAAAGTACTAAATAAATCATGAAATTAATAAATCTTTTTGTCATTACAATTACAATTTATAATTGTTTCCCATAAGAAATAATGTAAATACAATTAATCCGTGCCAGACCTTCCATACCACCCCCTTACCTAACCTTTCTAATGTCTTAAATGGTCTTTTTTGTTATAAATACAAGTATATTTTCCATTAAATCTTAAATTATAGAATATAATTATATTTATATTGAATTTATATTAATATTGAATTTTACAAAATATAAAGAAAACACCGGAAAAACACTGTCACTCACTGTATGTATGTATATATATATATACAGTGTATCACAAAAGTGAGTACACCCCTCACATTTCTGCAAATATTTCATTATATCTTTTCATGGGACAACACTATAGACATGAAACTTGGATATAACTTAGAGTAGTCAGTGTACAACTTGTATAGCAGTGTAGATTTACTGTCTTCTGAAAATAACTCAACACACAGCCATTAATGTCTAAATAGCTGGCAACATAAGTAAGTACACCCCACAGTGAACATGTCCAAATTGTGCCCAAAGTGTCAATATTTTGTGTGACCACCATTATTATCCAGCACTGCCTTAACCCTCCTGGGCATGGAATTCACCAGAGCTGCACAGGTTGCTACTGGAATCCTCTTCCACTCCTCCATGATGACATCACGGAGCTGGTGGATGTTAGACACCTTGAACTCCTCCACCTTCCACTTGAGGATGCGCCACAGGTGCTCAATTGGGTTTAGTCCATCACCTTTACCTTCAGCTTCCTCAGCAAGGCAGTTGTCATCTTGGAGGTTGTGTTTGGGGTCGTTATCCTGTTGGAAAACTGCCATAAGGCCCAGTTTTCGAAGGGAGGGGATCATGCTCTGTTTCAGAATGTCACAGTACATGTTGGAATTCATGTTTCCCTCAATGAACTGCAGCTCCCCAGTGCCAGCAACACTCATGCAGCCCAAGACCATGATGCTACCACCACCATGCTTGACTGTAGGCAAGATACAGTTGTCTTGGTACTTCTCACCAGGGCGCCGCCACACATGCTGGACACCATCTGAGCCAAACAAGTTTATCTTGGTCTCGTCAGACCACAGGGCATTCCAGTAATCCATGTTCTTGGACTGCTTGTCTTCAGCAAACTGTTTGCGGGCTTTCTTGTGCGTCAGCTTCCTTCTGGGATGACGACCATGCAGACCGAGTTGATGCAGTGTGCGGTGTATGGTCTGAGCACTGACAGGCTGACCTCCCACGTCTTCAACCTCTGCAGCAATGCTGGCAGCACTCATGTGTCTATTTTTTAAAAGCCATCCTCTGGATATGATGCAGAACACGTGGACTCAACTTCTTTGGTCGACCCTGGCGAAGCCTGTTCCGAGTGGAACCTGTCCTGGAAAACCGCTGTATGACCTTGGCCACCATGCTGTAGCTCAGTTTCAGGGTGTTAGCAATCTTCTTATAGCCCAGGCCATCTTTGTGGAGAGCAACAATTCTATTTCTCACATCCTCAGAGAGTTCTTTGCCATGAGGTGCCATGTTGAATATCCAGTGGCCAGTATGAGAGAATTGTACCCAAAACACTAAATTTAACAGCCCTGCTCCCCATTTACACCTGGGACCTTGACACATGACACCAGGGAGGGACAACGACACATTTGGGCACAATTTGGACATGTTCACTGTGGGGTGTACTCACTTATGTTGCCAGCTATTTAGACATTAATGGCTGTGTGTTGAGTTATTTTCAGAAGACAGTAAATCTACACTGCTATACAAGCTGTACACTGACTACTCTAAGTTATATCCAAGTTTCATGTCTATAGTGTTGTCCCATGAAAAGATATAATGAAATATTTGCAGAAATGTGAGGGGTGTACTCACTTTTGTGATACACTGTATATATATATATATATATATATATGGAGAGAGATGCTCTGAGTCAACTTGTTCGTGACGCCACGTGTTTCACGAATTTCTATTCGTAATCTGAAATTTGTTCGTACGTTAAGTTGAAAAAGATTGCTCGTAACCCGAAATGTTCGTATGGTAAACCATTCGTAACTCAAGGGTCTACTGTATTTACATATATGAAGCACTATATCTTTTTTTTTTGTGTAAAAAATCTTTATTTCCTGCGGTAAATATCTCACACGTGAAAACATAGCATTACACAAACAAACAAATTAAAATCTTACCACAATTTTACAATGTAAAAATCTTTGCACAGTTTTACAGTGTAAAAATGTTCGCACAATTGTCCAGTGTAAAAACCTTTGTACAATTTTCCAGTGTAACAATCTTACCACATTTTGTCAGTGTAAAAATCTTAGCACAATTGTCCAGTGTAAAAATCTTAGCACAATTGTCCAGTGTAAAAATCTTAGCACAATTGTCCAGTGTAAAAATCTTACCACAGTTTTCGGGCGGCACGGTGGCTAAGCGGGTAGCACTGTTGCCTCACAGCAAGAAGGTCCTGGGTTCGATCCCCTGGTGGGGCGGTCTGGGTTCTTTCTGTGTGGAGTTTGCATGTTCTCCCTGTGTCTATGTGTGGGCTTCCTCCAGGAGCTTCGGTTTCCTCCCACAGTCCAAAAACATGCAAGTGAGGTGAATAGGAGACACTAAATTGTCTATGACTGTGTTTGACATTAAACTTGTTAACTAATGAATCTGGTGTAACCAGTAACTACCGTTTCTGTCATGAAGTCTGTAAAACATGACATTAAAATCCTAATAAATAGTAAAAAAAAAAATATGCTGAATCTGCTGAAGATCTGGCTCAATCCAAGCCAGTAGACATCTTTTGTTTGTACAGTAGACCCTTGACTTACGAATTTAATTGGTTTTGAAGGGCTGTTTTTAAGTCAAAATGTTTGTTAGTTAAACCTATTTTCCCATAAGAAATAATATAAATAGAATTAATCCGTGCCAGACCTCCCAAACCCCCCCCTTACCTAACCTTTCTAATGTCTTAAATGCTCTTTTTTGTTATAAATACAAGTATATTTTCCTTTAAATCTTAAATTATAGACATTCCTGTAATAAACAATAATAAACAACATTACACAGTAGTACTGTACTGTACATAAACAAACACATCACATTTCAGTACAGTTTGTGTGCTGTACCATACACCATAATACATTTCTTTCTTTTTTTAATAAAATGTATCTACCAGAAACAACAATAACTCTCATATTTCTCTATTATTTCCTTCTTTATTTCAATAGTGTTGTATTTTGTAGGTGTAATTGCACAAAAGAAAGAATACTTTACTCAGCGACTTCCTTCTTCTCTCTCACTCACTGTCCCCTCTGTCTGATACACAGTGACACCTACTGGCAGGAGTAATTTTACAACAAATAGTAATATATTGATTTTATCACCACTACGCTTTCTCGGCACCTTATTTGGGGACATTTTATTATTGAATTTTACAAAATATAAAGAAAACACCGGAAAAACACTGTCCGCTGTGCGAATGTTCACTCACTGTTTCATGTTTTTTTTCTGGATTTTTTGTTGATATTCTGCCTCTCTCTGTTAAAATAAACCTTCCATAAAAATTATAGACTGTTCAAGTCTTTGTAAGGGGGTAAACTTACAAAATCAGCAGGGGATCAAATACTTATTTCCCCCACTGTGTGTATATATATATATATATATATATATATATATATATATATATATATATAGAAAGAGAGCGAGAGACGAACGGAGTCAACTTGTTCGTGACGTCACGTGTTTCTCGAATTTCAGTTCGTAATCCAAAATTTGTTTGTACGTTAAGTTGAAAAAGATCGCTCGTAACCCAAAATACTCGTATAGTAAATGGTTCGTAACTCAAGGGTCTACTGTATTTGTACTTGTATGACTGTAAGACTGGTAAGAATAGTAGCACATTACAGGTAAATTTAGGTTGTTGATTAAAGCCTTGTTTTTGTCAATCCTGTTTTTGTTTGCTTTTATTACTCACTTTTAATATTGTCTGTTTTCCAAAGTAAAAATCTTAGCAAATTTTTTTAGTGTAAAAATCGTATTTATTGTGGTAAATATCTCACACATGAAAACATGGCGTTACACAAACAAAAAAACTAAGAAATTAAAATCTTACCACAATTTTCCAGTGTAAAAATCTGACAGCATTCATTCATTTATTTATTCTTTTATAAAATCTGATCTAACAAGGTAAACAAGTTAAACTAAACTTTGCTGCCCTTGACATGGCTGTGTGTTTGATCTTGTGTAGCTCGATGGCCGTGAGTCGTCTGGAAGCTGAGCTACAGGAGAAGATTCGCTCAGATCACCCGGGAGTGGAGAGAGTATACTTCAACAAAGGACTATGAGAGGAACTTCATACCTCCTTACATTCTGCCATCACCATCCCATTCATTTAATCTCATTGTGTTTTTATTCCACCTTCAGTGTGCCAAAGTTTTGTTTCCCCAAATTCTCATCAACCTTAGATGTTTTGTAAAATGGTATTTTTAGTAAGTGGTGGGTTTTAATCAGATGAAGTCTTTTTAATGGTGCAGGTCTGTACTAGTGTTAGGTAACACTCGTCTTAAATGGTGCTGATTAGCTTTGTATCTCCAGGTAGGATTGTTTGTGTTTTTCATTTGTTGATTACAGTGCAGTCCATCAGAGATAAGCGAGTCAGTACTGTATTTTGATTTGGACAGTGCTTTATTCTTATTTTTTGGGCTATTTACTTAAGCACACCGGATCTGAAATGAAACTTGAATATACCTGCTTTAAATTATTAGTTGTTACATCTATAGTAATTGAACCATGCAGGAATTAAAGCATTTTTATAGCATTTATATAGAAGCATTTAGATGAATTAATATCAGAAAAAATTTTTCAAATATTTTAATGATTTTAATAAGTCATATATTCACTGATGAGCCAAAACATTTGGACCACTTGCTTAATATGCTGTCAGACACAGATTTGACAAGACATCTGAAGAAGTCCTGTATGATCTGGTACCAGGACACTACCAGCAGCTCATTTACCAGATGGTTCCAGCTGTCCACATGATTCTGAAAGGGAAAAAAAACAGGATTTGTCAGACCAGTTGACCTTCTACACTGATCAGCCATAATATTAAAACCACCTCCTTGTTTCTACACTTACTGTACATTTTATCAGCTCCACTTACCATATAGAAGCACTTTGTAGTTCTACAATTACTGACTACAATTAATTCCCCCACAGGACCACCACAGAGTAGGTATTATTTAGGTGGTGGATGATTCTCAGCACTGCAGTGACACTGACATGGTGGTGGTGTGTTAGTGTGTGTTGTGCTGGTATGAGTGGATCAGACACAGCAGCGGTGCTTGAGTTTTTAAATACCGTGTCCACTCACTGTCCACTCTGTTAGACACTCCTACCTAGTTGGTCCATCTTGTAGATGTAAAGTCAGAGATGATCGCTCATCTATTGCTCCTGTTTGAGTTGGTCATCTTCTAGACCATCAGTGGTCACATGGCGCTGCCTATGGGGCGCTTTTGTCTGGATATATTTTTGGTTGGTGGACTATTCTCAGTCCAGCAGTGACAGTGAGGTGTTTAAAAACTTCATCAGCACTGCTGTGTCTTATCCACTCATACCAGCACAACACACACTAACACACCACCACCATGTCAGTGTCACTGCAGTGCTGAGAATGATCCACCACCTAAATAATACCTGCTCTGTAGTGATCCTGGGAGAGTCCTGACCATTGAAGAACAGCATGAAAGTGGGCTAACAAAGCATGCAGAGAAACAATACTATGAGTAACCACCATCAGCCAAATATGTGATATATCCCTGATCATGACATGCACAATTGTTATTAAATAGATGAAATGGTCCTGATGCTTTGGTGCATCACTGTATAGCATCGGTTTGCAAATTCTGTGCCATTGATGACTGTGCTGTAATTTTGCTGTCAAACCAAACCATGTGCCATATTCAATAAGGAACAAATACCATCTGTAATAATGATGTACATTTTGTTGTTTTTGTTGCGTTGTTGTAATTATAAATTGATGTTATTATGTCCATGAACGCTGCTTTTTTGACACCTGAACTGCCAAAAATTGAAAGTTTACATTAAAGGTACACAGTAAAATATTCTGATGACATTATAAATGTGTTAAAAAATAAATATTGCTTTATGATAGTTGTCACATAATAATTTTCTAACATAATAACATTTACTTTCACCAATTACTTTATTTAAGGGCCAATGTAGAGTTGCCAGTTTGTCATCTGGGTGAGTTTGGGAAATTTGATGAAATCGAAGCTCTTCACTGACATAAGCCAAAAAAAAAAAAAAACTGTTGCAGAAACCCCAAAACATCAATGCCCCCCCACACGTATATGTAAACATTTGACTTAACTTTTGACCTTAACTGTAAATTGCCCCGAGCCATTAATAAAAAAAAATTACCAGCCAATTAGCGAACTTCTTACTGTAACTTTAATAAAGAATAAGACCCTCTTATCTGAGAGGAGCGCTGTTGATTCACTGTGACAGAGAAACTTACTGCATCAAACCTGAACTGGAAATGCCTGGACAAACCAAAATCACACTAAAAAAAGAGTACATTATTTATTATGATCACTGATCCTTTCGTTTAAACTAATGTGATCTTTCTGCATTTCAGCTTTGCATTGCTAACAGTTTATCAAGAGGATAAACATGTCTTATGTACTCTTATGTAAGGTCCATGTTTTAGTGTGACTCTGGTAAGTGTTAGTGTGTCAAAGTCCATCCAAACAGCAGAGAAAATATCTGAGAATTACTTAAAGCCCACTGCTCAGTATAACCTAGACTGTACAGAGCACTTCATGTTGCTTGCTTGATCCTGAAATTAAAATCTCACACATATTACAGTTTAAACCATTAGCTTTAGTATTTGTACATCTGACCACTGGCTTGTTGATACATCTCATTTCAAAAACAAATGGTAGTAAATCAGAGTGACCTCTATGGGATCTTTACAGCTATAACAACATCAACTCTTTGTAGAAGGCTTCTCCCAAGACTCCAAGACTTCTGTGAGAAAGATGTCTGTAGGAATTTGTGCCCATTCAGTCAAAAGATCATTTGTATGACTGGGCACTGCTGTTGGGCAAGAAAGCCTCAGTTAATGTTCCAGTTCATCCCAAAGCTATTCAAAGAGGCTGATGTCAAGGCTCTGAGCAGACCACTCGAGTTTCTTTAAAGCACGATTTTCTTCATGTCTTCATAAATGTTGCTTTTTGCACAGGGGTACAATAATACTGGAATTAAAAAGTTGAAAGCACATAACTGCCTTTATATAATTGATGTATTACACTAGTTAGCAATTGTTGTGGCTGAAACACATAAATTCATTAATTAAAAGGAATGTCCCAATATTTTTGCCAATTTTGATGTGCCACAGCTTAAAAACGATATGTTATTAAAGGCGCACTGGTCAATATTTACTGATTGTTCAATGCAATGCAATTTTTCATTTTGTGTTTCTTATTCTTTATAGTTTAATAGTTTTTATAGGATTTATAGTTGATTTAGGAAATAAATGTTATTTTATAATTATATTTTATAGTGATTAATATATTTTAAGGGCTTTCTGGTGGGGCTGTGGTAAATTGTTCACTATTGGCCGTGTGGGTGTCTATACAGACATGATTGACTGTGACATAGGGTTGGGGGGGGGGGGGGGGGGGGGTTGGTGGCTGAAACAGCCTTGGGAGACATTGGGAGGCACACTTGTCATTGCGCTCTCAGTCCTGATCCCAAGCCCGGATAGAAATAGGAGGGTTGCATAAGAAAAAGCATCCAGCAACACTTATGCAGACAAGACCTGCTGTGGGGACCCCTAAATACAGGAGCAACCGAAAAGAAAAAAAATTAATAAAATAATAATCTTACAACCCCAAATCAGAAATAGTTGGGACAGTATGGAAAATGCAAATAAAATACAAATTCAGTGTTCCTTACATTTACTTTGACTTTTATTTGATTGTATATTGTTTATACCCAAGATATTTCATGTTTTATCTGCTCAACTTCATTTCATTTATTAATAAACCTCCATTCCTGCATTTCAGGTCTGCAACACATTCCAAAAAAAGTTGGGACGGGGGCAATTTAGGGCTAGTAATGAGGTAAAAAAAACTAAACAATGCTGTGATTCCAAACAGGTGATGTTAACAGGTGATTGTAATCATGGTTTGGTACAACAGCAGCATCCAGGAAAGGCTGAGCCTTTAATGAGCAAAGATGATCAGAGAATCTCCAGTTTGTCAACAAATGAGTGAAAAAAAGATTGAAATGTTTAAAAACAATGTACCTCAAAGAAAGATTGGAAGGTATTTGTGTATTTCTCCCTCTACAGTGCATAATATCATTAAACCATTCAAGGAATCGGGAGGAATTTTAGTGCGTAAAGGCCAAGGGCACAAACTTAGGCTGAACGCCCGTGAACTTCGATCCCTCAGACGGCACTGCATCAAGAACCACCACTCAACAATAGCTGATATAACCACATGGGTGAGGGATTACTTTGTCAAACCTTTGTCAAGCACTACAATACAGAGTTACATGCACAAATGCTACTTAAATCTTTACTGTGCAAAAAAGATGCCTTATGTTAACCATGTCCAGAAGCGGCGTCGACTTCATTGGGCTCAGGGGCCCAGGAAGAATAGGACAAAATAAAAGCTAAAACACTAAATCACTTGGTGTCATTGGTGCCAAAACGTCTTTTAAGCGTGGTGAAAAGGAATGGCAACATTACAAAGTGGTAAATGCTTTACTGTCCCAATTTTATTTGAAATGTGTTGCAGACCTGAAATGCAGGAATGGATGTTTATTAATAAATGAAATGAAGTTGAGCAGATAAAACATGAAATATATCAGGTTCATCCTGTCTGCAATCAAATAAAAGTCAAAGTAAATATAAGAAACTGTGTTTTTTTCTGTGTTTTTCTGTGTTTTTTTATTATTTACATTTTTCATCATGTCCCAACTTTTTCTGATTTGGGGTTGTAAATATATACATTAGTCTTAAATTCTCTGTAGCTCATTATGCTATTTTTAAAATACAAAATACTGGCTGGTGGATGTAAAAAGCTCAGCCATCTATAACTAATCTTCAGTTTCTCGCACATGCTTTTTTATAAAAAACAATTATGCATTTTGTATCTGCCAGCAGTCCTGTAGAGTTTAAGTCGTCTACCAGCTTGTGAAGCTTTAAATGAAGCAGTGTTCAAGTCTGTTCAATGTGCAGATCCTTTACATCCGAGGCAGAGACTTGCTGCCAAGTGCTTCAGCTTGGCATCTTAACTTCACCAGCTGCATGTTAATGTGAGGGGTGTTACCATCAGTGGGTTCCACTGAATCAGTGAATTACAGAAAACAAATTGTCAAGGAAAGAACTGATGAAGCTGCTGACTGTCTGCTTCTCCTACATATCAGTATGGCTGCTGTGGATGTAGATGTGTACGATGTAAGTGATCAGTCACTTTTATGTGTTATGTTTTGTTAGTTTAGTTTGTGGAGCGTTCTCATAGAATGTAAATGTTGTTTACTCTGAATAAACTGAACAAATGAGTGTAAATTCATACAGTTTAGTTACCATATACTCTATAGCCTTACATTATTTATATGGTTATGATGAACATTTATTCACTGTGAAAAGTCTTTACATTACTAAGCTGCACTACAGAAGCAAAACGCTCATTACACAGTTTTTTAGAACTGTAATGGTTTATTATCTAACAGATCTTCATCTTTCCATCTCCTCAGTTTGACATGTGTTTTTTTATATTGTAAATTGGATTTATTATGATATTTGCACAATAACTGTAGTTTGTTTTAGCCTTATTCTAATGCCAAGATCACACTACATGACTTTCCAAGTCGTCAGGTCGCTGTACAGTTCACACTACACAACTGGATCTCTTGTAATCATTTACATTTTCGGCATTTAGCAGACGCTCTTGTCCAGAGCAGAACAGAAGTGCTTCCATAGTAAACATTACCTTACTCTAATTTAAGTACACACCAGTACAAGAACACAGATCTGCTGAAACCATGATAGAACCAAAGTTAGTTGTTTTTTTTGTGCAAGAAATGAATGAGCGTTAGTAAGTAAGTAAGTGGGTCAAAGACGAGACATAACTTTTTAGTGTCCCCACTTAATAAATAATATACAATTATATTAATATAAGTGGATATACCTTCAATCTACTCCATTTGTACATCTTTACTGAAACCTAAAGAAATTTTTACAGAAAATGTATGATTTTTGAAAAGATAACCCTTGAAACCCCCAAAATGTCATTCAGTGCAACAGTCCCCCTACCTCTTTAAGTAATAAAACAATAAATAAAAAAAACTAATTAATCTTAAGTAAAACTTAAAATGTACTGCTTTAGCATAATTGTACAAATGTCATGTGTGACATATTAAATAATATTCAATCAGATGTGTTTTTTAATATTAATAATATTCAGGACACTTTCAGTCCCCATTTTCCCAATCTTCAGTTGTCATTCAGTACAACGTTAATAAAAAGCCTTATTTTAATATGCGATCAAGTTACTGCAGTCATGTAACCAATTATAACAACAAAAGAAGACTCCTGGGGACCCTTCAGCACACACACGAGGTCAATGCATTTTAACATTATTTGATAAAAATGTCTTTTTACTGACATAGTACATTAAAGAACAAAACTGAGTGTCATTCAGTACAACACAGAAAACGTAATATTACGGTTAATCTTGTAAACAAACAAGGTTATTAACATTTAAATGTGAATATGTGTAGAAATGTCTTTGAGCTAAGGTCAATGCTAAGCACTGGGATAACTGTAAAATGTGCTAAAGTAAAATTTCTGTCATTCAGTACAACAACAGTCATTCAGTGCAACAGAATTTCGCTGTTGCACTAAATTGACAATGACATTGTTATACTGACTTTTTAATGTTTTAAAATTATTTTAAAATATTAAAACCACTTTTTTCCATTCTAGTCTTCCTTAATAAGAGCAGTAATTACAATGAATATTAATAATTATGTTTTTGATGAAGTGGTCCCTGAGATTTTGTTATTGTCAAGTACGATGACCTGCCATTCGTTGGGCAGGTACATGCCAAATCCACATGATGAAATTTACTACCTTAAGTCTGATGTCAAAATCATAATCGCAGAACCAAAGCCATGTACAGCAAGAACCTCAAGGTTAACAACAAAAGACTGGAAAACATTTGTTCAGTTCATGAAATAAAATGCGACTTCAAATGGTTTTTACTGCTGAATGAATTTAGATTTACTGCAGCAACTTTTTCACGTGTTATGACACAAATTCCACACTTCCACACAGTTCTGGTGCCTTACAAGTTGTTATGATGGCTTCATTAGCTATGTTTTTCATTGCCTTACTTTTTTCATGATGTGGTAATATTATAACACATACTTGCCACTGGTGTGGCATATTTTCATTCTACTACTGCTACTTTAATCAATAAAGAACTTAAAAACAAATTAAGTCATGAATATTCTGATGTAACAGGATAATTTGGAGTATGTCATTCAGTGCAACATAAAATCATCATACAGTGCAACAAAAACATTTGCTTAAAATAACTGTAATAAGTAATTATTATATATTTTTTTCATGTGAATGCAAGAGAATCCAGGCCTGCTTCATAGAAAACAGAGTTTGATTAGGTTTCAAATAGAATAGAATGTGTAGCAAAAACATCTTGTATACAAATAAACAAAAACCCAAGACGCATTAGAGTACAAACAATGCACAGAAAATTCAAAACAGAGTAAGTACAGTTTCTTCTGAGGTTTTAAATCTTTTGTAAGAGATATACTACACTTATAAATTTGAAGTGGCTAAGATTGTTCCTTGTGTGTGTATTTTGTCATAAATTAGTCGTTGCACTGAATGACATTTTTGTGCCCTTGTTGTGTGTCAACAACACTAAAATTATCAAATAAGAAAAATGCTAAAAAAAAATACATATTTACATAGGTGACACATTTGTGCACAATATTAAATAAAAAAATTATACAATTTAACCATTTTATTTTTTTGGTACTTGGAACACCCTATTCGTCTTTCACCCAAGTACAAGTCGGGAGTCTTTCAAGTCAGTGTGTATTTTACACTACATGACTGATCGGCGATAGGGGGTTTCACACTACACGATCTATCACCAATTGGAATCACAGGCGAGCTTCTCTGTTCTCCCAAACTACGGTTTGTCACGAAAACACTCGCGAGAAGTGATGAAGGGTTTAATGATACCACGTCCAAAAATGCACGTCAACAAGTAGCAATCGATCGAAGTTTGTGATGTGCAGCGTAAAATCAAGGAGAAAAAATACATGAATCTGAGTGGATTTGGCTACGCGACAGTTGGAGGTTAATAAATATTTTTTGCAATGTAACGTTGGTGTTATGTTTTGTAGAGAACGATAAGGTCAGAAATACTGTAAATCTTGAGTGTGAGCCGATGTATTCTGATATAAAGTATATTATGCCCCGTCCCACCTTTTTACAACAACTCCCCTGCGTTTCCCCTCACACCGTATCTTGCGTTCTCATTGGCTGTTCGACATAGCACTTATTGCCAGTTGGACGACTCAGATCCAGATATTTGACATGCTAGATATATTTCTTAAGTTGCCGAGTGCTCACCGAGCTGCTTGGATCGAGTTGTTGAGTAGTTCACACATAGCGATTGAGAGGCGAGTTTCGGTCGGTGAGCGAAAATCAGGGCAAAAATCGTGTAGTGTGAACTAGGCATAAAGTGAATACAACACACCAATAAAATTAATTATTCAAATGAAAGCTTCTTTATTGTCCTCTACTTTTCACCCGGATTATCACAGAGCCTTGCCCAACTTGACATAGCCAATCATGTCTGTGTAGGTGCCCGGCTACAATCTCAGTGGTTGTAGGCTAGCATATTATACCGATGCACTACATGAGCACCATATATGTTTAATATTACATCTACATTTTTGGCATTTAGCAGACACTTTTATCCAAAGCGCCATACAGTTCTGTGACAGTATATTGTTTGTTTGTTTGTTTATTAGGATTTTAACATCATGTTTTACACTTTGGTTACATTCATGACAGGAATGGTAGTTACTCATTACACAAGGTTTATCAGTTCACAAGGTTATATCGAATACAGTCATGGACAATTTAGTGTCTCTAATTCACCTCACTTGCACGTCTTTGGACTGTGGGAGGAAACCGGAGCTCCCGGAGGAAACCCACACGGACACGGGAGAACATGCAAACTCCATACAGAAAGGACCCATACCGCCCCACCTGGGGATCAAACCCAGGACCTTCTTGATGTGAGGAGACAGTGCTACCCACTTAGCCACCCCATTATATTGTCTAAGCAATTGAGGGTCAAGGGCCTTGCTTAAGGGCCCAACAGTGGCAGCCTGGCAGTGGTGGGGCTTAAACCAGCGACCTTTTGATTACAAGCCAGTATCTTAACCACTAGGCTACAACTGCCCCTATTACTTATATTACTTGTAGTTACAATCAGAATGATTCAACCCCATTGAAAATTAGGTTTATTTGCAAAATTTACAAACTTTTAGCTGTGTGCCAATAAACCAATCAAACAAGAATTTAAATAGCTGAACACAACTAATATAGCATGCAGTTTCTCTAAATAGTCATAGGTTCACTAAGATGCAGAAAAAAGTAAAATATGAGGGTATGTTGGCTTGCTCAACAGGGGTCTTTGGTCTGTTGGTCCTGGATGCTGTAAAGTTGCTTTGAGACAATGTCCACTGTAAAAAAAATGCTATACAAATAAATTTGACTTGATGTGTCTTGATGTGTACTTATTAATGTTGGTATTATCATTGGTTAAACAGTCATAACTTTTCTTAGAAGGAGAAAGTGACTGATGGTTCCTTTAAAAGCCAGCGCAGCATAGCTCTGTTTGTATGCAATAGGGTGGAATGGAAAAAGGGGGGTCTATAAAGAGGCCTTTATGTTTTGTGTGTGTGTGTGTGTGTGTGTGTGTAAGAGCAGTGGGGCAGTTTAACAGATGAGTGTTTGCTGCGTGAAACCCTCACTTGTGCTTGGACAGAAGTTGGCACTATTGCCAGCGTGTCGCCTGGTGCTGGGTATGCTCTCATCTCGGTCACGAGCCATGCTTGACTAATCCATTATATTTAGGATAAAGAAAAAAATAGTGTACATTTGATTTTTTACTAAGCCATTTTAACTACAATTGTGGTTAGTATCTATACAAGCCAGTCTCGAATTACTGTATACAGTCAGTCGTAGTGATGGTGGTGTGTCATCAGATGTTTGTCTAATATGTGTGCCCCACAGAACGAGATGATGAGGACTCTGACTCTAGGAGGCCATGTTGGTTTCGACAGTCTTCCTGATCAGTTGGTCAGTAGATCAGTGTCTCAAGGTTTCTGCTTTAACATTCTCTGTGTAGGTGAGCAGAAACTTGATTACACCTCCATATTGCTTCACTCTTTACATGGCTTCATTGTTAGACTAGAGTGCTAATTTCTGCTGTTTTGTTGTAGGTGAAACTGGAATTGGAAAATCCACATTAATGAACACTCTGTTTAACACAGTGTTCGAAAGTGAAGAATCCAGTCACTACCAGAGTGGTGTATATCTACGACCCAAAACATACGAGCTGCAGGAGAGCAATGTGCATCTTAAGCTGACCATTGTGGACACAGTGGGGTTTGGTGACCAGGTTAATAAAGAGGAGAGGTTTGTGTAATACACAGTTTACTGCACTGGACTAAGTGAATAAGAAGTTTAAAAAAGATTTCATCCACTCTGTATGCCTGTTAATACTGATGCCAAAACAATACAATAGGTTTTCTGTCCTCAGTTTACATGGATTAACATTTAAAGGGAATCATTGAAAAACATAATTGACGAAGTCACAAAATAGACATGGATATCAACTTAGTCGTGGGATTTAAATGATCTACAACTGTTATTTCTGTGATTGATTAAAATACATACAGTGCATGGAGGTAAGAAAAAATCCAACAGTCTCTCTAAAAAGTCTGGAAAAGTCTTGTACAGAAATGGATGAGCCTGTTCAATAGACCAGGGGTTTTCAACCTTTTTCGACATGCGCCCCCCTCCGTGTGCCAACCTCGAACTTGTGCCCCCACAACAACCCTCGCACAGAAACCATTGCGAAAGCTCTTGACAATCTAAAATAACATAATTAACGTGAACATCATACATACGATGCAATTTTGTTGATTAAAGTATTTACTACCTTATTCAATGCAACGGCTGAGCCTGTTTCTGCAAGCACATCATAAATTCGTGGTTCAATATCAGTTACAGCTAGCCGTAGCTGTACTTGCTTTTGATGTAGATGAGAGCAGAAAATGTTACTTCACAGAGCAAAGAACAGGCAAAAGTAAATCAATTGCTAAGTTCGCTAGTTCAGGATACTCTGCTTCGACTGACAGCCAAAAGATGTAGATTGCTTATCAGCATCGGTGGTTTTGGAATGAATGGCCTTGCTAGTGGAGTCCTTGGCTAAAACAACGCAGTGTTACCTTTCCTGATTCCCGCTTTCTGTCAGTGGTCAGAAAACTCAGGTGAGCTAACTTTTAGCTCCACGGGCAGAACAAGTCTGACTTGGCTGTTTAATTAAGCGTCCATCCTGTAAGGAAAGCGAGTCACACAAAATTTTTCAGTAGCTGGTGTTTATTTGAAACTGCAGCATTCATTAATAACAGTAAAAACAAAGAGATGACTGAGGAGAGAAACTCAGAAGGTGTACATGCTTTGTTTCATACGAACCGACTCCTGAATAATTTATAGTGATACTGTGAACAGAGCATCTCCCACTATACACCTCTCTTAAAGACACACACACCCACATGTCCTATAACAGTGATTGTTTTAGTCACTGTTAGCCCTATTTTTAAGTTGGGTAGCCAACGGTCCTTTTTTCAGACTGAGCTGGATAACATTAGACGTGTGTGTGTGCATGGTCAGTGAGACTAATCAATAAAAATACTAATATGTCTCCTGTGGGTGAAAAATAAATTGCTTTAGTTTTAGAAGTAAAAAATCTTGTAATGTCGTGCCCCCCTGGACAGGTACTGCACGCCCCACAGGTTGAAAACCCCTGCAATAGACAACCTCTCTGCAGCACTTCATAATCAAGCCTTTAAGACAGAGTGGCAAGATATAAGTCACCATTGACTTAAAGGCATATGACAGCCCAATTGGAGCTAACTGGCAGGTTCAGGACTCTGGAAACATGAGGGAAAAGATTCTCTGATCTGATGAGATGAAAGTTAGCTGTGTATAAAGCTAGCACTATGTCTGTGAAAAACAAGCACTTCACATCACTTTGATTAAACCTCTTCAGAGAGTATGCAATCAGACATGGGTGATTTGCCTGCCAAAATAACACTGGTGTCTCTGAATATGTGGCTCAAAGTCCAGACATCAACCCTATCTGTGGAGAGACCTATAGATGACATTTACATTTTCAGCATTTAGCAGGTATTTTATCCAGAGTGACCTACAGAAGTGCTTCCACAGTAAACGTTCTATACTCTAGTTTAAGTAGACGACAGTCAAAGAACAAGGTTTTTTCATAGGATGCTATAGACGGTTAGTAAATGCATGTTATGACAGCTTAAATGCTTAGTAAAGAGGTGGGCCTTTAGTCATCTTTTGAAGACACTCAGAGACTCCGATGTAAGAACAGACAGGGGAAGCTCGTTCCACCACTTGGGTGCTAGTACAGAGAAGAGCCTTAATGCTTGTCTTCCTTGAGTCCTGGGTGGAGGATCAAGACGAGCAAGACTAGTGGCTCGAAGGTTGTGTGAGCGGGGTTTTATAATTAAGTTAAAAATAATTGGATCAATTGCCACATTGAATTACTCATAAGTCATAATAATATTTAATTCATCTTTTTTTAACATTTAAACATTTCTGAATGTTTTAATACCTGGAACTTTTTCCGCATGACTGGTTAATAGCATAACTGACTCTTTTTTGTGACTGTAATTCTTCTCTTGTTTTTTTGTAGTTTTAAACCCATCATGGACTACATTGACACACAGTTTGCAAATTTCCTCGAAGAAGAGCTGAAGATCAAACGTTTACTCTGTAACTACCACGACACCAGAATCCACGCCTGTCTGTACTTCATCTCTCCCACAGGCCACTCACTCAAATCTCTTGACCTGGTCACCATGAAGAAGTTGGACAGTAAGGTGATGAATTAAAGCTTTTGTATTTTAAATGTTATAATAACTTTTATATATATAACTTTTTCCCATATGTTTTCCCTGACAGGTGAACATTATTCCCATCATTGCTAAGGCAGACTCAATCTCAAAGTGTGAGCTTCAGAAACTTAAGATTAAGATAATGAGTGAGCTTGTCAGTAATGGTGTTCAGATTTACCAGTTTCCTACAGATGATGAGGCTGTCACAGAAATCAACTCCTCCATGAATGTAAGTCATGTTTTTTGTTTTGCCGTTTACCTGTTGTTTATGGGTATGTGTAGTTTGCACACAAAATACATGAGGCTGAATGCCCTCTTTGCTGGCAAAAAATGGCAACACATAAAAACACGTCTCCAACACATTACACCTGTGTGACATTAATTACAAAAATAATGTGTGAACTGTGTAGACTCATCATCATTTTCATGTTTTACCACCAATTTATCCTTGTCAGTGATGGCAACCCATCACAAACTCTTGGCCATCCCTTCCTACTCAGACACAGCCAATCATGTCTGTATGCAGACGCATAACTGGCCTTTAGCACTGCTGGGGATTCAAACCCTGGATCCCAGCAGTAGTGGGCTAACATAATTTACCTCTGCACCACCTGAGTGCCCACTGTGTAGAATCTTTTATGGAAATACTTTAATATAGTCAATGATATAGACTTTAATTAGCATTGGTAACTAGGGTAACTTTATGAGAGTTTAATCTTCTGCGATTGATTGGTCAGGATGAAGAGGACAGTGAAAATAAATGAGATTGAAAGGCTTTAATTACATGTTAGTCTTAGTTTAAACTCTAAAGAAGCAAATGGCAAACACTTGGCTAATCAACTACTTTGATATATTGGTATATACATCTTTAATCGTGTCTTCACCAATGTGTATTTTATATAATTTACAATGCAGAATGAATTACTATCACTTTCATTAACATTAACAACACCCAGTGGTATTCTGCACTGTAGTGTGAATTGAAAAAAGAAAACAACAAGAAAAACCATGCAGGCAACACTGTTTTTGGTTTTGTGTTTCAGTCTCATCTGCCGTTTGCTGTGGTGGGGAGCAGAGAGGAGGTTAAAATTGGAAACAAGTTGGTTAGAGCCCGGCAGTATCCGTGGGGAGTGGTACAAGGTACAAGTGGTACTTTTTTTCTGAGAACTTTTTCTGTGCGGGCTGTGGCAGTTGGTGGGGTGGGGTGTCGTTTGTGAAATGCTGTCCCCGGCTTGTTCTGGATTTCCTTTCTTTTTTCTCTTTCCGAGAACCTGGTTGTTCAGGCACTCTGAGCAGCTTGCCATATTGTAACAAGCAATTCTCATTTCCACTCTATCACCTTTCTGTCCTCTGTCTCCACTGCGGGCTGAGAAGTTTTAAGTCCTCCATTTGTTACTTTGTTTTTTCAATTATTTTGGGCACTGCTTTTATTTCCCCTTTACCATTTTTGTTTGTGGCTTTTTAGCCTCAGTATTGTTCGACCTTAGCTAAGTATCTTGCAAATTTTGTTAATTTTCAGTTCACTAAAGACTAGACTAAATTCTAATTGTAAATGCCAATCTAACAATAAACATAGAATAGGTTCCTGAATTAAACTACTCTAACCACTCAACTACAAAAACAAAGAATGCTAACAACTATGCTAACAGTTATGCTAAGGACAGTGAAAATGTTAACAAGGACAAACAGGACAGGAGCCAGAACAGGAACCAAGAGAGAAGCCAGGGCAGGAAACAAGACAGAACCTAGAATGGGAATCAAGCCAGGAGGCAAAACAGGAGCGAGCCAAAACATGAACTCTGCATAAACCATGGGCAGGCTAATCCACAGACAAACTCTCATAACCACATTGACAAATTCACATTCACAGGTTTATATTCAGTGATCAACAAGGAGGACTTAATACATACACTTAATACAAGAGGGACAGCTGGGGTTGATTAGCACAAGGACGAATCAAAAAGAGGAGGGGGAGACAAGGGGGTGTGTTACACAAAACAAACACAAAGAGACCATGTGCTCTATAGTAAGGCTGTGACCATGACACCTGTCTTGACCTCTGTGTTTTTAGATAGGCTATGAAAACAGCTAGGATTTACTTCAACCATGATGATGAAGCAATCTACAGTGGTACCTTAAAATTCGACAGCAGATGGTTCTGTGAGTGGCGTCAAGTTTAAAAGGCGTTGAGTTTTAAGGTATTCTTTCCCATAAGGATGTATGGGAAACCTGTTAATACGTTCCCTGGTCCCATAGAACTGCATATATTTTAGGCTAATGTAAAATAATGGGGTTGTTTTTGACACTGATACACTGAAAATAACACAAATATAATATAAAAAAAACTAAAATACAATTGAAAACAGTTAAAAATCAACAAAAATACTATAAAAGCTGCACTTTACCTTTACTTCTTTATTGTTTCTTTATGCTTCTTAATCGTGGAGATGCTTAATCATGGAATACTGTATTCCTTAGCGAGTTCAGTAAGGGTGCAGTCACATGAGAAGCGACTAAACCTCTTTTGTGCTGGCTGTGCCGTTATGTCCTATGGAGTGTGAAAAGCTTAGCGTGACTTATTGTACTAAAACAATGTGCGATGAATTTCATTAGTAGAGAGAATTCATGAGCAGTAATAATTAAGAGAGGTTTAGAGGTTTTAGACTCTCTCCATTTCTCAGGACCCCCGAGCTGTAACACAAGTTTAAAAGTGAAACAGGAGGAAAATCCAGCTAAACACAGATACACGTGGAGCTTTCAGAGTGAATTTGACGGTTATTCCAGACTAATGCAGATTCGTCTCATATTTGCACTTTGATGACGTTTAATCGCAAAGCTCAAGCCAAAGCGGCAGTCACACACACATAGGGTACAAATATCTCAACGAAGGGCGTTGAGTTTCAACGATTTCGAGTTTAGGGGATGTTAAGTTACTAGGTACCATTTACATTTATGGCATTTAGCAGACACCTTTATTACATTACAGTTACAGTATACATTCTGAGCAATTGAGGGTTAGGGGCCTTGCTCAAGGGCCCAACAGCAGCAACCTTGCAGTGGTGGGGCTTAAACCAGCGACTTTCTGATTACCAGTTCAGTACCTTAACCACTTGGCTACGGCTTGAAAGAAAGGTACCACTGTTCTCTGTTTGGGGGAATATTTTGTATAGATTTGATTGTGTACACCAGACTGTTGTGTGTTTGGTGTGTGTGTTTGTGCAGTGGAAAACGAGACTCACTGTGACTTTGTGAAGCTGAGAGAGATGTTGCTCAGGGTGAACATGGAGGATCTACGTGAACAGACACACACACGCCACTATGAGCTGTACCGGCGATGTAAACTGGAAGAGATGGGCTTTAAAGATCCTGATAGTGACACACAGACATTCAGGTACTGTCCTACGCCAATTCACCAAAAGTGGGTTTCAGTACTGCAACATTACCTTAAGAACCAACCAGATAGCCGCTCAGGTGGCGCAGCGGTAAAAAGACCCTGCAACCAGGGCTGGATTCTGAGAAGCGTCGTATCGAATCCAGCCTTGCTTTACCGGTTCGAAGCTGAGTGGCTATATGAGCAACGATTGGCCGGTTGCTCATGCGGGGGGTGGGACAAAGAACCGGATGTGGGTCTCTCTCTGTCAGAATGCGATTGCGTTCTCTGCCGGCTGATTGGAGGCGCTTACACAGAGATGGGAGAGAGTGCCCTTAGGGTGTGTCTCTCCGCATGCAACGCTAGGTGGCGCCAAACTCGTCAATGTGTGGGTGGCAAAGATGCATCTGGCTGCTGCTCGTGTTTCGGAGGGGATACGGGTTAGCTTCAATCACCTCCGTCAGGGCAGGGTTCGGCATAGACAGAGAGGAAGCACGATGCTAATTGAACAATTGGATGCGCTAAAAAGGGGAGAAAAAGGGGTAAAAAAAAAAAAAAAAAAAAAAAGAACCAACCAGATTGAACATCTCAGTGTTTTTCTCTTCTGTCAGTCTGCAGGAGACTTATGTGGCTAAGAGACGAGAGTTTGTCTCAGAGCTGCAGCAGATGGAAGAGGACATGCGTCAGATGTTTGTAAACAAAGTGAAGGAGACAGAGGCTGAGCTGAAGGACAGAGAGAGAGAGGTCAGTCATGGTAAATAAGGCATCACTGCCAAATCCAAGGTTACATCAACCAATCACATAAACACTGAGAGAAATTGTGTGTTAAAAGAATTAAATGCATTTAAATGGTTTATTATCATGGCACTGTGGAATCTTTGATTCTGATTGGTCAAAAAGCATTATTTATTTTCTCTCCCTCATGCCAGCTGCAAGAAAAATCCCAGCAATCCTTTTTTTATTTTTTTTATATATTTTCTTTATGCATTTTTTCCCCTTTTTCTCCCCCTTTTTTAGCGCGTCCAATTGCCCGATTGCATCATGCTTCCTCTCCACCAATGCCGATCCCTGCTCTGATTGAGGAGAACGAAGCTAACCCACGCCCCCCTCCGACACGTGGGCAGCAGCCGTATGCATCTTATCACCTGCACTTTGACAAGTGCAGTGCATCCCAGAGTTGTGTACGGAGACACACACCCTGAGAGCACTCTTTTCTCATCTCTGTGCAGATGCCATCAATCAGCCAGCAGAGGTCGTAATTGCACCAGTCATGGGAGAGAGACCCAATCTGGCTTAGTCCCGCCCATATCTGAACAACAGGCCAATCGTTCATGTTCATGTGGCCGCTCAGCCTTAGCCGATACGCAGAGCTGAGATTCAATACGATGTATTCGAGATCCCAGCTCTGGTTCCAGCGTGTGTTTTTACCGCTGCGCCACCTAAGCGGCCACCAGCTATTTTTTTTAACTACCTACCCCCTTAATATAAATTAATACAGAATGGCATAAAATGTCATTGTGATTAGTTGGCATTTCAAATTAAAATATGAGAGAAACTATATAACTATTTTTATATTTAAAAGTGAAACAGTGGGAAACCTTTTAATGTGTTCCATGATTCTGTGGAACTGCATTTTAGGCTTATCTAAAATAATGTTTTTTTTTTTTTACACAAAGTGAGTACACCCCTCACATTTCTGCAAATATTTTATTATATCTTTTCATGGGACAACACTATAGAAATAAAACTTGGATATAACTTAGAGTAGTCAGTGTACAGCTTGTATAGCAGTGTAGATTTACTGTCTTCTGAAAATAACTCAACACACAGCCATTAATGTCTAAATAGCTGGCAACATAAGTGAGTACACCCCACAGCGAACATGTCCAAATTGTGCCCAAAGTGTCAATATTTTGTGTGACCACCATTATTATCCAGCACTGCCTTAACCCTCCTGGGCATGGAATTCACCAGAGCTGCACAGGTTGCTACTGGAATCCTCTTCCACTCCTCCATGATGACATCACAGAGCTGGTGGATGTTAGACACCTTGAACTCCTCCACCTTCCACTTGAGGATGCGCCACAGGTGCTCAATTGGGTTTAGTCCATCACCTTTACCTTCAGCTTCCTCAGCAAGGCAGTTGTCATCTTGGAGGTTGTGTTTGGGGTCGTTATCCTGTTGGAAAACTGCCATGAGGCCCAGTTTTCGAAGGGAGGGGATCATGCTCTGTTTCAGAATGTCACAGTACATGTTGGAATTCATGTTTCCCTCAATGAACTGCAGCTCCCCAGTGCCAGCAACACTCATGCAGCCCAAGACCATGATGCTACCACCACCATGCTTGACTGTAGGCAAGATACAGTTGTCTTGGTACTTCTCACCAGGGCGCCGCCACACATGCTGGACACCATCTGAGCCAAACAAGTTTATCTTGGTCTCGTCAGACCACAGGGCATTCCAGTAATCCATGTTCTTGGACTGCTTGTTTTCAGCAAACTGTTTGCGGGCTTTCTTGTGCGTCAGCTTTCTTCTGGGATGACGACCATGCAGACCGAGTTGATGCAGTGTGCGGCGTATGGTCTGAGCACTGACAGGCGGACCTTCCACGTCTTCAACCTCTGCAGCAATGCTGGCAGCACTCATGTGTCTATTTTTTAAAGCCAACCTCTGGATATGACGCCGAACACGTGGACTCAACTTCTTTGGTCGACCCTGGCGAAGCCTGTTCCGAGTGGAACCTGTCCTGGAAAACCGCTGTATGACCTTGGCCACCATGCTGTAGCTCAGTTTCAGGGTGTTAGCAATCTTCTTATAGCCTAGGCCATCTTTGTGGAGAGCAACAATTCTATTTCTCACATCCTCAGAGAGTTATTTGCCATGAGGTGCCATGTTGAATATCCAGTGGCCAGTATGAGAGAATTGTACCCAAAACACCAAATTTAACAGCCCTGCTCCCCATTTACACCTGGGACCTTGACACATGACACCAGGGAGGGACAACGACACATTTGGGCACAATTTGGACATGTTCACTGTGGGGTGTACTCACTTATGTTGCCAGCTATTTAGACATTAATGGCTGTGTGTTGAGTTATTTTCAGAAGACAGTAAATCTACACTGCTATACAAGTTGTACACTGACTACGCTAAGTTATATCCAAGTTTTATTTCTATAGTGTTGTCCCATGAAAAGATATAATGAAATATTTGCAGAAATGTGAGGGGTGTACTCACTTTTGTGATACACTGTATACTGAAAATACCAGACATATTACATAAAAACACTGAAATACAATTAAAAACAGTTAAAAAATAATAAAAAAATACAATAAAACCTGCACTTTACCTTTACTTCTTTATTGTTTTTTTATGCTTTTTAATTAGTGAAGAGATATGAGCAGTAATGATTAAGAGAGGTTTAGTGTTTCTATGTCATTATTTTAATACATTAAGTCACATTATTATTTTTTAATGATAAGCATTTTAGACTCTCTTGGAAAAGCTGATTCTTACAATTTCTCAGAACCTCGAGCTGTAACACAAGTTTAAAAGTGAAACAGGAAAAAATTCCAGATAAACACAGACACGTGGAGTAAATTTGACAGTGATTCCACACAAATGCAGATTTGTCTCATATTCACATGATGTTTTACCACACCGCTCAAGCTAAGCGCTGAGCAAAGCTTTTAGAGAGTTTAAGGGTACACATTTCTCAACGAGTTTAAAGATTTAGAGTTTAGGGGATGTTGCGTTACAAACTACCACTGTATTCACAACCCTGAGAAGTGCATTAAGCCCAGCGTGGTGCATTGTTCTAAAAACTGACTCACAAAATATGTCATACATGCAACATACATCACTTGTTTAAACTTATTTTGGTTCAGTTGTCAATTTGTGAGTGTGAACCCAAAGCAAACAAGAATTAAAATGTAACAATGTATTATCTTCTTG
Organism: Trichomycterus rosablanca; assembly: GCF_030014385.1. Taxonomy (NCBI): domain Eukaryota; kingdom Metazoa; phylum Chordata; class Actinopteri; order Siluriformes; family Trichomycteridae; genus Trichomycterus; species Trichomycterus rosablanca. The sequence goes on from NC_085988.1 coordinate 18,337,161, forward strand.
GTTGGTCTGGAACAAGGAACCACCCAAACTACAAGTATAAACAAGACCTTAGAGGTATTTCAATACACTGGTGTAATTGTTGGCATATTTTCTGATGAATAACAGCACATTATATCTGCTCATCTCAGTTTTAATCTGTTCATTCACCTCCCTGTTTAGTGTTTTACCTAAGTTTTACCTGCATGTGTTGTGTTTCCCACACTTCAGGACACAAGTTCACACATGTTTACAAGTGAGTGCCACACTCGAAATTATAGTTAATGATGAGTGATTATGAGACTGTAAAAATAAGAAGTCTGGACTCAAGTTCAGGATGGTTTCTTCTTTGTGCAGGGCAGCACAAATCCTATTTTAGCCCAATCCTTTTTCTCCCTATTTAGTGTAGTCAATTTGTCTTCTGCTGCTGGGGGATCCCCGATTGCAGTCGAAGTGGGTATATTGCTGCTCACGCCTCCACTGACACGCACGCAGCCCTTTTGCGGAACCCTTTTTCACCTATGCACTTTGCAAATGTAGTGATATGTATATGTCATAGTTCAGCCAACAGAGGGAGTTCACAGTTAAGAGATGTGTGGTTATAAGGTGAACAGAAGAATAATAAAAAGGGATGTTAATGGCAGCATCTACAAGTCTCTGTGCTAATTCTTCTGTGGATAAGTTGTTCCTTAAATATTGAGGAATACATACAGCACAGGTGCCTCTCTATCTGCCAGGGTCCTTACACAGCGTTTGAAGACCCCACACACATAGTCCGGTCATCCCGCACTAGCAGAATTGTGTCTGCTGCACTGCCAATTTTGCTCACTAGATGGCGCCCAGCCGACCGGTGTTAACAAAGCTTACAAGTCATTTCCTGGCTGCATCCCAAACATCACCCTCTGTGCTACATGTGCTATATGGTGTGTAACTACACTATTACTAGTGGACTGCTTACTCATATTATTTAATACAAAAAGGCAGAAGGTGATCAGGTGATGCAGTGGTCTATTACACTAGCCCACCACTGCTGAAGCAATAACTGAGCTGACATTCGAATTCAGACAGTCAGAACCCCCGCGCTGGTGTGCTAGTGGAATATCCCACTGCCCACAGTCTGGCTTACTCTACTGTGTATGATGTGTGTGTATAGCTACAGGAGCGTTTTGAGCAGCTTAAGCGGATGCATCAGGAGGAGAAGAGGACTCTGGAGGAGAAACGCAGAGAGTTGGAGGAGGAGATGAACTCATTTAACAGGAGAAAGATGACAGCTGAAACACTGCAGGCTCTGTCCATTCCAAACAAGAAACCGTGAGCCCTGTGTTCTTATGCAATGAGAACCTGTCAGCAGCTACAGGGCCTAAAAAGAATTTATACTGTAACCCTTTTTACAACCTTGGCTTTGTAGCAATTTGACTACAACAATTTATATATTTCACTGTTTAGTACGTGGTTTAGTACATTTAAAAGTGATTGTTGTCAATTGTTTTTTTTTATTTAAAGTTATTACTCTTTTTGTTTCATTTTAAATAATTTAGCACCACATGATGGACCAATTTTGACTAGGTTGTTCTTAAAACTGGGCCAATCTGGATTACAATGGAAGTATTACTTTGGCAGTGTGATTTGGTTTTGTGAGCTTATCTTCTTCCTTGTTTAAACCATCTGGCAAAGATCTCTTTGTGCTGTACACTATTCATTTTTAAGAATGAATCCTAACCCTTGTTGCTTAAAAGCATTCCATAACATGATGCTACCACCACCATATTTTACAGTGAGGATGGATTTATCTTGTTTTACGAATTTATGCCACACTTGATACTCAGAATTTCACTTTACCATCATTAGACCACAAGACGTTCTGCTACTTATTTGAAGAGACTTCTAATTCATGTTTAGGTAATTATTTCATTAGGATCTTCTTCCTTTCAACTCCTCATTAAAAGTCCTATTTGTGTAACACCTTGGACATGTTTACCCTCCAATTGCATTCACTGATTTCTGCAACATAGAGTCACAATTTCTGTCACAGAAGCCATTCTAATCACTGCATTTTTTTGTTTGTTGATGCAGTTTAGGCTGGTGGCCTAGCCTAAACTATTTAATTGTAATTTCATGTACTTTACACTTTTTTGTAGCATAGTACTGAATTGAGATCTGAAGTATGGTCAGTGACTAAGATGTATTTGACTGAGCAGTTGAAGTCAAAAATTTATACACACACACATAAAAAAAAACTACAAGGGCACAAATATGTGGACACCTTTTCCAATTACTGAGTTTAGGTGTTTCAGCCAGACAGGTGTTCCAAATCAGGTGTATAAAATAAGCAATATGCTTCCAACTTTAAGTCAACTTCAAGTACATTTTCTGCATTTATCCAAAGCGACTTACAATACTGTGACAGTATATTGTCTGAACAATTGAGAGTTAAGGGCCTTGCTCACGGGCCCAACAGTGGCAACCTGGCAATGGAGGGGCTTGAACCAGCGACTTTTCAATTACTAGTCCAGTACCTTGACCACTAGGCTGCAATTGCCCTGTCATAAAACTATTTTAAAAAAAGTGGCACCTTACAGTCGATATGGAGAGTTTAAATAATCTTTACATCACTATGACTGAGAGAAAAAACACTTTTATAAAACGGATAGTTCCGGTCCTAAAATCTGATTGGCTGAGCCGCGTTCGTAAAATCCCCGATAAACGCACACATCATTCCATATTAATACGCCACTGAAAATAAAAAGTGAATGTTATGTTCGCCCTCATGTTGCCTAGCAACACTGTTAATCGAACTACCTTGCGTCACGGAAGAAGGCTTTATTTTAAGTTCATACACAAGAAATACATTTATGAATTAAACATTGTTGTATTTATTGTATTTTATGTTGACCGCCGTTTTATAAAAGCAATAAGCCACGAGAGGCCGTGCGTTACTGCTATGATTTTATCACGGGGAAAGAAGTTTTAGGCACTCCGCTTCGCGTCGTGCCAAAAACGTCATTCCCCGTGATAAAATCATAGCAGTAACGCACGGCCTCTCGTGGCTTATTGCTTTAGTATCCTCCTTTAATACCAACTCTGGATGTTTTTTTTTATTATTTTAATTATTGCACATGCCCAACAGTAAATATGGGCATTTTTAGACATGGCTGATTTATACTGTACATTTATAAATTTTTTATTACAGATTGTTTAGGTGACATTTTGTTTTGATGACATTTTATTTACTGTATAAGAATTTGTAGGGGTGCCAAGAATCATGATATGTATGGCTAATGCTTTGAAGAATATAAATTATGATTTATATATGTTTTGGTCATTGAGTCCCCTTTTCTCTTTTTCAGTTGGACCAGCTTCTTGTTTTCCTCATTTCAGGGCAAAATCGTGAGGTGTTGTTAATATATGGCTTCATAAAAGTCATTACACAATGCATATATACACTGTACACGAGGAATGTATGTGTATGTGGTGATTACACAAATATTGGTAAACTAATATAGATGCATGATGTTGCTGGATTTACACTCTGACTTAACAAGGCTAACAAGTTTGTCAAGAGAATCATATAATTTATCCAAAATAACATCCTTATTGTTACCTGCTAGTTAGTAAACATACTGGAAAAAAATCAATTAGTGTTAAAGAGCTGAACATGTAAAAAGCAGTAACATTTTTATATGAACAGTTGAAGTTATGATTAATTAATGCAGTTCATGAAGCCACATACATTTGTGTAAGTTTACTTTTTTTTTTTTTTTTTACATTTCCACTGTTATTACATTAACCATCTAAGAAATTTGATGCAACAGTTTCATAGTTCATTATGATTTACTCTTGCATTATGCAATAATCAATCTGAATGTTAACAAAATAATTATATTTTTTATTTGAAATATTTTATTACTGTTCATTATTAAAAATGAACTTTTTTACATGAACTAATATATTACTTTGTATAACCTTGTAACAAAATGTATTCAGTTAAATAAATGTGGTTTATTTAAAAGAACTAGACTAACTGTGATGATTTTTCTACAATAATTTATTTGTTATTTATTTTAATAACCATTTTATTCTTGCTAGTATCCTCATGGGTTTACAGAATACACAGTATAGATTGGACTCAAGACAGCAATAAACCCAGGACACACTCAAATAGAGTAGGGCTGTGGCAGTTCATTAAATTATCATTTAAAAGACAAACCATCAAAGCATTATATTGGTTTGTATGTAACAATATATATTTAAAAGAACATTTGCATCGCTTGGTTGGTGACAATTACACTAGCCAACCTTAACTGAGATTTGGTTTCAAATTTTTGGGTAGTTTTGAGTAAATTAAAGATCTACAGTGCCATGAGAAATTATTTGTCTTATTCCTCATTTTACTCATTTACTCAAAGAAAATGCAATAAGACCAAAGTAAATTGGAATTTTATTTATTGAAGAAAATTTGGCCTTGAGTAAAAAACTATTGCCCCAAAATAAAATAACTGGTTATTTTGGAGTCTTACATTGCTGTCAAGGTATTTTGGGCCTAAATGTAGTCAAACTGTTTTTTAGCATAAAAATTATAGCCTCCCAGTCTGTTTAGTTTCTTGATTTTGGGTACAAATTTCTATACACGACCCCCCAGGGGCTCCATACCTCATGAATTTTTACTACTGTAATTTTAGTGGGACATTTGGCCAAATAAATTGGTTATAATGATAATTAATGTTTGTATTAAAGTGAATATGTATTAAAATATTCCATTCATTTTTATTCATGCATTGATCATGCATAACGACTTAGCTCTTATCAAGGTTGTAGTAGGTCTGGAGTCTATAGCAGAAACACTGTGGACAAGGCAGGACTTACCAATCCATGACACTGAATCACATGCTAAATTTAGAGTCTGCCAACTGGCATGTTTTAAGGAGGTAGCCAGAGGAACCCATGCAAAGCAACCGTAGGACACTGAGACACAGTACACAAAGACACACCACCACCAGACCAATCTACACAAAGACAAACCACCACCAGACAAATCTACACATACTGTATAAAGCATGAGGTTACGTAAGAGATAATAGTGCACAAACAAATGTGGTAACAATACTATAGACCACAAGGCAAATGTGTAAATATAGAGAAACAAGGACTACACTGCTAAACAGAAAATACAAAGTGGAGATACTATCAATAACTAAGACTAGAAATAAAAACTGGAAAACAAACAGCAGAGCAAGAATACACTGGAAGGTACGACACTGTGTGACGAATGATAGAAGTGGTGAGCTTAAGTCGCACCCTAATGATGTCATCATGAACTTTAGGTGTTGGGATTCGGGTCATTGTGATCACTGTGGTCGCTTAGCCGGAGGCAGACCAGGAGAAAATGTCAGCTGGGAATTACAGTCTGTTACATGTAGCCTAGGACAAGCATCAAACTCAGTCAAGCGTGCACACTTGGTGTCTACAAAGCTATCTTTGGCACAGAGAACAGAAGATTGTCCCTTTTTCCTGAAAATAAGCATGATTGTGGACTCATCTGACGACAGCACATGTTCCCACTGTCTTTCAGACCATCTAGGATGAGCTTGGACCCAGAGAACCAGAGAATTGATGTACGCCTTTCTCTTTGTGTAATAGAGTTTCAGGTTGCATTTCTTGATGCACTGGTGGACTGTGTTAAGTGACAATATTTTCCTAAAGTACTCCCAAGCCCATGTGGTTAAATTTATCACAATAGCATGATAGTTTCTAATGCAATGCCACCCGAAACTTAAAGGTCACGCACATTTAACCGTGGTTTTTGGATTTGCCATACTCTGACTCTGTGATCTCTCCAGGTTATGTAAATCTTTTCACAATATTTTGAACAGTAGAAGGTGAAAGACTAAATAAGTGGCTATCTTGCATTGAGAAATGGTCTTTTTTTAACTGATTGGGAACTCTCTCCTAAAGTTTGGCACAAAGTGGTGAGCCACGACCCATCATTGCTCGTAAAGGCTGATCTTTTGGTGGATTCTCCTTTTATACCCAATCATGATTCCCTCACCTGTTATCAATGCACCTGATGGTTGTAGAATGCTGTAAATTGAATAGCCCATAACTTTTTACTCTTTTTTGCCTCTGTCCCAGCTTTTTTGGACTTTTTTTTCAAATTCTAAATGTGTGTTAAACATTAGGGCATTTTAAAGCAGTCAGAGCATCTCTTGTTTTTGTGAAAGGCTTGAGGTACCTGTAGAAAATATATTGACATGAAAAAATAAGAATATTCATGATATATTTTAGAAAGTGATGATTAATGCCATTTATAATTTTGTGACTTTAGCAACATTCAGACCATTGTGATTACCAAATTTCATCTATCACAGGTTTATGACAGACTGTTATATTTTGCTGTTTTATTAGACTAAAAATATATTTTTATGCATTCTGTTTCCTCACAGCCATCAATGAAAAGCAAAAGAATACAGAACCAAAGACAACATTGTGTCTTATTAAACGGGGTAAAAACTCATATGGGATGCCACCCATAATCTGTGGCATCTTAGTAATGTGCACAACTAGCACAATGTTGGAAGATTACAATTAAATGATTGGTAGTAATATTAAGATAACAAATTGCATTAATTAGAGAGAACTGTCCTTTTTACTTTCTAGTTTTTTTGTTTTATTTATTTATGCATTTTCTCCCTTTTTCTCCTGATTTAGCGTAGTCAATTTGTCTTCCGCTGCTGTGGATCCCTGATTGCGTTCGAGGAGGGTATATTGCTGCTCACGCGCCCTCCACACCTGCGCAGTCCTAGCAGACCCCTTTACGCCCGTGCTTCTGCACAGGCGCCCTGGCCTGCAAACCAGGGTCCTTGCACAGCGTTTGAAGACCCCACCCACTTGGTCCGGTCATTTCCCCACCCAGCAGACACGATGGCCACTTTGTGTCTGCAGCAGACACTGCCAATTGTGCCTGCTGACGGTGCCCAGCCAGAAGAGCAGAGATTCGTACCAGGGTGTTCAAAAGCTCGGTGCTGGTATGCTAGTGGAATATCCTGCTGTGTATTTTAGTTTAACATTTTATTTATCTAAATAACATTTCAATTACTTTAACAATTTTATTTCTGCCAAACGAAAACATAGTCCATAGTTTTCATTTTAGAGAGTTTCATAACTGTCCCTCTTTAAAGACCATTAAGAAACTGTAAGAAATAATGGTGAATAATGTAATTACATTATTCACCATTATTTCTTACAGTTTCTTAATGTAATAAATGGTAAAAGTAAATTATAATGGTTTGTAGGTTATTATTTCTACATAATACGTAAGTAATTATTTTTGTAGTACAATAAATGATGAGATATTTTCCAAAACACGGTATGTGGAAGAGTCTCAGTTTACACTCTGATTTTAGGACAGTCTAGAAAACGCAGCAGCTGCTGCAAGGGCGTGGTTTGTGGGCTGACAGAGTGACTGACAGGTTTTTAACCAATTAAATTATTGAACGAGGAAACGCCTTTTCGGCATTGACCAATCACATTATTCATGTTCCTTTAAATAGCTGAAGTCGCTTATCAGCCACCGCCTGACGCCAAGGGTCGGGGGTGTGCTAGGCAGCGATTGTATACTTGCTTTAAACATAAGCTAATCTTGTCTTCTTTTAGCTCTTTTTTTCCTTTTTAAATTTCATACTTCACTTAAGCTACACCAATACTTCAAGGTAAGTTTTTTTTTTTTAATATTCTCGTTTTAATGTTTCGACAGTTTGGCCTTACGCGAACTATACAGTTCTGTATTGTAGTATAAAATATCTACTAAAGTTAGCCTAAATAACCCAGTAACATAGATTAAGTTTAGATAAAGTTTATTTATATATTTAGTTTATATAAGTGCGTTATAAAGCTACAAAGATCGTCTTTACCAAGGCAGGGACATGTCTGGGCATATCACCACTCGGTTCTGTTCAGTTTTATCTCCCACCCGTTTTGCGACAAACCCCGCCTTTGTCAGCTTCCTATAGGTGGATTTTGTGTTCCTAACGACGATGTGATTGGTCGTTGCGACAGTCATTCAGTATGAGAACGGGTGGAAACAAATGTGAGCTGCCAAGCAGTAACCAATACAGTCCATTGGCATAGTGTACATTAGTGTACATTAGTGCAAGTCACCGTCTTTTTAGTAATGTTTAACCTTTTATCTTGTTTAAACTGGTATCTGCCTTAAACCAGCTGTTCCTAAAATAGGGATTTATAAACCTGAGTGTTGGAAAAAAGCCATTGGATTTCAAGGGTGTTCATTTATGTTCTCGTTTTTGGTAATCAGATGTTAAATTACTAATAAGGCTGATTTCTGTGTGGAGTTTGCATGTTCTCCCCGTGTCTGTTTGGGTTTCCCCCCCACAGTCCAAAGACGTGCAAGTGAGGTGAATTGGAGATACAAAAATGTCCATTACTGTGTGACATTAAACTTGTTAACTGATGAATCTTGTGTTACCAGGAACTACCTGTCCTGTCATGAATGGAACCAAAGTGTGTTAAAATCCTAATAAATCAATAAATAAGGCTGAAAGGACTTTCTTAAAATATGATTTTATTTTTCTGGGCTCTTAACTGCATTATGCTTTATTTTTTACACACTAATTTTAATTAATTCAAATTATGCTGTAGGCCAACCATTGAGAATAGAGGTCCCTGTTGAGTCTTGTTTCTCAAGTTTCCACCTTCTAATATTCAATATCTCCTTGTCACCGTCTTGGGCGGCACGGTGGCTTAGGGGGTAGCACTGTCGCCTCAAAGCAAGAAGGTTCTGGTTTCGATCCCCAGGTGGAGCGGTCTGGGTCCTTTCTGTGTGGAGTTTGCATGTTCTCCCAGTGTCTGTGTGGGTTTCTGCTTGGAACTCTGGTTTCCTCCCACAGTCCAAAGACATGCAAGTGAGGTGAATTGGCGATACTAAATTGTCCATGACGGTGTCTGATACGATGCAAGCATTGAGGGTTAAGGGCCCTGCTTGGGTGCCAGGCAGTGGCAACTTGGCAGAGGCATGGCTTGAAAAAACAATCTTCTTACAAGTCCAGTACCTTAATGACTAAGCTTGTTCTGTAGATATGTAGTCATATTTAGTGGCATAATTGTACATAGTTGCTTAATAGCTGTGTGGTAGACCCCCCCCCCCCCCCTCCCTTTTTTTTAAGATGTGCAGTATTGTCCATGGCTGGTTGCCCAGGCATATCTGTGTTGTAAAAAGCTAAACATGTATGAATTTTCAATTGGTAAAATGTATTGGGAGATTGTTGCACAACAGAGAGGTTAATCTGTTTGACATTTGCTGTGCTGATTCAGCTTGGTACTTGGTGCATGACCACTGACCATTTTGCTCGATTCAGGAAATGTGTGTGACCAGACCAGTCATTTTAAAACCTGATATTTTATGCTTTGTAACGTGGAAATTTCTTTTATTCTAGATGATCGACACTGTTAGCGGAGCAGAAGCTGTGCCATTTTCAATCCAGCTGAAGCGTCTTTTGGAGCAGGAGACTCGGTATCAGCCTAACATCTGTGGCCTTCGTGTCCTTGAGACTGCCCATGACAATGGCGTGAGGATGACCGTAAAATTGAGGGACCTTAAAGTAAAAGATCTGCTCTCTCTGACCCGATTCTTCGGGTTCAGTGTTGAGACATTCTCCCTTGCCGTGAGCATTCTCGATCGCTTTCTGGCTGTTATGAAGGTATGATTAACCACTTATCCTTAACTCTGAACCATGGTTGCTGTACAGTCTGCTTTAATCCTAAAATGTCAGTCATGGACATTATTAAGAAAGTGTAAGATACCTTGCCCACCAGTATACAGAGTAAAGCGATATGTGTATTAGGTCTAATCAATCAACCAGCTGTGAGAATCTCAAACTTGACTGCATGATGGAATGTCCTATACTCATTGGGTAAATTTAACTGTTTTCAGATCCAGCCTAAGCACCTGGCATGTGTGGGTCTCTGTTGCTTCTACATTGCTGTGAAGATCTCTGAGGAGGAGAAAAATGTTCCTCTGGCAAATGATCTGATCCGAATCAGTCAGAACCGCTTTACTGTGTCCGACATGATGAGAATGGAAAAGATCATTCTAGAAAAGCTGAACTGGAAGGTTAAAGCTCCTACTGCACTGTGTCTTCTCAGACTATTTCACTCTCAGATCCAGGATAAAGTGGATGATGATGGGTAAGTGAGTTTTCAATCAACTCTATCAGCAACATGACTCCAGGTTCTTGGTTATATTGCACTTAATTAGATTTAAACATTAAGAACGTGCTGTAATTTACAGTAAGAAGATCATAAATATTGAGAGGCTTGAGGCTCAGCTAAAGGCTTGCCACTGCTCCTATGTCTTTACCAAACTAAGGGTAAGTTCTTGGAAGTGTTTTTATACTTGAAACAACATTGATTCTATTTGTTCCTTTTCACTCATGGGTTATTTCAATTTGATAGCCGTCCTTGGTGGCACTGGCCCTGCTAGCCCGTGTAGTTGTGGAGGAGCGTGGATCGGACTCGGTTGAGGCTCTGAGAGAAGCTGTGCAGGATCTTCAGCAGCAACTACCTGTAAGTTAATTTTTTTTTTTTTGGTGCAATTTTGTGCAATTTTGGCAATTTGGTGCTCTTCTCCCTGGCGTTTAGATGAATAGCCTGTGAGATGTCTTTACATGTACATTTTTTGGCATTTAGCAGATCCTTTTATCCAAAGTGACTTACAGTACTGTGACAACCTAGCAGTGGTGGGGCTTGAACCAGCAACCTTTAGATCACTAGTCCAGTACCAACTGGCTTCAGATGATTATCTATGTCTGGGGGATGTGGCTGGCACCCTGTGTAAGGTATTCTTGCCCTGCTTCCAGTGTTTTCCAGTTGGACCTGGACCTGCTGTGACCCTGACCAGAATAGAGGCTGATTTGAAATAAAATCTTTTCTCTCATGTGCCTGTACTGTCTTACACTTGGCATCTGTTGATGCATGCTCAATAATCCAGGTACACAAATCCACAAAGTTGAATCAGTTCATCTGGACACAAGTTTGTTGTAGAGATACGTTTCATCACTCAATCCGAATGACTAAGTCGTGACATTCGGATTGAGTGACGAAACGTAGCTCTACAACAAACTTGTGTCCAGATGAACTGATTCAACTTTGTGGACTTACACTTGGTAGTTTGTTATCCAAACGGATTGTGACTGAATACAACACAATCATTTGAGGGTTAAAGGTCTTGCTCAGGGGCCCAACAGTGGCAACCTTCTGATTACTAGTCCACTACCTTAACTGGTGATCTACCAGTTATGAGTGACATACAGTGGTGTTCAAAAAAATAGCAGTGATTTTTAAAAAAGTGAATAAAGCACAAAATCATTAAGTTTTATTTCCATAAATGCAAATGCACTGAAAATACTCCACTTTCAATTCTAAATCAAAACATTAACAAAATGTAGCCAGTTTGTGTTCATCCTTTACAGAAAGTTAAGAAAAATGAATATTAGGCTGTTCAAAAAAATAGCAGTGCCAGCATTTTTCTTTTAAAAACTCAAATGTATCTATAACATGAAAAAATGTTTGAGGTTTCACTTTACTTTAAATTACTGAACTAATATTTAGTGGCAGAACAATTGTTTCCGAGATCTGTGTTGCATGGAGTCGACCAACTTCTGGCACCTCTGAACAGGTATTCCAGTCCAGGATGATTAAACGACATTCCACAGTTCTTCTGCAATTTTGGGTTTTGCCTCAAAAAAAACACGTTTCAGATTTCAGCCCACAAGTTCTCTATGAGATTGAAGTCAGGGGATTGGGCTGGTCACTCTATTACCTCAATCTTGTTTGTCTGTAACCAAGATGTTTTGGGTCATTGTCATGTTGAAACACCCATTTTAAGGACATTTCTTCTTCGTCATAGGGCAACATGATCTCCTCAAGTATTCTGATATATTTAAATTGATCCATGATCCCTCGTATGTGATAAATAGGCGTAACACCATGGTATGAAAAACATCCTCATATCATAGTTTTGTACCACCATGCTTTACTGTCTTCACAGTGTACTGTGGCTTGAATTCAGTGATCGGGGGTCGTCTGACATACTGTCTACAGCCACTAGACCCAAAAAGAACAATTTTGCTTTCACCAGTCCACAAAATGTTGAGCCATCTCTCTTTGGACCAGTCAATGTGTTCATTGGGAAATTTGAACCCATTCAGGACACGTCTTTTTCTTAACAACGGGACTTTGCAGGAGTTCTTGCTGGTAAATTGGCTTCACTTAATCATCTTCTGTACTCACTGGTAACTTCAGATGTTCCTTGATCTTTCTGGAGGTGATCATTGGCTGAGTATTTGCCACTTTGGCTATTCTTCGATCCAATTGAACAGTAGTTCCACGCTTCCTTCTGCGTCTTTCAGGTTTTGCTTGTCACTTCAAGGCATTTGAGATCATTTTAGCTGAGCAGCCTATCATTTGCTGCACTTCCCTGTGTTTTTTCCCTCTACAATCAACTTTTTAATCAAAGTGTGCTGTTCATCAGAACAATGTCTGGAACAACCCATTTTACCCAATACTTCAAAAGGAAATGAGCTATGACCAACCTGTGCAACATTTGCCACCCTCCTACCTTAAATAAGGACCAAAATTGACACCCGTTCTTCTGCAGAATGAATGATTTCACCAATTGAACTCCTCACTGCTATTATTTTGAACAACCCCCTTTCAATCAATGCTTCAATTACTCAGAATGAGTGGGATGCATGTCATTGTTGGTTTTGTTTTGTTTTCAATACTCTACTACACTTTCAAGTCAATTTTTTGCTATGTAAAATTATGTAATGCAAACTTGTATCAAGTTTATCTGTCTGGTTAATCCCAGGCTTAAGAGCTTAAACTGCCTTTCGCAGAGATTTATTTTTGTGAATGGGGCACAAACTATTGGGGGGGGGGTGTTAGGAGCATAGATTTGTTGCTTAATTTGTCTCTTTGGTCTCTAGATTAAAGATGGAGATTTGATCTGTGTGAGGGAACTTGTTGCCAAGTGCCTGACTGAATACTCAACGACCAAGTGCTCGAAGCCTGATGGCCAGAGACTGCGCTGGATCATCTCCGGTAGAACGGCACGACAGCTGAAGCACAGTTACTACAAGATCGCCCATCTACCCACCATTCCAGAATCGGCTTGTTAAAAGTCGATTTGCTCCCCTCGTTTATTTTAAGCTCATCCTCTTTACAGTGAAGTCTCTTACTTTTTTGCCTTCTTACAGAGTTTTGGTGGTTGATGGAGTGTTGTAGGGACACTTGCCTCTTTCTTTCTTTCTTTTTTCCTTTTATATATTTAACATCCTTATCAAGAGTAGCAGTCAGCCAGAGGGGATCAAACCGCTCTGGTTAGATTGGCTTGTGCAGCATGCTAACGGCATGTTCATTTAAATCAGCACCTTCAGTAGTGCTGGTTGTTTGAAGCAGTGAAAAAGTATTGAACCACCTAGGTCCTCAGTCCACTATGTGGAAGAGGAGGGAGAAGGGTTTTGTGAATAATAGCGATCAGTGGAACCAAGATATCGGGCCCAAAGCCCTTAACTCCCACCCTAGGTTGATAAACTGTCTTAAAGCACACTCCTACCCAAGGTGATACATAATGTTCCTTTTCTCCCCTTAGAACTACCTGTTCTCTCCTGTGGCGTGGTGCGGAACATGTAGTTTTTACTAAACAATCCTAATATGTTGGGGTTTCAAACTAATCTTTACACAAAGGGTATAAATTACATTTTAGAATTTAAATTGGACAAACTAATCATTTATTTACACCATGGATAAGTGTTTTGTTTGTGTGGTATTGAATATAGTTCTGCTATACATTTACCTGTATATGATTTGGCCAGCTTAGTTATTAAACATGTACCCTGTAAGTGTACCTTTCAATAAAATATTATTGAAATGCTGAACTGGCTTCCATCATTTACTAAAATACATCATTTGAACATGCTTACACAGTTATTTAAAACTAACAGACAGTGACCCCATTTATAATTCATTAATCTGGGACCAAGGTTCAATTCTTGCCCATTATAATTTGTGTTATCCTGGTATAAAGAGCATAAGGTATTAATAAAATAACATCTAAGCCACTCGGATGGCGCAGTGGTAAAACACACGCTGTTCACCAGAGCCGAGATCTCGAGTACATCGTATCGAATCTCGGCTCTGCCTTGCCGGCTGAGGCCGAGCGGCTACATGAACAACGATTGGCCTGTTGTTCAGATAAGGGGCGGGACTAAGCCGGATGGGAACTCTCTCTCAGACTAGGGCGATTACGACCTTTGCTGGCTGGTTGGTGGCGCCTGCATGGAGATGGGGAAGTAGTGCGGTAGGGGGTGTGGCCCTCGTCAGGTGTAGGTGGTAAGATGTTCGATTGCTGTGCATGTTTCGGAGGGGGCGTGGAGCAGCCTCGTTCTCCCCAATCAGGAGCAGGGACCAGCATTAGTGAGAGGATGATTGACGGGTAGAAATTGGATGTGCTAAATAGAAAGTGGGAGAAAAAGGGGTAAAAACCCCATCTAAAACCCTATCACTTGGTATCCTGTGTGACGACAGTGATGTTCTACTGTCCCAACTTTTTTGAAATGTGTTGCAGGCCTGAAATGCATACTGCCTGCAACAAAAAAGTCAAGGTAGATGTACCAGCAATGTACTGTTTTTTTTATTTTTTATTTGTATTGCTTTTTAAATAATCGTAACTTTTGAAATTGGAAACTGAACTGCTGTTTGGCCTGTTATAAGGTCAGCACCTTGGTGGTGTAGCAATTTATAATGCTAGCCTACCACTAAAGCCTGTGGCTTTATCGCTTCAAAAAGAAAAGCAACCTAATATTAATGGTTTTGAAATAAGATGCTCAAAAAGCTTTATTGACACATTAAATGTAGACTTGAATATTAAAACATTTATTTTACTGTTAAACGTTGCAAGTTTTGCCAGTTTGGTTGTGCAGAATGGTTAGAGTACATACTAACAAGGTTATTGTAATGACAGTATTGCATAGGCCTATGTTGCAACATCTAGTAATACACTTTACTGTGTAGCTCTTGTTGACTATTGACTAGATAGTAGACTGGTGTACCTAATAAACCGGCACCTCAGTGTATTGACATACGTATGTGGAAGTAACCAGAATCTGCTGTGTATTTGTATGTTTTAGAATTGAACATTCAGTTACTTAAGTGCCGAGTGCAACAAAGATGTAGATTCGTTCCAGCAACCCAAAACACCCAGTCAGTACAAAGTCCTCCGGCTCTCACAGATTTGTGCAGCTACTTTTGTAAACTGGAGAAATCCGGTCCACCGCCATGGAAGTTTCCAGAGATTTCTGCACCACTGAAGTCAAATCCAGGATTCTGTTTAAAACCAGAAGAAATATACATTCATATGATTGGTTTCACAGCACATTCTTTGCATTTTCCTTTAAATCCTTTGTTTACTAGCGGTATTTTACCTACAAATATTGCCAGGGTGCCAGTTGAAATTAATTGGAAATAGCTCATGAAGAAAGTCATGTTTTGCGAGCTGGCTTGGTGGGTATATAAGGTGTGTGGTAGGTTATCTGCACATATATCCCTCATTGCTGTCATGGGCAAAAGGGGCGATTTATCAGAGTTGCAAGGATTCATTATTAGCTTTTGGGCCAAGGGTTGCAGTATTTTTGAAACTGCACAGTTTGTGAACTGTTTGCTTGCTGCTGTGGTGAAAGTGTACTGTGAGTGGACAAATGGCACAATTGAGAATAAGCTACGTTGAAACTGTGGAGCACCACATGCCATTGATGTGATAAGTGAACGCTGGCTGCGAAGGTGTGAGTCCACTTCAGATGCTAAAAAGGACCTAAATACATTAGACTACATTTATGTAGCAGATTCTTGATGAACCCTAAACTGGCTGAGAGAAAAGTCAATATGTATGGAAACCCTGTGCAATCAAAATAATCTCATCAGCTACTTCACTGGCCCTTCATAAAGAGCTCATTTTGCATTCAGGTGTGTTAAAGTCAGGAGTGAAGATAAAAACAAAAACAGTAAAGTAATGCAGGTTTGATGAAGGTACCTCTCTCTGAAACCTCTCCAGTGTGAGTTTCCTCTGCATCTGATCCTGAACCCATGGGTCAGCGGCGTATCTGTCTTCCAAAAGTGATGTCCAGCAATTTCCAGCTTCACGGTTCGTCTTCATTAGAATAATCCTGATCAGCTTTTTGTCCTCTGTGCAGCAAGTCAGAAATATGAAGGAATTTCATAACATAGTTAAAGAATACAATGTGTAAACTACAGATGCAGAAGATCAAGATTAGATTTCATCTGGATTGCTTTGGTAAAAGGAAAATCTCACCGAGGGTCCATGTTGCTTCGTCACTCACTGTTGTACCGAATAACTTTCCCTGTAGAAACAAAACATTTAAATTATTGCAGTGAATAAATGAATAGTTTTTTTTTTATTATTTGAAGCACCTTACCACTGAGACAGGATACAATCCAAGCAACTAGGGTTTAGGTCTTGCTTGGGGCCAAAAGGTGGCAGTCTGGTGCTAGTGGAGTTTGAGCACCTCAGCTTTAATTATATAAACACTGCTTCACTTCTGGGATTTTGGGTCTATTTTATTAATGTTATTTAATATTATGTGAGTGTTACCACTGCAAATATCGAAAGTATAGGGGCGTGCTGGTGCCTAAGACATGGGTAACTTGCCCCTCTGCTAATGCACTACTAATGCTAAGGAGTACATACGCATTTCGAAGTAACAGATCCTGTATGTGAATGCCCCCTTGTGGAGGCTTTATGTTACATCTTGGAAGCCACAGAGAAAGTAAGATGCATTGCTTGTGTTGCCATCATGGACAAAATCATGGACAAAATGTGAGTCGCTTGAAAAAAGGTTTGAAAAACCCTGCACTAGACGGTGTATTTTTAAGGGATGTCCCTACTCTTTTAATCAACGCAATGCAAAACCACATTGTGCATGTGATGCAATAGCATACGCTTCATAATAAGAATGTGCAGGTGCTAGACTGGTCTGCCCACAGTCCAAACCTGATTCCTTTTGAAAACTTATGAAAGTGGGTAGAGCTTTAAGCTATCAACTGAGAGTTTGAATCCCAGCTCTGCCATGCAGCCACTGTTGGGCCCTTAAGCAAGGCTCTTAACCCTCTGTGCTCCAGACAAACAAGCTGGTATATGTGAAAAAAGAATTTCATTGTACTGTACACCTCAGGGCGGCGCAGTGGCTCGGTGGGTAGCACTGTCGCCTCACAGCAAGAAATTTCTGGGTTCGATCCCCAGGCGAGGCAGTCCGGGTTGTTTCTGTGCAGAGTTTGCATGTTCTCCCAGTGTCTGCGTGGGTTTCCTCCGGGAGCTCCGGTTTCCTCCCACAGTCCAAAAAGATGCAATCAGGTTAATTGGAGACACTGAATTGTCCTATAGGTGAATGGGTGTGTGTATGTGTGTGTGTGTCTGCCTTGCGATGGACTGGCGCCCCGTCCAGGGTGTTACTGTGTACCTTGCACCCATTGAAAAGCTGGGATAGGCTCCAGCACCCACCCCCCCGCATCTTTAAGTGGATAAGCGGTAAAGAAAGTGAGTGAGTGCCGCTCAGGTGGCGCAGCGGTAAAGTACGCTAGCTCACCAGAGTATACATCGTATCGAAACTCAGCTCTGCCTTTCCGACTACGCTGGGCGGCTGTATGAACAACGATTGGCTGTTGTTCAGGGTTAGAGGGTAAAAGAAAGTCGGATCATAGGTCCTCATAACTGGTGCGACTGCGGCCCCTGCTAGCTGACTGATGGCGCCTGCACAGGGCTGAGGAATAATGCTGATAGGGGTGTGGCCCTCCATACACAGTGCTTGTTAAGTGTATGAACTCGACTTGTGCAGGTGAAAAATGCACTATCTGTACTGACTGGTACGGAGAGGGCACAAGTCCGTTGAGAGGCGTCCTCAGTCAGCGGTGAAGGGTCGAATCAGTATAGAGGACGCAATCAGGGTAATTGGACACGACTAGACTGGGGGATAAAAATTGGGGGGAAAAAAGAGGGGGGGGGGGGGATATAAATAAAAAAAAAAAAGGAAGTGAGTGAGTGTTCACCTGTATATGTCAATGACAAATAAAGGTATTCTTCTTCTTCTGTTAAGTAGCTAAGTGTTATATCAGTTTAAACAAAGAATTAATTCTACTTTCAGCTAGATTCTAGTTGCAGCTATTAAAATGAAGACAGGTCTGTTTTTGTTTACATTTAGTTCTACTGTCCCAACTGTTTTGGAACTAGGGTTGTACTTTGGAGGCTGCTTTTGCTAGATTTTATTAAAACATAAAGGTTTAAAATATCCTTACTGATATTATAATTTAAACAAAGATTAGAGGTTTCATCAGAGGTTTGTGGAAAAATAAGAAGTGTCAGTGACTGCGGTTAACTTACCTTAAATAGTTCTGTCCCCTTCACACTGAGCTCGATGTGTTTACTACCCAGGTTACATTGAATTTCTTTACTGGAGGTACCAGCAGTAACATGAACCTCTATAAACACCTCGTCCATGGTCTGATACCAACATCCCCATTCAGTTTTACACGGTACAACCCCGCTCCTCTCCTCAAAATGTACCGACATACCGACTGATCCCGGCTATCAAACACCCTTACCACTGATACTCAGTCCTCTCACAGACAGCTCACAAACCTCCAATATTTACTATGTTTCTACTAATACCACAGTTACTGAGGTAAAGTATAGTGCCTTATTCTTTTATTACTACATTCATGCATTTTCTAACAGCTTCTCTTCTTCTACACAGAAATATACACACCCTTTACAGCTCTATACTGCCATCCATTGTAAAGCAACCACAACTGACTGGCATAGTAATACTACTAATACTACTGCTACTAATACTGCCACTACTACTACTACTACTAATGATAATAATACAAATAGTACTAATACTACTACTACTAACACTACTGCTACTAATACTGCTACTACTACTACTACTACTACTAATGATAATAATACAAATAGTACTAATACTACTACTACTAACACTACTGCTACTAATACTGCTACTACTACTACTACTACTACTACTACTGCTACTAATACTACTACTACTACTACTAATGATAATAATACAAATAGTACTAATACTACTAATAATAATACTACTGCTACTAATACTACTACTACTACTACTACTACTACTAATGATAATAATACAAATAGTACTAATACTACTGCTACTAATACTGCTACTACTACTACTACTACTACTAATGATAATAATACAAATAGTACTAATACTACTACTACTAATGATAATAATACAAATAGTACTAATACTACTACTACTTATGATAATACAAATAGTACTACTACTACTACTACTAATGATAATAATACAAATAGTACTAATACTACTACTACTTATGATAATACAAATAGTACTAATACTACTACTACTAATGATAATAATACAAATAGTACTAATACTACTACTACTAATGATAATAATACAAATAGTACTAATACTACTACTACTAATGATAATACAAATTGTACTAATACTACTACTACTACTAGTACTAATACTACTGCACTACTACTACTACTATTACTACTACAACAACTAATAAAAATAAATAATTTTTTTTATAAATTAAAAAAACCTCCTGGCAAGGTTGCACTACAAACATTTTTATCCTTTTTCCGCTTAGTATTTCATCGGTACATACCTCATTTGTACATAAATCCCATATATACTGTATACATCTGTTTATTATGTTTTTTACATACTCATTCCTTGATCGTGTCCATAGTACCTTATCACTTTAACCTGCATAGCACCTTAATATTAATCTGCACCTTAATATGTTTATTGTTTTTAGCTACATATCTTGTTTATAGTATAGTTTATAGATCATGTTCATACCACTGCTATTTACCCACTGTAAATAATGTATATCATAAATACTGTTTATTCTGCACTTTCTGCTTATTGCACTTCTGGTTAGATGCTAAACTGCATTTCGTTGCCTTGTACTTGTACATGTGTAATGACAATAAAGTTTAATCTAATCTAATCTAATCTAAATAATAATACTTCTACTACTACTACTACTAATACTACTACTGCTACTACTACTACTACTACTACTAATAATAATAATAATACAAATAGTACGACTACTAATACTACTACTACTACTACTACTACTACTACTACTACTACTACTAATAATAATAATAATAATAATAATAATACATTTTATTTATATAGCGCTTTTCAAGATACTCAAAGACGCTTTACATAAGACAAATAATCAAAACAAATACATACACCATACAAATCATAGTACAAAATCAAAATAGTACATCAACATCAAGAATAATTAAGATAAAAACAAAGAGAGCAGCATAAGACAGTTCATTAAAAATTAGCTAAATTATGAGAGAGAACAACAAATATAGAACAATTTCTTAAAATTAGACAGAAACAGGACAGATTCACATGCAATCAGGAAACTGAAAACTTTACAAGTTTTAGGATCTAGGACTTCACATTTCTGTCGTGATCAATAATAATACAAATGGTACTAATACTAATACTACTACTACTAGTACTAATACTACTACACTACTACTGGTATTACTACTACTACTACTACTATTACTACTTCTAAAACTAATAAATAATAATACTTCTACTACTACTACTAATACTACTACTACTACTAATAATAATACTAATACTAATAATAATACAAATAGTACTAATACTACTACTAGTACTAATACTACTACTTTTACTACTACTACAACTAATAAAAAAATAATAAATAATAATACTTTTACTACTACTACTACTACTAATAATAAAAATAGTAATAAGAATACTACTACTACTACTACTACTACTAATAATAAAAATAGTAATAAGAATACTACTACTACTAATAATAATAATAAAAATAGTAATTAGAATACTACTACTACTACTACTACTAATAATAATAATAATACTAATAATACTAGTAATAATAATAATACTAGTAATAATACTAATAATACTGTTAATACTACTACTATTAATAATAATAATACTAATAATACTAGTAATAATAATAATACTGCTAATACTACTACTACTATTAATAACACTCTCACTTTCTAAGCCAGTTATTCTGATCAGGGTCACGGGGGTGCTGGAGCCTATCCCAACTCTCTCTCTCTCTCTCTCTCTCTCTCTCTCTCTCTCTCTCTCTCTCTCTCTCTCTCTCTCTCTCTCACACACACACACACACACACACACACACACAACAACAACAACAACAACAACAACAACAACACACAACTGACTGGTAGAGTCATTGATTCTCTTGTTGGCATCTGACTATCTTGTTGGGACCCAACAATAGTACCTGTCAAGGTACAGCAAGAGAACAGTCATTTCTCAAAGTTGATATGTTGGAAGCAGAAGAATAGCAGAAGAAAACCTGTGCAACTGGCTGTGTCTGAGATAGTAGAAAAGTAATGTGTGTTTTTTTCCTTTAGTGCTGCTGCAGCAGTGACTCCTGATGTCTGGTCAGGGTGCCAACACAAGTAATGGAGATACACATAGCGTGACTCTTCCTGGGGGAATCCACTGTTGGCTGAAGTAAAGAATCAGAGGGGATGGATGTAAGTCTGTGGTTCTTTTTAGTCAGTTTGGTGGTGGTGCAAATGGCAGATGAATTGTAATAAAGAATCGAAAATGACTAAATGGGGGGGGGGGGGGGGGATAAATCATAAAGGATTATTTTTATTATTAACTAAAAGGGGTCAATTAATTAAAATAATAAAATACAGATAGAAAAATTATCAAATACAAAAAAAGAAAAGAAAAATTGAATTAATAATGAGTAGAAATAACAAATACACTCGAAATATTTTAGAATTTATAAAACAATGTATTTTGAAAATCCAAATTCATTCAGGGAAATTGTATTAATAAACCAGTTTAATTTCTGGGTTTTAAATAATGTTTTAGCCACTAGCTTACTTCTTTCCAAAAGTAGCTAACGACCCTGGTGGACTTTCTTAAATCCTTTAACTGGATTATTCCTACAGATCTCGGAGATCTTCTCACAGCTCCACACATGTCGAGAATCATAGAACACAAACATCTCACATTCAGCTTATCCATTAAATAATCACCTACTTTCAACCAGGAATTCAACTGCAATGAACAGTTTATTGGGATTATTTTGTTTACTCAGGTGAGTAGATTTGTAAGACACTCTTTAGAGAATTGTGGGAGTTCAGGGGTGCTACCTGCTGAGATGTGCTTTTAAAATTATAATACAAAAATGTATAATATATATATTTTAGTGATTTTTGTTCTGCAGTTTTAGCAGAGTAATGGGAACCCACCATGAAAAGATAAGTCCAGAAAACATCACCAGGATTCTGGACCAACTACTTGAGGGGTATGACAACAGACTGCGGCCTGGGTCAGGAGGCAAGTTCCAGGATTTTACTAACAGTACTGTTAACTATTAAAATAATTTTGTATTTTTATTTATTCGACTTTCATTTTAGATGTTTATATATACAGTAGATTCAGAAAGTACTGAGACCACCTGACTAAAATGTGTCTAGAACTCATATGGAGTTGCAATTTAAATTGATTGGATATTGGAAAGGCAAACACCTCGGTCTATAAGGGACCACAATTTGCTCTATATTGCTAGGACAAAAACCAAGCCATGAAATCCAGGGCACTGTCGTCACAATATTGACAATTAAATTGTGGCAAGACATAGATCAGAGTAAAAATATACTGTAAAACAACATCTAAAGCTTTGAGTGTTTCCAGGACCACTAATATTTTATAATGGAAGAAGCGTAGTACAACCTTGAACCCTCCAGTGTTGGCTGTCCAGACAAATTAGACATCCGGTCAAGGAGGGCCTTGGTCAGGGAGGTAAAAACTTAGTGGTCACTCTAAATGTCCTGTGCAGAGATAGCAGAACCTGTTTAATGGGTAACCATCTTTTCAGCACTCAGTAAATCAGGCCTTTGAGACAGTGGCAAAAAGGATTTTGGCAAAATAAGGACAAAGATTATTTGATCTGGTGAGATGAAACACCCTGGGCAGCACTATGACTTCTTGAATGCTGCCATATTAAAGACCCAACTTCAGTTTTTTAAATAGAATGGTAGGTGTGTGGGACAAACTGGTAGGACATTTTTATGTGAAACCAAAAAATTGATGCAAGGTCTACAGAATAAGTTTGCTATGCTGTTCATTTCAAGCATTAAGTCTTTATCCCATTCCTGATGAAATTTTACCAAAACATCTGGCTTAATACTAGCACAAGCATAAGTTATTCTGTCTTTAAGATAAATAAGTGCCTAGACATGACCCCACAGATAAGAATACAAAGGGTTTAAATCAGGACAACGTTGTGGCTGCTCAGGTGGACCTCTACAACCAATCCACTTTGGGGAAACTGCATATCAAGATAGTATATGACAACACATCTGTAATGAGGCAGATGAGGCAATCCGTAACGGTTTCTTTGTTGTTGAAAGAAACCTGGGCGGCACGGTGGCTTAGTGGGTAGCACTGTCGCCTCACAGCAAGAAGGTCCTGGGTTCGATCCCTAGACAGGGCGGTCCAGGTCCTGTCTGTGTGGAGTTTGCATGTTCTCCCCGTGTCTGTGTGGGTTTCCTCTGGGAGCTCCGGTTTCCTCCCACAGTCCAAAAACATGCAGTCAGGTTAATTGGATACACTGAATTGCCCTATAGGTGAATGTGTGTGTGTGTGTCTGTGTCTGCCCTGCGTCCAGGGTGTTACTGTGTGCCTTCCGCCCATTGAAAAGCTGTGATAGGCTCCAGCACTCCTCCCGCCCAGCCCCCCGGCGACCCTAATTGGATACGCGGATAAGAAAATGAATGATTAATTGAATGAATGAATAAATGAAAGAAATCGGGAAATGATCCATCCTCTGATAAATCTCAAGGAAACAGGTTATCATCTACCAACGTACAGCACTTACACACTCTCACCTAAGGGCAACTTAAAGTAGCTTGTCCAACTTCTGCATGCTTTGGGGTGGTGAACAAAAAAGCCTTATTAATGAAAAGCCAAAATAACATAGGAAAAACCAACAGAGTCTGGAGGTGAAGTTTGACACCCTCACGACCTGCTGCACCACATTGTCACCGTTTTTGTTCAACCGTCTGTTCATCATTTCGCCACTAGATGCCGCCAAAAGCTCACAATATCAACAAAGCAACTTCATTATAAATTCCAGTTTACTCAAAACTCGAAGTCTGGGAGAAACCTCTGCTGAATTTTGCCTTGCAGGTTGGTAAAAACAAAGTATTACCGGGGTAGACTGGACCGAAAACCTGTTCAAATTTGTTGACAAGCCAATTCATGCCTTCTGCAGGCTGAGCTTAGAGTAAAATTAATGATTGAAATGGGCTGCGTTCAAAACTGCACCCTGCTATACTAAACAGAACATGTAGTTAGTGCACTATCACTGCTACAGTTATGATTTAACACTTAGGATGTATTACTATTAAGTACTGAAAAAACCTTACATGCGGTAAAATAAACATGAACTATTATTTATAACATTTTTAAGGCATAAACACTGGCTGTACCATTAAAACGAAATCAGACAAATTCAGAAGTGAATTCAAACAAAGAATTCTCTGCTTTTTAGTGTGATGATTTTTAAAATTATCAAATTGTATTGCTTTTTCTCATATATCCCATAACAGGGATACATGTTATGGTCGACCATATAAGACTTTTAGGATAAAACGTGGAAAAAAACAACATTAAAATGAGGAGTTAGCCACTCATCTTCAATGTCAGTATGTAAAACAGCTCTTCATTTTAAGAGACAGTAGTAAGAAATAACAGGGTGGACAGCAACTTGAGGGACGTGTGAAAAACCCTTATAATCAGCAATAAAATCAAACTCATACAGAAAAACAAATCCAAGGTTTAGAGGGACTTTAGCAAACCTTTTAAACATTATTGAAAGACTGAGATATTTTCATGATTAAACCTCATATACCCATCACTAAATCAGAATGTACAACACTGGGGACATGGGAAACCCTCTGGTATCTAAAAGATAAAAACAGTATGTATACAGTCATGTATACAGGACACAAAAGGCACCGAATTGTAGGAATGACCCTCATAGTAAATAAATGCTAAAGAAACTGACTGCTACAGTCATGAAAATGTAAAAAGTGACCTATGATTTGTTTTGGGGCAAAGCCCAATTGTGAACTATTTATTAAGGTGTAGACAGTGGCTGCATGGCAGAGCTGGTATTCACACTCTCCACTCTCCAGTTGATACCCACTAGGCTACCACTGTATCTCTGTACCACTGTTTCACTGTTAACTGAAGCTGGATTTAAGTTTAATCTGTGTGATAAAAATCTTCCAGCATGAAACAGAAAGGGGTCAGCATGGGCACCCTGTCTGCTCTGTGGCTATGCAGCTTTATACACAACACACTGAGATGCACTGTGTATTCTGACACCTTTCTATCAGAACCAGCATTAACTTCTTTAGCAGTTTGAGCTACAGTAGCCGCCCATGTTAGCCTTGGCTGCCCATGACCCTGTCGCCGGTTTACCACTGTTCCTTTCTTGGACCACTTTTGATAGATACTGACCATTGCAGACTGGGAACACCCCACAAGGGCTGCAGTTTTGGAGATGCTCTGACCCAGTCATAGCCATCACAATTTGGCCCTTGTCAAACTTACACTTAATTTTTCCTGCTTCAAACACATCAACTTTTTCTGCTTAATATATCCCACCCACTAACAGGTGCCGTGATGAAGAGATAATCAATGTTATTTACTTCACCTGTCAGTGGTCATAATGTTATACCTGGTCAGTGTATTCCAGTTATTTATTCAATACCTTGTAGAAGCCATCTGGCATTAATTACAGTTTTTCAAGAATGTTCCCTGAAATCTACATTTACATTTACAGCATTTAGCAGACGCTTTTATCCAAAGCGACTTACAAAATGAGCGGAACACGATGAGCAATTGAGGGTTAAGGGCCTTGCTCAGGGGCCCAACAGTGGCAACTAGGTGGTGGTGGGGCTTGAACCGGCAACCTTCTGTTTACTAGTCCAGTACCTTACCCACTGAGCTATCACTGGCCCAGTGTTCTTGTAGTTATCACTGAGAAGCAAGATTTCAATTTTTGTTATTTCTTCTACAGTTTCTGCTACTGAAGTCAAAACAGATATATTTGTCACCAGTTTTGGACCAGTGTCAGATGTTGAAATGGTAAGGAAACAATAACTTAAATTATTATTATTATTTTTTTTTTTTTACCCTTTATCCCAATTCAAGTCTGTTTGGTATCTTGCTTATGATTTTAAATCCTAAATCTAGATAAATTACAATGCTTGCTAACCATAGTACTGCTGTCTGTGTTGAAATTAAAATTAGATTTTACATAGGTAGATAATGTACATATAATAGTTAAATAATAGATTTTTTTTAATGTGAATGTGATAGTTATTTGAAAGTCTTGAAGGTCTTTACATTTAGCAGCAGAGGATTTGACCTATGTTTGTAGAAGGTTGATTTCTACATAGCATATACCGTATTTTTATTACATTCTTTACACACACCAGTAATATTAAAATTGACATTGACAAAATATGATGCAAATTCCTTATTTTACATACATTAGATTTTTCTTTTTTTATTTAGTGCCTGAAGTGACTTATTTTCATTTGGAGTACCACCTAGGGTTGCTTTAAGTACCACAGCTGTTCAAGGCAATTAACCAAATTACTATATTACTACATGAATATTAAAAGAAAGAATAGTTTTCTCACAATGTACCCCCTACCACTATCCTGCTCGATCAGTCTGAATGTGGTTAGTGTATGTCTACTTTTGCAGCTGAATAGCAGGAGGTCCTACGCTATAAAAAGTCTGTCTCATTCAAAATAGTTCCAGTGTAAAACTAAAGACATAAAAGTGAGAGAATAAATATGTGCTACATGTCCTATTTTATAACTTTTGGGGTAAGGGGAAAATTACCCATTTTTTTTCATTAATGATTTCCAAACAGAAACCCATGTGTTAGTTGTTCTTGTTTTGGCATTGACATTGTTTCTCAAATGCTGCATTCACAGAAAAAATAATTTTGATAAAATTTTAGTGTGAAAAATCTCAGGTTGTCCTTATCTCACATGTTAATTCACACAGGAGTTTACCATGGACATGTTTTTCCGTCAAATGTGGTTGGACGAAAGACTGGTGTTCAAGGGCCCTATTGAGATTCTGCGCTTAAACAATCGTATGGTGGAGAAGATCTGGACGCCTGACACCTTTTTTCACAACTCGAAGAAATCCCTGGCTCACAACATGACTACACCCAACAAGCTGTTTCGCATCATGCAGAATGGCACTGTCTTCTACACTATGAGGTACATAAAAAACAGATTAGGTAAAAGTGGATACCTTGATGGTAGCTATTGTAAAGTTAGACACTAGGGCTGGATTAGAAAGCCTAGCTTGCAACTGCCATTTCAGTTCTTTCCAAATCTGTTCAGTGGGGTCGAGGCCAGAGCTTTGTGTTGGCTACTGGAGTTCCACCAAAACCATGTCTTTATAGACCTCACTTCGTGCACAGGGACACGGTCATGTTGGAATAGGAAAAGGGCCTTTCCCAAATTGTTCCTACAAAGTTGGAAGCATACTTGGTTCTAAATGTCTTGGTATGCTGAAGCATTAAAATTTCCCTTCACTGAACCTAAGAAGCCTAAGTCAGTTTCTGAAAAACATCATACTTTACTCCATATTAACTTGGAACTTGAGCGTTCACATTTTAAATATAAGAACATTTGTTTTTAGACTAACTGTGAGTGCAGAATGTCTCATGATGCTGATGGACTTTCCAATGGACAGCCACATTTGTCCTCTTCGTTTTGGAAGTTGTAAGCACTATTATTTTAATATTTATCATTATTATTATCATAATCATTATCCCCATATATGAACGTTATTGTTCATTTGCTGCTGTTTTGTTCTCTCTGTAGATGCTTACACCAGCAGTGAAATTGTTTACACATGGCGAAAAGGCCTGGAGAATTCTGTGGTCATCCCTCCAGAGTCCTCCAACTTATTGCAGTATGACCTCATCGGCCACACACTCTCCAGTAAAATCCTAAAGATGAATACAGGTAGTCGTAGTTAAGAGAATTTATGTGGTTGGATTGTTATGGAGCTTTATATTTAACTCACCTCACATTCCAGAAGCTGATATATACGAGGGTTCTTCAGAAAGTTTCCACACTTCTTTTAAAACTCTATTTATTAAGAATTTCAGAAACAAATGACATCACTTTTCTACATAGTCACCTTCCGATGCATTTTTCCCAGCATTGTACCAACTTTTTTATGCCATCAGCAAAAAATTTTTTTGGTTGAGCGTGTAGGCACTGATGCTTCACTGAAAATTTTCTTCCCCATAAAGCTTCTTTGAGCGTCTAAAAACGTGGAAATCAGATGGCGCTAAATCCGGACTATAAGCTCTCTCTCAGTCTCTAAGACGTGACCTATTACTACTCCTCCCACCCTCACCGTTTCCTATCAAAATATAAGAGTGTGGAAACTTTTTGAAGCTCCTTTGTACACTATATGGCTGGAAGTGTGTGAAACACTGACCATGATCTTGTTGGAAATTCCATTTACAAAAAACATTGGTGTTATTATGAAGTTCCCTCCTTGTTGTGGGTATAACTTAAAAAGGCTTTTGCAGTATGTCTGTGGGAATCGGTGCTCATTCAGTCGAAAGAGCATTTGTGAGATTAGATACTGGGGCTGGATTAGAAAGCCTAGCTTGCAACTGCCATTTCAGTTTATTCCAAATCTGTTCAGTGTGGTCGAGGCCAGAGCTTTGTGTAGGCTACTGGAGTTCCACCAAACCATGTCTTTATAGACCTCACTTCGTGCACAGGGACACGGTCATGCTGGAATAGGAAAAGGGTCATCCCCAAACTGTTCCTACAAAGGTGGAAGCATACTTGGTCCAAAGAGTCTTGATTTGCTGAAGCATTGACTGGAACTAAAGAGCTTAGGTCAATCCCTAAAAAACAACCCTATAGCATTATCCTTCCTCTACCAATCTTTACAGCTGGCACAATGCAGTCAGACAGGTAATGTTCTTCTGGCATTTGCCAAACTCAGACTCGTCCATCAGACTTCCAGACAGAGAATAATTTATTTTATATAATAAGTATTACAATCCTGTTGGCAATGAGTGGGACTTAAACATCTAAACTAATAAGAGGGGTGTCCAGATACTCTATATAGCCACAATTATTTGGACACCTAACCATGAGCTTGTTGGACATCCCAATTCAA
The DNA here is from genome assembly GCF_030014385.1 of Trichomycterus rosablanca. Classification (NCBI taxonomy): domain Eukaryota; kingdom Metazoa; phylum Chordata; class Actinopteri; order Siluriformes; family Trichomycteridae; genus Trichomycterus; species Trichomycterus rosablanca. Next base: position 18,366,587 of record NC_085988.1, read on the forward strand.
AAACAAATGGTATTAAAATAGATTGTCCTCAAAGTGTTCTTTTCAGCTATAACAACAGTCACTCCTTTGAGAAAGCTTCTTACAATACTTTGAAGTATGTCTGTGGAAAATGATGCCCATTCACTCAAAAGAGCATTTGTATGGCTGGGCACTGATGTTGGTCAAGAAAGCCTCAACTGATGTTCCAGTTCATTCCCAAGCTGTTCACTGGGCCTGAGATTATGACATTTACATTTACAATTTCAGCATTTATCCAACACAGTACTGTGACAGTAAATTGTCTAAGCAATTGAGGGTTAAGGGCCTTGCTCAAGGGCCCAACAGTGGCAACCTGGCAGTGGTGGGGGTTAGTAGTAATGTTTTAATTACTAGTCCAGTATGTTAACCGCTAGGCTACAGCTGCATAGGACTCTTTGCAGGCCACTGGAGTTCTTTCCTTATCTTCATCTCCTTATAGAGCTTGCTTTGTGCACAGGAGCACAGTTATTTTGGAACAGCAAAGGGCCTTTCCTAAACTGTTGCTGCAAAGTTGGGAGCATTATTACACCTGTTTGCAATTGTTGTGGCTGAAACATAATTCAGTAATTAGAAGGGGTGTCCTAATACTTTTGTTCATATGTATGTCTAGATTTATAAGCAGGAGAAAGAAGCAGAGGTGGTAGGCTGTGAGAGGAGCTCTGAGAAGCTGAGGTGTATTTATATTTGTGGTGTACAGAGGGAGGGGGCTGATTATGATTGGTTTATTGTATTCAGGACCACCAGAAAACACCAGCTACAAGGACAGGGCGCCAGTCCATCACAGGGCATCGCATCACACACTCACCCACAGACTTTTTCACTTACACTTAGGTGCAATTTAAAATGGACGATTCACTTGCTGCATGTTTTTAAGAAATGGACCAATCACTTCCAATATTTCAACCAATAATTTTAACATGACGTGTTCCTGCCAGAGTCATTGCTAACAGGTCTGTCCCTGTGCACAATGTGAGGTCCATAAAGAAAGGGTTTGATAAATTTAATCTAGAGGAACTCTGGTTGTCTGTACAGAGCCCTGACCTCAATCCCACTTTATACCTTTGGGATGATTTGAAATGTGGATTGCAAGTCAGGCCTTTTCATTTAACATCAGTGGACTGATTTGATCATATAATACAGAATAACCTCAACCCCACCGAACACCCTTTAAATAAATTGTAGACTAGGCCTTCTCATCCTGGAAGAGGGTGGGGGGTTTCAACACCAGATTAATCCTCACTGTTTTGGAATAGGATGTTTAATGACTAAAATTGCTCATATATGCAAACATAATGAATGGGCAAGTTTATAATGCCGTGTTTATAATATGCCCAATGTTTCTGGTGGCTGGAGTATAGGTTGGTGCCTTCTGTGTACTGGGCACCCAGTCCCCCCAATCCCCCCTTCATTCTTTCACAATAACATGAATAGAACATGAATATAATATATACAGGTATATGGTGTACAGTACAATGGAATTCTTTTTTCCCATATCCTAGCTTGTTTTTGGAAGATGGGGTTAGAGCACAGCGTCAACAATTGTATGGCGCTCCTGGAGCAGACAGGGTTAAGGGCCTTGCTCAAGGGCCCAACAGTGGCAGCATGGCAGTGCTGGGATTCAGACTCTTAACCTTCCCACTAGACTACCACTGTCCCCAAAGCAGATTCCTACCTAAGGATGCCAGCACTATCCACTACATTCATCTAATGATCAACCAACTGAGATATTAAAGAGCTGTGGAGGAAATAGGAAGGACTAATTTTACCCATCTTTCCCTTTATTATGGGTAAAATATTTAGGCAGTTAGTTAGGAGTTGGAAGGTGTTTCAGCCTTTTAGGCAAGCATTATTGTTTTGGATCCGATCCAGGCAGTTATGGAAGTCAGTGAAGGGCAGTATTCGGGTGAAAGCACTGCCAACAATTTGTTTTTAAATTAGTTCAGACAAATCTGATTCTATCCAAAGTGTTCTGGGTATTTAATGCCAATAAAGTAAAGCAAAGCTGGCAGCTCTAACAGAAAACCTGCAGCTCATGACCCTGCCTCCAACCCTTACTGTAACCACTTAGTTATACCATAACTCCATATGTTATAAGCACATTACCCACATTAGCCACAACACTATCCTGTTATCCTTATCAGTTTCATGATTAGATTTTTTGCTACCTAACTGGTCGGAGCTAATTCATGCTGTCGTCTGTCTTTAAAAAGCAAGCTGAAGGGTAAAGCTTATTCCAGGCTCTGAGGGCAGATTTATAGGCAGGCAGAAAGCGATGTCCCCCTGCTGAGGAGCCATCATTATCATCACTGCAGCACTCAAAGAGCATCGGGTACAGGCCCAAGAGGCATCACTGTGCCCTAGTTAACACATCAGAGAGGGCATGCAGTTTTTCCTGTATGTGAACAGTTTTGTTCGTCACATTGGTTATGATATTTTCACCTTTTTAGCCAGCAGAATGAGTAATTCAAACAAATGAATTTAAATCTTCTAATGATTTTGTCTCAGATTGTTACTTTATAGTCTTAAAAGTACTGGTTACTTCATATATACAGTTGTACCTTGTAACTCGATGTCCCCTAAACTTGATGCCCTTTGTCATGAAATTTGTGCCCTTAAACTCGAAGTTTACCTCAAAGCTGACGTGTGTGCGACTGCCGCATTGTCAGCGCTCGGCTTGGGTGGGCGGTAAAACGTCATCAAAGTGCGAATATGAGACGAATCTGCATTTGTGTGGAATAACCGTCAAATTCACTCTGAAATATCCACATGTATCTGTTTAGCAGGATTTTCCTGACTGTTTCACTTTTAAACTTGTGTTATAGCTCGGGGTTCTGAGAAATTGTGAGAATCAGCTTTTCCGAGAGAGTCTAAAACGCTAATCGTTAACTGCTTCATGTGACTTAATGTATTAAAAGAATGACATAGGAACACAAAACCTTTCTTAATTATTACTGCTCATAAGTTCTCTCCACTTATGAAATTCCTCACTCATTGTTCTTTATACAATAAGTCACGTTTAGCTTATTGCACCGGCACACTCAATAGGAAATAACGGCACAGCAGCACAAAGGCTATTTTGCTGCTTCTTATGTAAATGCGCCATTACTAAATGGAATACGATATTCCAAGATCAAGCATCTCCACGATTAAGAAGCATAGGGAAACAATAAAGAGTTAAAGGTAAAGAGCAGCATTTATTGTATTTAACTTTTTCAATTGTATTTCAGTGTTTTTATATTATATTTGTGTTATTTCCAGTGTGTAAGTGTTAAAACAACCCCATTATTTTACATAAGCTTAAAATATATGCAGCTCCACGGGGCCATGGAACGCATTAACAGCTTTCCCATACATCCTTATGGGAAAAAAATACCTTGAAACTCAACATCTTTCAAACTCGACGCCGCTCCTAGAACCAAGTGACATTGAGTTTTAAGGTACCACTGCATTTTATAAAATACAATATTTGTTACAATTTACATGGTTAAAGTTCTAAAATCAAGTGAAAAACAAATAAATCACTATTTGTATTGTTATTACATTTTTCCGTAATAATGATAACATTTGATTAGTTATATTTGATACCCCCCTTTCTATTCACTAAATTTAAAAACACAATAAAGGGGTCTTGGTGCAGATTTGAACTGTTACTTTTTGTTGGCTGAGACATGCATAGTCAAACTGGGATTGAATTTTATCCTCAAATGATCAATTTCTTATGTCAAATGAAAATTAAAAGTTAAATGTTTGCTTATCTGTGATTAAAGATAGCAAAAGACTCATATCTTTAAACAGACAAGTAAAATTCATTCCTCCATCCTGGGTGCTAGTGCATGGAAGAGCCTTGATGACCGTCTTTCTGAGGTCCTGAGTCAAGCTAGGCTAATTTCTTGAAAAGAATGAGTTACAAAATGGTCTGAGTGCTTTCAGCTAAGTAGGGCCATTCAGTTTTGGCTTTTTAGGCAAGCATTATTGTTTTGGATCTGATCCAGGCAGCTATGGGAAGTTAGTGAAGGGCAGTGTTCGGGTGGAAGCACTGCCAACAATTTGTGTTTAAATGATCTGAATGTTCTATCCAAAATGTTTTGCATATATTTAATGCAAATACAGCAAAGCTAGCAGCTCTAACAGAAAACCTGCAGCTGATGATCCTGCCTGTAACCACTCATTTTAACCTCAACACACCAGAATGTTAAATACAAAGTCATGACACAGCATGGTAACAGCAAACGTATTCACTGGTGGTACCACTGGTGGTACTTTAATCTCCCCCAGACGGTATGCTAGATGGACTTTGATTTGTGCAAAGTACACTGAAATAAAAACTAGTGGTGTTCAGTTGGCACAGCAGTAAACCACTAAAATTTAAGGTCTGAAACCCCAGCAGTCATCTGTCTACATACAGACATGTTGGCATTGACTGAGGGGAGGGGTATGTCCAAGGCCCCATGATGGATTAGTGTGCACCCAGTGATGGTATCCAGGATTAAGCAGTGGTAAAAATTATATACAGTACTGTACTGGTATTAGGGCACCATTAGATTAGACCATTAGATGGTATAATGGCATTAGATTAAATTTTTTAGTCTCTTTGGAATAGAAAACAACCAGAAAGTACAAAAAATTTGTATGCAGTAAAAAGCAGCACAGAAACAATCTATATGCTAAAGAGGCAAGTATTTAGTGTGACCTCCACTTACACTTGAGCAATAGCAGGAACCAGGCTCTCTTACATCTAAATGGAATGGAACCTTAATGTCACTGCTAACATCTGTATTTGTCCTTCTATTTCATGTCAAAATGACTGCTGGGAAAAAGGTCTATCACACCAGGTTTGTGCAAGACTTGCTTGAGCATTACATACACATGTTCTTGTACATCCGTACATTGTACAAGACCAACATCAGTCACATCGTGCCATTTAAAATGCCAAAAATGACAGGAAGAGGGATTTCTTAAAAGGAAATCTGCAAACAAACTGGATACTCGAGATGTGGTATACAAGCTCTAATAAATAAATTTGAGAAATCAGAAGAGGTCAGTGGCAAAAATGTCCTGGAAGCTCAAAGACAACTTTTAAAATCTGATGAGAAGTTTCTCAGAATTTCTTCTTTGAGAGACCGGAAGACGTCCAGCAGGGACCTGGCTCAGCATCTGACAGCTTCATCAAGATGCCAAGTTGACCCTTCTACAGTCTGAAGAAGCTTGATCAGGATTAATCTTTTTGGAAGGGTAGCAGCCAAGAAACCACTTTAATGGAGGAGGAACGGGGTGCAAAGTCTAAGATATGCTAAAGCTCACAAAGACTGGTCAGTGAAGTGGAGTATTATGGAGCGATGGATCCAAGTTTGAAATTTTGGGATCCAATGGTTGACTATATATGAATAGAAGAGTGCTTGCGGCCTTCAGTGAAACATGGTGAAGGGTCTGTCCTGGTTTGGGGCTGCATTTCTGCCAGTGGTGCTGGCAATTTTGACCAAACTGATCATGATCATAAAAACTAAAAACAGACAGCTTTTAATTCAGCATGATATTCCTTTTGAAAAGCACCTGATTGGGAATGGTTTAATTTTTCAGCTTGATAACAATTCCAAGCACACTGCTAATGAAATTACATTTAGAGAGAAAAACAGCTGATAAAACATTGACAGTCAGGAACTGGCCTCTTCAGAGCCCGGAGCTGAATATTATAGAGGCAGTATGGGATCACCTGGACAGAAAAAGAAATAAGAGATGGCCTAAATCTAAAGAAGAACTCTTGGAATTGCTGAAAAAGCCTGTTATTATTTACCAGAAGCTTACTTCAGAAAACTTCAGGACAGTCTCCTCAGAAGAATTCAAGATGTGCTTAGCCCAAGGGAGGTCACAGTAAATATTGACTTTTGCCTATAGAAGTGTTTTAAAAATTATGTTTTTTTTTATTTTGTGTACATATTTCCTGTATGTTCTGTTTGTATCTTAATAAAGACACCGTAAAATAAATATAGATGGTCATTAAATTGCTAAAACAACAAAGCTAGTGGTGACTTAAGACTTTTGCACCATACTGTATATATAATGATAGTTTTGATTGATCAGACACACCAGTTGAAATATGTGGCCCTGTGGGGGTCCTGACCATTGAAGAGCAGGGTAAAAGCAGGCTAAAAAAGTATGTAGAGAAACAGATGGACTACAGTCAGTAATTGTAGAACTACAAAGTGCTTCTATATGGTAAGTGGAGCTGATAAAATGGATAGTGAGTGTAGAAACAAGAGGTGGTTTAAATATTATGGCTAATCAGTGTATAGTGACACACATGAAACACCAACACCATGGCCCTTAAAAGCAATTTATTAAATAAAAAGTGCCCACTGCAATGCATGCCTACTGTGCACATGTGATTTCCACATGTTTTTCCAAACAGCCACAAATCTTCACTTCTATATCTTAAAATATCAGTATAGAAAATCTTATTTTTAATTCTGAAATCACTCTATACACTCTGTGTTCTGCTGTGCATTGTTTCAGGTCAGTACTCTGTCAAGGAGGTTCATTTTTTTCTTCAGAGAAAGCTGGGCTATCACCTGATCCAAACATACATCCCCCTCATCATGGTGGTCATGCTGTCTCAAGTGTCATTCTGGATCAACAAGGAGTCTGTACCTGCTCGCACTGTGGCTGGTAGGGGAGCATTACATTTTATATCTTGGTGCATGCTCAATAATCCACGTACAATTATCCAGGTACAATAATGCATAACAATGGACCTGATCACTGGTTCCATTGTTAAGCATTGGGGTTATTCACCACCAGCTCAGACTGAAGAAGTCACTTGGATGAGTGACGAAACATATCTCTACAACAAACTTGTGTCCAGATCAACTTTGTGGATTACATTTTATAGATCCATACAATTATAAAAAAACAGTTAAATTCATGGTTCTATCAATTATATATTATACTTTAATCAAAATTATAATTATTAAATCGCCCTGGTCCTGCAGAAGCAAAGCAGCCTTAGACCATCATACAAGCACCACCATTTTTGACTGGTGGTATGATGTTCTTAAGGTGGAATGTGGTGTTAGCTTTACACCAAATGTGACAGGACCCATGTCTTCCACCTTTGAGTTCTCATAATTTCACAGAATATTATCCCAAAGGTGTTGGGAGTCATCTAGATGTTTTTTGGCAAATCCGAGACGAGCCTTCGTGTTCTTTTTTGGACGGCAGTAGTTTGCGTCTTGCAATGCTCCCATAAATGCCATTTTTGCACAGTGTCTTTCTTATTGTAAAATTGCGTACATTGACTTTACCTTAAGCAAGTGAGGCCTGCAGTTCTTTAGATGTTTGCCTGGGTTCTTTTGTGACCTCCTGGATAAGCTGTTGATTCTTGGTGGAATTTTGGTAGGCTGGCAACACGCGGGAAGGTTCACCACTGTTTCAAGTTCTCCATTTGTGGATAATGACTCTCACTATGTGTTGCAAGACTCCCAGACCATTAGCAATGGCTTTATAACCCTTTCCAGACTGGTAGATTTTAATAACTTTGTTTTGCAGCTGTATTTAAATCTCTTTAAAATGTGGCATCTTGTGCTGCCTTTTGATTAACCCAGTTTCAGTGGTAATACTGGCCTGGTTGATCTAAGTCTGAGTGACAGAAGGCAAGATAAGGAATTGTCTGGTTAGGGTGCCAGCGTGAATACTCTGTACATGTTCAAGCTGTCTGTAAGAATCTGACGCTGGCAAGTGCTAACCTGCATACAGGATTAATGTTCTGGTAATGTCATCGACTGAATTCCTTATGACAGTTCTTGACCTGCCAATCCATTCAAATAAGTTGATTTATGACTAACAAGATCTTCACAACTTGAAGGTTTCCAGGCTTTTACACATGTGACAATTCCTTTTTTTCCTATATTTGTGTACTTTGCATCAATACTTTTAGCAAATGCAATTTGACCATATGTGCTCAAATGTTTCCATACATCTGCATATGTATCTGTGTTCTTTTCTAAAGGAATCACCACAGTCCTCACCATGACCACACTGAGCATCAGTGCCCGGTCCTCCCTGCCCAAAGTCGCCTATGCCACAGCTATGGACTGGTTTATCGCTGTCTGCTTTGCTTTTGTGGCCTCTGCCCTGGTTGAGTTTGCTGCAGTAAACTACTTCACCGTGCAGGAGACTGAAAGGCTGAAACGACGGCTCTCCACAGCTTCTGCACTGGGGTCTGTCGCTGAGGAAAGTGATGACGAAGAATCGGTAAATACCACTGCCAGTTTGCTTTGCATGGTTATATAACGGCCAACAAATACACAAATGTTCTGGGCCAGGTGCACCCTATGGTGCAAACATTGTTTTTATGGTGTTCCCATATATCAGGATGATGTTGTACATACATGCTTGCATATACAGTCAAGCTGGAAGGTCTGCACACCCCTTTCACCTTCTCCACATTTTATTACATTACAGACTCATTCTATAATAGATTGAGTTCTTTTTTTGCCTCAAACATCTACACACAATCACCAATAATTACAAAGTGAAAACAGGATTTAGAAAATATTAGGAGACCTACGGTAGCTGGTGAATGCACCCCGAGTTCCCAGCGAAGTAGGTCTTACAGAGCAAGACAAACAAAAGCCTTAAGTGGCAGGAGGACCAATTAGGGCTGATCACCCGCAGCTGTCAAGCTGGCTATTTAAGCCAGCTCTGCACAGCGGCGGGTGTCGCACCTTTTGTTTGTTTCCCTGATCTTATGTGGCTGCTCGTCCACGCTCCTTTCCTAGGTAAAACGGTATCCCCTGGTGGCATGCGCCATTCGGGTGTGTAGACTGCAAGGTCGAGGTAACCGTTCGTTATTGTCCCTATTAGGATTAGCGTGGTGCGACGCCGTGCAGCCCTCGCGCTGCTTTTGTTTATGCGTTTAGCATTAGCGGTGCTGCTGTACATCAAGCGTGTCCGCTTGGTACAGCAACCGCACATCCTTTTAGATCCAACCCGAAAATTGGATTCCTGAACCGCTGGGTGGCGACACCGCTAAGCTTTCGGTTCTCGCGCAGCATTCACCGGTTCGAATCCGCACTCGCAGTTGGTGTATCTAACTCTGTTATTTTCTCTTTTTTAGATCGGCGTACTTCAGCTGCGAACCTCAGCAAAGCAGAAGCCGGTCGCGTTCTATCCTAGCCTTCCGCTGTGCTGGGGCTAGTGATTGCCGGGAGTAATCTACTCCCGTGTTTTGACACTGTAGCGCCTAAGGCGCTCCCCGTCTCTTATTTACCCGCGCCACAATAGCGCGGAGACAACGCACCCGGCTCGTACCGAGACGACCGGGGTTCGCGTCCCACGTCGCTATTTTCCCTTTTTGGGTTTTTCTTTTCCCAGCAGTTCTGCGGCACCATCGGACTTTCCGATTGGGTTTTTTGTTTCTCATTTTTCCTCTGTTTTTGTTTATTTCTAATTAAAAATAAAATATCATTTTGATTTTGAATTCTGCATTTGAGTCCTCCTTTCTCCACGTAACAGAAAGGTGCGACCACTCATGGACTCAGCAGAACCCACAACCGTTTCCGACGTGTTACGCCACCAAGGGGTGGCGTTGGGCAGGCATGAGGTAGCCCTCACCGAGTTGGTGCAGCGCGTAGCCGCGCTCGCCCAACAAGTGCCCATCTCGGGGCCCACTCCTAGTCCCGCTGCTCACTCTAGGGAGTCTGTAATCCGTGACACGCCCATTCCTCCTCCTGAGAGATACTCGGGAGAAGCGAAGAAGTGCCGCGGATTTCTCCTCCAATGCTCGTTAGCGTTTGAGCTACAGCCGTCTCGCTACCCCACAGAACGTTCTAAGGTGGCCTATATCATTTCCCTTCTCACTGGGAGGGCATTGGAATGGGCTACCGCTCTTTGGGAGCAAGACGCTCCTGAATGTTCGTCTGAAAGCTCCTTTAAGGAGGCTCTTAAGGAGACATTTTTTCACCCTGCGGGGGGCCAAGAGGTGGGTCCACGCCTTCTCGAACTCACCCAAGGTGGTCGCTCAGTAGCAGACTACGTGATTGAGTTTCGAACGCTAGCAGCAGAGTGTGGTTGGGATGAAGGGGCCCTTACCGCTATTTTCCATCGCGGCCTTTCCAGTAAGGTAAAGGACGAGCTGGCCACTAGAGATCCTCCTACCACCCTTAAGGCCTTTTACACACTGGCCACGTCCATAGACACCCGGCTTCGCCAGCGAGCGCGGGAACGGGGTTCCTGTCCTCCGTTTGCTCGCTCGTTGGTCCCTCCTAGCTCCCCTCCGCACAATCCCGATCCCGAACCCATGCAATTGGGGTCGACACGACCTGACGCCCCTCAGGCGTCAGGTTCCCACTCCAGACCCCGCCGACCATTAAACTAGTAGGCCGCTCTCGAACCAGGGAATCGAGAGAGGGCCAAACTAGCATCCCTGGTCAGGGCCTGTTTTTATCGGCCCGATTGTCTTGGGGCTCGGGAAATACAAACCTCAAGGTTTGTGTCGATTCGGGAGCGGTAGAGAGCTTCATTGACATCGATCTGGTACGCAGGCTGGGGATAGAGGTCCAGCTGCTAACCAAGCCGGTCTCGGTCCATGCTGTTGATGGTCGAGCCGTAGCGGGCAGCCCGATTACCCATCGGACGCAGCCCTTGACGTTGCGTCTGAAGGACCACGAGGAACGGATCACCTTCTTAGTGACTCACGTTCCTCACCTCCAGGTGGTCCTGGGATTTTCGTGGTTGCAAAGACACAACCCCCAGATCGACTGGGCCACCGGGTCAATCTTCATTTGGGGAACACGGTGTAGAGATTCGTGCTTGCTTCAGGCCGGCACGAATCTCAACCCGCCAGTACCACAAATGGAGACCCCGGATTTGGCCACAGTTCCTCCTGTGTACCATGATCTTCAGGAGGTTTTTAGCAAGTCCAGGGCGCGGGACTTGCCCCCCCACAGACCGTTCGACTGCGCCATAAACTTGTTGCCCGGCACTACCCCTCCTAGGGGGCGCCTTTTCTCACTCTCCGGTCCGGAGAAGGTTGCCATGGAGGAGTATGTGCGCGAGGCGCTCAAACAGGGGTTCATTCGTCCTTCTTCCTCCCCGGCCGGGGCGGGGTTCTTTTTTGTTGGTAAGAAGGATGATACATTGCGCCCCTGTGTCGATTATCGCGGTCTAAATGCTATTACGATCAAGGATCGGTACCCGCTGCCGCTGATGGCCACGGCTTTTGAAGCCCTTCAGCGAGCCTCAATTTTTACAAAGCTCGACTTACGCAGCGCGTACAACCTGATCCGGATCAGGCAGGGGGACGAGTGGAAGACTGCGTTCATTACGCCCACTGGCCACTATGAGTATCTAGTGATGCCCTTTGGGTTAATGAATGCCCCCGCAGTCTTCCAGAGATTCATCAATGAGGTCCTACGGGAGACCCTTGATAAGTTCGTCTACGTTTATCTAGACGATATTCTCATTTTTAGCCGATCCATCGACGAACATATAGGGCATGTCCGACGGGTTCTCCAGCTCTTGCTCGAACACCATCTTTTCGTCAAGCTGGAGAAGTCCGTCTTTCACGCCCCTTCGGTTTCGTTCCTAGGGTTCATAGTGTCACAGGGCACCCTTCGCATGGATTCGGCTAAAATTAAAGCTGTGGAGAGCTGGCCAACTCCAAGTTCTGTTCGCCAAATGCAAAGGTTTTTGGGCTTTGCAAACTTTTTTAGGCGATTTATCAAGAACTTTAGCACTATCGCCGCGCCACTAACAGCCCTTACTGGTAAGGGGCCCTTTAAATGGTCAGTGCAGGCCCAACAAGCCTTTGATAGACTGAAAGCTCTCTTGACAACTGCTCCTGTTTTGCAGTTGCCTGACCCTGAGGAGCCATTCGTGGTCGAAGTGGATGCCTCTGAGGTTGGGGTTGGGGCAGTATTGTCCCAGAGAGTGGGGCCAGGAAAGAAGCTGCATCCGTGTGCCTTCTTTTCGCACCGCCTGATTCCGGCTGAGCGGAATTACCCGGTCGGAGACAGGGAACTTCTAGCCATTAAGTTGGCTTTAGATAAGTGGCGACACTGGCTCGAGGGAGCCAAACATCCTTTTCTTGTCTGGACTGATCACAAGAACTTGTCATTCATCCAGCAAGTCAAAAGGATGAACTCGCGTCAGGCACGGTGGTCCTTATTTTTCGGTAGGTTCCATTTTACGCTGTCGTATAGACCGGGGTCCAAGAATGCTAAACCGGATGCCCTGTCTAGACAGTGGGAACCAACCAGGCCGGAGACCGAGCCTGATCCCGTGATTCCCTCGACCCAGATAGCTGCCCCAGTCACCTGGGGCATTTCAAAGGTCATACGGGACGCCCAAAGGGCCGAACCCGACCCCGGTAGGGGACCTCCTGACAGGCTGTATGTACCTACTACTGTACGGCGTCAGGTTTTCGAGTGGGCTCATGCCTCTCCTTTTGCGGCGCACCCAGGCGTGACTAAGTCCCTGGTTTTGCTGCGCCGAAGATTTTGGTGGCCGGGGATGGAGAATCAGGTACGTGACTTCGTCCGTGCCTGTACTGTGTGCGCTCTGAATAAGAGCCCCAGAGAGCGCCCACGAGGCCTTCTCCATCCGTTGCCGATACCTTCAAGACCGTGGTCCCATATTGCTCTAGACTTTGTGACAGGCTTGCCAAAGTCTAGAGGGTTCACAGCGGTGTTGGTAATTGTCGACCGGTTCACCAAGTCTTGCCTGTTTGTCCCTCTGCCCAAGCTACCATCCGCCATGGGCACTGCGCAGATCATCCTGCAACATGTGGTGAGAGCGCATGGGGTCCCATCAGACATTGTGTCTGATCGGGGCCCGCAGTTTGTAAGCCAGTGCTGGCGGGCCTTCTGCCAACTCATTGGTGCTAAGGCCAGCTTATCCTCGGGGTATCACCCCGAGTCGAATGGGCAATCGGAAAGGCTCATCCAGGATCTGAGCAAGATGCTCAGGTGCCTGACGGCAGGGAATCCGGCCACGTGGTCGGATAAATTATTGTGGGCTGAATTTGCTCACAATACCCTGCATCACTCGGCGATAGGAATGTCACCGTTTGAAGCTCAGTTCGGGTACCCTCCTCCGCTCTTTCCTGAGCAGGAGCAGCAAGTAGCGGTCCCGTCTGTACAGCTTCATGTCCGCCGCTGCCGCGCCGCCTGGCGTAAAGCAAGGCAGGCACTTGTGGCCAATCAGCGCTCCATGAAGCGCACTGCTGACCGCAGGCGGCAGCCGGCTCTCACCTTACGGCCGGGCCAACGTGTCCTTGTGTCGACGAGGGATCTCCCCGTCAAAGGTGCCCCTCACAAGCTGGCACCCAGGTACATTGGCCCGTTTAAGGTGGTCAGGCGGATCAACCCGGTGACCTATAGGTTGGAGCTTCCTCCCAGGATGAAAGTGCATCCAACCTTTCACGTCTCCCAACTCCGACCATTTATGTGCGGGGGAGTTTTACCCCCTCCCCAGCCTCCCGCCCCTCGTATCATCCAGGGTGCCCCTGCCTTCACTGTCCGCCGCCTGCTGGATTGCAGGAAGGTTCAGGGTAGCACCCAATACTTGGTGGATTGGGAGGGCTACGGCCCTGAGGAACGTTCATGGGTACCGGCTCGGCAGATCCTGGACCCTGAACTGATCCGCGAGTTCCGCCGGAACCGTGCTGCGGGTCTTGGGACCTCAGGAGCTGTCCCTAGAGGAGGGGGTTCTATTAGGAGACCTACGGTAGCTGGTGAATGCACCCCGAGTTCCCAGCGAAGTAGGTCTTACAGAGCAAGACAAACAAAAGCCTTAAGTGGCAGGAGGACCAATTAGGGCTGATCACCCGCAGCTGTCAAGCTGGCTATTTAAGCCAGCTCTGCACAGCGGCGGGTGTCGCACCTTTTGTTTGTTTCCCTGATCTTATGTGGCTGCTCGTCCACGCTCCTTTCCTAGGTAAAACGGTATCCCCTGGTGGCATGCGCCATTCGGGTGTGTAGACTGCAAGGTCGAGGTAACCGTTCGTTATTGTCCCTATTAGGATTAGCGTGGTGCGACGCCGTGCAGCCCTCGCGCTGCTTTTGTTTATGCGTTTAGCATTAGCGGTGCTGCTGTACATCAAGCGTGTCCGCTTGGTACAGCAACCGCACATCCTTTTAGATCCAACCCGAAAATTGGATTCCTGAACCGCTGGGTGGCGACACCGCTAAGCTTTCGGTTCTCGCGCAGCATTCACCGGTTCGAATCCGCACTCGCAGTTGGTGTATCTAACTCTGTTATTTTCTCTTTTTTAGATCGGCGTACTTCAGCTGCGAACCTCAGCAAAGCAGAAGCCGGTCGCGTTCTATCCTAGCCTTCCGCTGTGCTGGGGCTAGTGATTGCCGGGAGTAATCTACTCCCGTGTTTTGACACTGTAGCGCCTAAGGCGCTCCCCGTCTCTTATTTACCCGCGCCACAATAGCGCGGAGACAACGCACCCGGCTCGTACCGAGACGACCGGGGTTCGCGTCCCACGTCGCTATTTTCCCTTTTTGGGTTTTTCTTTTCCCAGCAGTTCTGCGGCACCATCGGACTTTCCGATTGGGTTTTTTGTTTCTCATTTTTCCTCTGTTTTTGTTTATTTCTAATTAAAAATAAAATATCATTTTGATTTTGAATTCTGCATTTGAGTCCTCCTTTCTCCACGTAACAGAAAATGTGCAATTTTATTTTACTGACTAAAATGCTTTATTTCGGGGTTACATATCTGTACACACCCTTAGCCTAATACTTGGTTGATGCACCTTTGGCATCAATTACAGCTTCAAGTCGTCTTGGGGAAAGAAGCTACGAGCTTGGCACACGTTTCTGGACATTTTTGCCCATTCCTCTCGGCATATCCTTACGAGCTCCGGGGAGCGTCGGTACACAGCTATTTTCAGCTCCTTCCACAGATGTTCGATTGGATTCAGGTCTGGGCTCTGGCTGGGTCACTCAAGGACATTCACAGACTTTCTCTGAAGCCACTCCTTTGTTCTCTTGGCTGTGTGCTTTGGGTCATTGTCATGTTGGAAGGTAAACCTTCACCCCAGTCTGAGGTCCAGAGCGCTCTGGAGCAGGTTTTCTTCAAAGATCTCGGTGTACTTAGCTGCATTCATCTTTCCCTCTACCATAAAGGCGTGATTTGTGGAGTGCTGCCTGAATGGTTGATCTTCTGATAGGTTCTCCTATCTCCACAAGGATACGCTGGAGCTCTGTCAGAATGACCCTCGGGTTCCTGCTCACCTCCCTGGCCAAGGCCCACCTTCCCCAATCGCTTAGTTTGGCCCAGGTCTAGGAAGATTTTTGGTGGTTCCAGACTTCTTCCATTTATGAATGATGGTGGCCACTGTGCTCTTTGGGACCTGTAAAGCTGCAGCAATTTTTCTGTACCTTCTTCAGATCTATGCCTTGATGCAATCCTGTTTCTGAGGTCTGCAGATAATTCCTTTGACCCCATGGCTTGGAGTTTGCTCTGATATGCACCGTCAACTGTGGGACCTTATATAGGCAGGTGTTGGCAATCCCCAATCATGTCCAATCAGTTGAATTTACCACAGGTGGACTCCAATTGTAGAAACATCTCAAGCAGTATCAGTGAAAACAAAATGCACCTCAGCTCACTTTTGGGTGTCATATCAAAGAGTGTGCACACTTGTGTACATATGATATTTTACATTTAGATTTTTTATAAATTAGCAGAAATGTCTAAAAATCTGCTTTCAGTTTGTCATTGTGGGCTATTTTGTGTAGAATTTTGTGACAAAAAAAAGAACTTAATCTATTATAGAATGAGTCTGTAATGTAATAAAACGTGGAGAAGGTGAAGGGGTGTGCAGACTTTCCGACTTGACTGTATACTACCAAAAGATTCAAGCAGTAATTGTGGAACACCAGTATGAAGTTGAGCATCTTTCACTGTCCCCACAATAAGAAGATTTATAAATGTTTATTTTTAGAAGTTCCAGAGCTTGTATTCTGATTAGATCGGCAACATATTTATTCTTTAATTTGTTCTTGGGGACAATAGTAGTAAAACTATTTCAACACCAATCAAGTCTCATAAAAGTCACACTTTAGCTGATCTACTTTTAACAGATGTGAATTACCTTGCTTGCTGTTACCAGGCTGAAAAGCTGTGAGCTAAAGCTAGCAACTGTAGCAATGGGTAAACATAAGTCGATATATGACGTTATTTTTCTAATATGGTGCTCTGGTATCTGGGTTCGAATCTCAGCAGTGCTAATGGTGGGCTGGGCGTTGAACAGACATGATTAGCTATTGACATGATTGGAAGGGGAGCCCCCTCCCTTAAAAGCAGTTATTAAAAATGTTCCAGTATGTGAAATATACCCTAATGTTCATAGTGTTCTTGTCTAACTCAAATTCACTCCAAGTTTGTTTGTGCTAAATGGGTTCATCAGTTCTTTTGATAAAACCGTCCAACCGTGCAAGCCATTTATAAGCACTTTACTTATGCCTTATTGACCCAAACCATTAAAGTGCCCTTTAAGCAGAAAAAAAATGTATTGGTAAAATGTCATGGATAGTGGAGTGTGATTAAGTAGAGCTGGTTTTGATTAGTGGGTCAGTGAAATCATTACAGCTATACATTTTAAGTCTCTTTGGTACTGTGGCCAGCTCCTATGGTTTTACACTACATCTAACTCTTGTCCCTTGGTAGTAAGACAAAAGCTTTGGTCAGCACTTACAAAGAAAAACTGCACATTTAAAACTACAGTTATTATCTATTTAAAATAAATACATCAAATACATTTTAGTTCATTTTAATGCATCTGACATGTCCTCCTCCTTGCTAGATTACCTGATACAGTAAAGTGTGTTTAGCTTTGCTTTCTCAATTGGTGTCTATTAGCAAGGTAGCAAACATGTTACTCGTTGCCACTAAGTGGTGCCATACCACAACAGATGGTCAAATTTGTGTTATTTGGGCAGCCTTGATCAATTGTGGCGGTAAAGCACCACTGTGTGGCACAATTCAACATTTTCCACAGTTATCTGCAGACTAGCATAACATAGCTGACATTGCACGCACCATGTGTGACAAGAGACTGTGAGATCTGAACCTAATGTGTAGACTTAAATACATCTAGTGCATAAGTAACTTTCCAACATCTGACAGTAGTTTGTTTTAGATACTAAAAAGCCTTTCCAACATCTGAAGTTTGTTTTTATTATTATTTGTTATTATAATTAGTGTGTTACACACATATGAGCTGTTTAGCAATCCTGCTAGCTGTGCGGCATCAAATCCAAAACTTAATTATGGTGATGGTATTGTCATTGTTAATGACATAGTATATGGTAGTTGATCAGCCATAACATAAAAACCACCTCCTTGTTTCTACACACTGTCCATTTTATCAGCTCCACTTTGCAATTTGTAGTTCTACTGTACAATTACTGACTGTAGTCCATTTGTTTTTCAATGGTCAGGACTCTGCCAGGACCACCACAGAGCAGGTATTATTTAGGTGGTGGATCATTCTCAGCACTGCAGCTGCACTGACGTGGTGGTGTGTTAGTGTGTGTTGTGCTGGTACGAGTGGATAATACACAGCAGCGCTGCTGGAGTTTTTAAACACCTTACTGTCACTGCTGGATTGAGAATAGTCCACCAAACAAAAATATATCTAGCCAACAGTGCCCCGTGGGCAGCGTCATGTGACCACTGATGAAGGTCTAGAAGATGACCAACTCAAACAGCAGCAATAGATGAGCGATCGTCTCTGACTTTACATCTACAAGGTGGACCGACTAGGTAGGAGTGTCTAATAGAGTGGACACTGTATTTAAAAACTCCAGCAGCACTGCTGTGTCTGATCCACTCATACCAGCACAACACACACTAACACACCACCACCATGTAATTGTCACTGCAGTGCTGAGAATGATCCACCACCTAAATAATACCTGCTCTGTAGTGGTCCTGTGGGGGTCCTGACCATTGAAGAACAGGGTGAAAGCAGGTTAAAAAAGTATGTAGAGAAACAGATGGACTACAGTCAGTAATTGTAGAACTACAAAGTGCTTCTATATGGTAAGTGGAACTGATTAAATGGACAGTGAGCGTACAAACAAGGAGGTGATTTTAATGTTATGGCTGATCGGTGTACATACAATATATAATAAAAACTGAGACTCCGGTATCAGAATCTCATTAGTTCAAATCCATGACTAACACAAGCATTAACTTTACAGCTTCATTGACTTGCAGCTGTCTGGAAACCCCTGCTAGCTGTGTATTATAAAGCGTTCCAGATGAAATCACAAATTCTATAGAATTATTAAAAATATATATCTGCTATTAATCAGTCCTAAAATGTAAAAATGTAATGTGTTACTGTATTGAAAATTGACCTAGTTTTCAAACCAGTCTAAGCTAAGCTAATTAACCAGTAGCTCATCATCTAGCTGTTAGCTCTGAGTTGTGTAATCAACATAAAATCAAGGTTATAATGTAATTAATTGTATGTTTAACCCCTAATATGACAGCAAAAAACCTGCAGTAAGGTTTATTTGACACAAGTGGTAGTGCACTGTTCTACTGTACAGCACTGCATGCACAAACATGATTTGTATAGTAAAGCTAACAGTAAAAAAAACTGTGAAGTAGGCAAAACAACATCTAGATGAGCCAAATCCATTATGGAAATACCCTGCCAGCTGTTAAGCATTAGCATAGCTGTATTATGCTTTGGGGTTGTATGACCGCCAGTGGAACAAAACACAGACACAGGCAGATAAAAAATGGAATTAATAAATGTTATTAGATTTGGGAAGCAAATGTGACACAGTTAAGGAATTTAAATAGGCTGGATCTGGTCTGGAATGGCCCTTATTTTCCACTTTTAGTCCCCTGATTTGAACATCATGAAAAATGATGGATCTAACCATGTTGTGTATGCAAAAAGACTCAATAATATCTAGAACTAGAAGTGTTTTGTGAGCAACAGTGGGTGAAAATCCCTCAAATAAAAATAGAAAAAAAAACAAAGAAATTGTTTGCAAGCAGTGATATTTGCCAAAGGGGGTGTAAGAACTTAGTAGGATGTTAGTAGTAGATGTAACATGCATCATGGTATTTCTACTTTATTATACATTGTTCATTTTTATTATGCACTTAAATGGAAATATACTACATGACCAAAAGTATGTAGACATACCTCTCCTTTCCTAGAGTTCTGGTGTTTGAGTCACACCCATTAACCCAGCTAACAGGTGTATAAATTAATAATATGCTTTTTACTTTGTAACAATAGTTAAGGCCCTTATCATTGTAGTATGACTATGACCTGTGCACAGATTCAGGTTCAAAACAGTAGTATATTGAGTTTGATGTGGAGGACTCATCATATTGGCCTGCAAAGAGCCCAAGCCTCAACCCACATAAACACCCTTGGGATTCATTGGAATGCCAATTGTGAGCCAGGCCTTGTCGTACAACATTTGTACAACCCCAAATCCGAAAAAAGTTGGGACAGTATGGAAAATGCAAATGAAATAAAAATACAGTGTTTTTTACATTTAATTTGACTTTCATTTGATTGCAGACAGCAAGAACCTGAGATATTTCATGTTTTTTTTCTGCTCAACTTCATTTCATTTATTAATAAACATCCATTCCTGCATTTCAGGTCTGCAACACATTCCAAAAAAAGTTGGGACAGTAAAGCATTTACCACTTTGTAATGTTGCCATTTCTTTTCACCACACTTAAAAGACGTTTTGGCGCCGAGGAGACCAAGTGATTTAGTGTTTCAGCTTTTATTTTGTCTCATTCTTCCTGCAAACACGTCTTAAGATGTGCAACAGTACGGGGTCGTTGTCGCATTTTTCGTTTCAAAATTCTCCACATATTCTCTATTGGGGACAGATCAGGACTGCAGGCAGGTCAGTCCAGTACCCGTACCCTCTTTTCCCACAGCCATGCCTTTGTAATGTGTGCAGCATGTGGTTTTGCATTGTCTTGTTGAAAAATGCATGAACGTCCCTGGACAAGGTGACGTCTTGAAGGCAGCATATGTTGCACTAAGATCTCAATGTACTTTTCTGCATTAATGCTGCCATCACAGAAGTGTAAATGACCTTTGCCAAGGGCACTGACACAGCCCCATACCATGACAGACCCTGCCCTTTGAACTGTTGTTAATAACAGTCTGGATGGTCCTTTTCGTCTTTGGTCCGGAGCCCACGGCGTCCATTTTTTCCAAAAAAGAACTGGGATGCTGATTCATCTGACTACAATACACGTTTCCACTGTGTGATGGTCCATCCTAGATGCCACTGAGGCCCGAGAAGTTGACACCGCTTCTGGACATAGTTAACATAAGGCTTCTTTTTTGCACAGTAAAGTTTTCCAGAAGGTTGAAGGCTATCATAGTCATGAAAGGAGGAGGAAAAACTCCATATTAATTCCCATGGTTTTAACATGTGATGTCCAACCGGCTCATGGTTGGGTGCCCACATACATTTGATATATGTATTATCCTGTGTCTAGTGGCAGATTAGAAGCAATATTTCTCCTACTGTGCTGTGCAGTTTCAGTATGTTAAAAAACTTATTTTGCTGCAGAACAGCTTGATAGACATCTGGGCTTTGACCACAAGGAGCGAGCCAAAGGTTATGAAGGCAGGTAAAGCATTTTGGCATCAGTGTAAGAAACACTAATGAAAGCCAACACTCAGAAAGCGATAGCCACCTTCTGGCCTGCACTGTTTGTTTTTTTGTGAAATAAGCCACATGGCAAAGCCAGAGTCAGTGTTAGAGCTGCTGCAAGTAAAAGCGACGGGAGAAATTAATTTGCTGAGCTTTGGGAATATGAATCTATATGATGATGTTCTTCCAGTTGCCTGCAGTGTACAGTCCTAACACGTGAGATTCATATCTGTAGTGCTGAGTGGATATGTTAATGGTGCATGCACACAGTGTCTCCGGAGAGCGTCTCCCACATGATCAGCTCAGTCCTGGAGTTTTAAAAATAGCGATCATATTAGAACTGCTCTCCATGACTCTTCTGAATCTTTCCTACCTGAGACACTCCAACCCCACTTGCTTCCTCTGACTCAGAGGCTGGGGAGGAAGTAGTACCATCTCAGCACAGCCTTAAACATGTTGTTTACTGACTTTTGCCATGTCTCAGACAAACAACTAAAGCCTTTATCAGCTTCAAAGCATCTCACTGTCACTTTTGCTCACTCACATACTGAGTTACAATTAGCAGAAGGAAGTTTCTTCACTAGAGACAGCACTGAATCTGGGCACTGCAGATTATTCAACTCTTAACTGACTGCCTATATATTTTACCAATAAAAGAAGGGAAAGATGGGTGAAATTGGTCCTCCCCATTTCCTCCCACCTCCTTGTTTCTACACTCACTGTCCATGTTATCAGCTCCACTTACCATATACAGTGTATCACAAAAGTGAGTACACCCCTCACATTTCTGCAGATATTTAAGTATATCTTTTCATGGGACAACACTGACAAAATGACACTTTGACACAATGAAAAGTAGTCTGTGTGCAGCTTATATAACAGTGTAAATTTATTCTTCCCTCAAAATAACTCAATATACAGCCATTAATGTCTAAACCACCGGCAACAAAAGTGAGTACACCCCTTAGTGAAAGTTCCTAAAGTGTCAATATTTTGTGTGGCCACCATTATTTCCCAGAACTGCCTTAACTCTCATGGGCATGGAGTTTACCAGAGCTTCACAGGTTGCCACTGGAATGCTTTTCCACTCCTCCATGACGACGTCACGGAGCTGGCGGATATTCGAGACTTTGCGCTCCTCCACCTTCCGCTTGAGGATGCCCCAAAGATGTTCTATTGGGTTTAGGTCTGGAGACATGCTTGGCCAGTCCATCACCTTTACCCTCAGCCTCTTCAATAAAGCAGTGGTCGTCTTAGAGGTGTGTTTGGGGTCATTATCATGCTGGAACACTGCCCTGTGACCGAGTTTCCGGAGGGAGGGGATCATGCTCTACTTCAGTATTTCACAGTACATATTGGAGTTCATGTGTCCCTCAATGAAATGTAACTCCCCAACACCTGCTGCACTCATGCAGCCCCAGACCATGGCATTCCCACCACCATGCTTGACTGTAGGCATGACACACTTATCTTTGTACTCCTCACCTGATTGCTGCCACACATGCTTGAGACCATCTGAACCAAACAAATTAATCTTGGTCTCATCAGACCATAGGACATGGTTCCAGTAATCCATGTCCTTTGTTGACATGTCTTCAGCAAACTGTTTGCGGGCTTTCTTGTGTAGAGACTTCAGAAGAGGCTTCCTTCTGGGGTGACAGCCATGCAGACCAATTTGATGTAGTGTGCGGCGTATGGTCTGAGCACTGACAGGCTGACCCCCCACCTTTTCAATCTCTGCAGCAATGCGGACAGCACTCCTGCGCCTATCTTTCAAAGACAGCAGTTGGATGTGACGCTGAGCACGTGCACTCAGCTTCTTTGGACGACCAACGCGAGGTCTGTTCTGAGTGGACCCTGCTCTTTTAAAACGCTGGATGATCTTGGCCACTGTGCTGCAGCCCAGTTTCAGGGTGTTGGCAATCTTCTTGTAGCCTTGGCCATCTTCATGTAGCGCAACAATTCGTCTTTTAAGATCCTCAGAGAGTTCTTTGCCATGAGGTGCCATGTTGGAACTTTCAGTGACCAGTATGAGAGAGTGTGAGAGCTGTACTACTAAATTGAACACACCTGCTCCCTATGCACACCTGAGACCTAGTAACACTAACAAATCACATGACATTTTGGAGGGAAAATGACAAGCAGTGCTCAATTTGGACATTTAGGGGTGTAGTCTCTTAGGGGTGTACTCACTTTTGTTGCCGGTGGTTTAGACATTAATGGCTGTATATTGAGTTATTTTGAGGGAAGAATAAATTTACACTGTTATATAAGCTGCACACAGACTACTTTTCATTGTGTCAAAGTGTCATTTTGTCAGTGTTGTCCCATGAAAAGATATACTTAAATATCTGCAGAAATGTGAGGGGTGTACTAACTTTTGTGATACACTGTAGAAGCACTTTGTAGTTCTACAATTACTGACTGTAGTCTCACTATTTCTCTGCATGCTTTGTTAGCCCCCTTTCATGCTGTTCTTCAATGCTCAGGACCCCCACAGGACTACTACAGAGTAGGTATTATATGGGTGATGGGTCATTCTCAGCACTGCAGTGACACTGACATGGTGGTGGTGTGTTAGTGTGTGTTGTGCTGGTATGAGTGGATAAGACACTGCGGCTGGAGTTTTTGAACACCTCACTGTCACTGCTGGACTGAGAATAGTCCACCAACCAAAAATAACCAGCCAACAGTGCCCTGTGGGAAGCGTCCTGTGACCACTGATGAAGGCCTAGAAGATGACCAATTCAAACAGCAGCATTAGATGAGCGATCGTCTCTGACTTTACGTCTACTAGGTAGGAGTGTCTAATATAGTGGACAGTGAGTGGACACAGTATTTAAAAACTCCAGCAGCGCTGCTGTGCCTGATCCACTCATACCAGCACAACACACACTAACACACCACCACCATGTCAGTGTCACTGCAGTGCTGAGAATGATCCACCACTTAAATAATACCTGCTGTGTGGTGGTCCTGTGGTGGTCCTGACCATTGAAGAACAGCATGAAAGGGGGCTAAAAAAGCATGCAGAATAACAGATGGACTACAGTCAGTAATTGTAGAACTACAAAGTGCTTCTATATGGTAAGTGGAGCTGATAAAATGGACAGTGAGTGTAGAAACAAGGAGGTGGTTTTAATGTTATGGCTGATCAGTATATGTATATATATATATATATATATATATATACAGTGTATCACAAAAGTGAGTACACCCCTCACATTTCTGCAGATATTTAAGTATATCTTTTCATGGGACAACACTGACAAAATGACACTTTGACACAATGAAAAGTAGTCTGTGTGCAGCTTATATAACAGTGTAAATTTATTCTTCCCTCAAAATAACTCAATATACAGCCATTAATGTCTAAACCACTGGCAACAAAAGTGAGTACACCCCTAAGAGACTACACCCCTAAATGTCCAAATTAAGCACTGCTTGTCATTTTCCCTCCAAAATGTCATGTGATTTGTTAGTGTTACTAGGTCTCAGGTGTGCATAGGGAGCAGGTGTGTTCAATTTAGTAGTACAGCTCTCACACTCTCTCATACTGGTCACTGAAAGTTCCAACATGGCACTTCATGGCAAAGAACTCTCTGAGGATCTTAAAAGACGAATTGTTGCACTACATGAAGATGGCCAAGGCTACAAGAAGATTGCCAACACCCTGAAACTGAGCTGCAGCACAGTGGCCAAGATCATCCAGCGTTTTAAAAGAGCAGGGTCCACTCAGAACAGACCTCGCGTTGGTCGTCCAAAGAAGCTGAGTGCACGTGCTCAGCGTCACATCCAACTGCTGTCTTTAAAAGATAGGCGCAGGAGTGCTGTCAGCTTTGCTGCAGAGATTGAAAAGGTGGGGGGTCAGCCTGTCAGTGCTCAGACCATACGCCGCACACTACATCAAATTGGTCTGCATGGCTGTCACCCCAGAAGGAAGTCTCTTCTGAAGTCTCTACACAAGAAAGCCCGCAAACAGTTTGCTGAAGACATGTCAACAAAGGACATGGATTACTGGAACCATGTCCTATGGTCTGATGAGACCAAGATTAATTTGTTTGGTTCAGATGGTCTCAAGCATGTGTGGCGGCAATCAGGTGAGGAGTACAAAGATAAGTGTGTCATGCCTACAGTCAAGCATGGTGGTGGGAATGCCATGGTCTGGGGCTGCATGAGTGCAGCAGGTGTTGGGGAGTTACATTTCATTGAGGGACACATGAACTCCAATATGTACTGTGAAATACTGAAGCAGAGCATGATCCCCTCCCTCCGGAAACTGGGTCGCAGGGCAGTGTTCCAGCATGATAATGACCCCAAACACACCTCTAAGACGACCACTGCTTTATTGAAGAGGCTGAGGGTAAAGGTGATGGACTGGCCAAGCATGTCTCCAGACCTAAACCCAATAGAACATCTTTGGGGCATCCTCAAGCGGAAGGTGGAGGAGCGCAAAGTCTCGAATATCCGCCAGCTCCGTGATGTCGTCATGGAGGAGTGGAAAAGCATTCCAGTGGCAACCTGTGAAGCTCTGGTAAACTCCATGCCCAGGAGAGTTAAGGCAGTTCTGGGAAATAATGGTGGCCACACAAAATATTGACACTTCAGGAACTTTCACTAAGGGGTGTACTCACTTTTGTTGCTGGTGGTTTAGACATTAATGGCTGTATATTGAGTTATTTTGAGGGAAGAATAAATTTACACTGTTATATAAGCTGCACACAGACTTCTTTTCATTGTGTCAAAGTGTCATTTTGTCAGTGTTGTCCCATGAAAAGATATACTTAAATATCTGCAGAAATGTGAGGGGTGTACTCACTTTTGTGATACACTGTATATATATATATTGTCATATATATATATATGACAAATAAAGGTGTTCATTCTTTCCTGGTCAAGACTACGGTGAGTTTGTTACACACACCATATGACAAACACTTAGCCATTCACTCACACCGTATAGAAATGTAGAGCAGCCAGTTTACCTTTGTTATGTTTTTGGAGGTAGGAGGGAATAATCTACCCAGGCAGACCATGCAAATCTCCTTACAGACAGTGAGCGGTGGCATGGATCAGACCCGGTTCTTAGGACATACACTATATGGCCAGAAGCATTAGGAGACCCAACCATGGTGACCTAATTATAGTATTAAAATAGTGTATGTTGCTTAGCTGCACACACTCTACCAGCCCTCTAGCATGTCATTGTTTCTTCTTATGCCCATAGACAATGTCTGATGGCAGTATGGGGCGGCACAGGAAGAGGATGAACTCGATCCATGAAGCACCAAAAATGCGTCTACCAATATTTCTGCAGCAGGGTTCAGCCATCCCACCCAACATAACACTAGCTGGCCCAAGCCGCATCGACCAGTATGCTCGTGTTGTCTTTCCTCTGGCATTTGCCATCTTTAACATCATCTACTGGTACATCTACCTGAGCAAGGAAACCGTGACAAAATCCAGGTGTGTATGTGTTCCTATTTGCCATTTTTCTACCATGTGTATTAAAATAGAGTGACCTCTGGGTAATCTTTTTAACTGTGAAGGCTTCTTACATTGCTTTGAAGTACACCAATCAACCATAACATTAAAACCCTTACCATATATATCACTTACCATATAGGAGCACTTTGTAGTTCTACAAATACTGACTGTAGATCTGTTTCTCTGCATACTTTGTTAGCCCCCTTTCACCCTGGTCTTCAATGGTCAGGACTCTCCCAGGATCACTACAGAGCAGGTATTATTTGGGTGGTGGATCATTCTCAGCACTACAGTGACACTGACATGGTGGTGGTGTGTTAGTGTGTGTTGTGCTGGTATGAGTGGATAATACATAGCAGCGCTGCTGGAGTTTTTAAACACCCCACTGTCACTGCTGGATTGAGAATAGTCCACCAAACAAAAATATATCCAGCCAACAGCGCCCCGTGGGCAGCGTCATGTGACAACTGATGAAGGTCTAGAAGATGACCAACTCAAACAGCAGCAATAGATGAGCGATCGTCTCTGACTTTACATCTACAGGGTGGACCAACTAGGTAGGAGTGTCTAATAGAGTGGACAGTGAGTGGACACAGTATTTAAAAAACACACACTAACACACCACCACTATGCTCTGTAGTGGTCCTGGGAGAGTCCTGACCATTGAAGAACAGCATGAAAGGGGGCTAACAAAGCATGCAGAGAAACAGATGGACTACAATCAGTAATTGTAGAACTACAAAGTGCTCCTATATGGTAAAATGGACAGTGAGTGTAGAAACAAGAAGGTGGTTTTAATGTTATGGCTGATTGGTGTATGTTTATGGGAATTTGTGCCCATACAGTCAAAAGAACATTTGTATGGCTGGGCACTAATGTTCAATTGATGTTTTAGTTCATTTCAAAGCTACTGGTACATCTACCTGAGCAAGGAAACCGTAGCAAAATCCAGATGGGTATCTGTGTTCCTATTTGCCGTTTTCCTACCATGTATATTTCTTTAATCTAAAAGGGCAAAAACAAGACAACATATGGGTAATAATCAATGCCAAATGCTGCAGGTGAGAACCGGCTCATTTCTACAGTCACTCCCCGGGTATGCTGGATTTGATTTCTACAAATTGTAGCATATTTAGCGGGGTTATTTAGCCTCTCTAACAAGTGAGCCAAATGGAAAATCATGCACTCATATGAAGGCCAAGTCGGAAAAGACAAATTATGCCTATTACAGTTTTATGATATGGGATAATAGACCAGTTGTTGCATGAATAAAACAACAATATTTATTCATTTTCTCTTTTCGCATAATAATCACACAGTTATTGTACAATACTGCACTGGTTTAGCACTTATTATTGCTGCTACAGGATTTGCCGAGTCTATAGGGAAATGATTGTTCAAAAAATATAAAAACTTGGCCGCTGTATTTCTGTAATATTAGAAGGTAATAAACTGCCAAATTAAAAAAAAAAAACTATAAAGATATATTTTGTGACTTTGGTATTTCAGGGGGCATTTTTTTAAAAGTAGCTTGTAAATAGTTAAAACAGCTTATCTTGTAAATAAGCATGCTACATTTTTATACTTTTCACAAACACTATATGGACACCCCAGGTGGGGTGGTCCGGGTCCTTTCTGTGTGGAGTTTGCATGTTCTCCGGTTTCCTCCCACAGTCCAAAGACATGCAGTCAGGTGAACTGGAGACACTAAATTGTCCATGACTGTGTTTGATATAACCTTGTGAACTGATGAACCTTGTGTAATGACTAACTACCGTTCCTGTCATGAATGTAACCAAAGTGTAAAACATGACGTTAAAATCCAAACAAACAAACACTATATGGACAAAAGTATTGGGACACCTCTTTTTATTTTCAAATTCATGTGTTTCAGCCACAAAAATTGCTAGCAGGTGTAATCAATCAGTTTAAAGGAGATTATACAGTATGCTTCCAGGGCGGCATGGTGGCTCAGTGGGTAGCACTGTCGCCTCACAGCAAGAAGGTCCTGGGTTCGATCCCCAGGCGGGGTGGTCTGGGTCCTTTTTGTGTGGAGTTTGCATGTTCTCCCTGCGTCTGAGTTGGTTTCCTCCGGGAGCTCCGGTTTCCTCCCACAGTCCAAAAACATGCAGTCAGGTTAATTGGAGACACTGAATTGCCCTATAGGTGAATGGGTGTGTGTGTGTTTGCCCTGCGATGGACTGGCACCTCGTCCAGGGTGTTACTGTGTGCCTTGCGCCCATCAAAAAGCTGGGATAGGCTCCAGCACGCCCACCCCCCACGACCCTAATTGGAAGTGAGTGAGTATATGCTTCCAACTTTGCAGCTACAGTTTAGGAAAGGTTCTCAGCTCCACTAAACAGCTTTGGAATGAACTACACCTTTTTGACCAACATCAGCACCCAGCCATACAAATGCTCTTTTGACTGAATGGGCACAAATTCACACAGACATACTGTTGTTTTCACAATCTTCTAAGAAGCCTTTTCCGAAGAGCTGTTGGCTGTTGTTAGCGCTGAAAAGATTACACAGAAGTCAATCTATTTCACTATTATTTGTTTTTCTAACAGGCTCATGGTCAGGTGTCCAAATACTTTTGCCCATACTCTTGCCCACTTCCAGTAATTCCTAGTTCACACTACATGATTTTCGCTTGCCGACTGTTCGCCGCTAGATGTGGCAGCTCGGAAGCAACTCGGCGTTCGCTCGGGGATCGAGACTCAGCTCTCGGTCGCTATGTGTGAACTGTTAAGCGACTCGATCCGAGCGGCTCTCAGAGCGCTCGCAGACTTAAGAAAAATATCTAGCATGTTAAATATCTGGATCAGTCGGGTGACTGGCAGTGAGTGCTATGTCGAACTACAGCCAATGAGAACACAAGATACAGGGTGAGGGGAAACCCGGGGGAGGAGTGTAAAAACGTGGGACAGGGCACAATATAGTTTATATCAGAATACATCGGCACACACGCGTTTTACAGTATTTCTGACCTTATCTGTCTCCATACTTGTCCACATAAACCATTTATTAACTTCCAACTCACTACAGAACTGCTGGTCGTGTTGCCAAATCCACTCAGATTCATTTATTTCTTCTCCTTGATTTTATGCTGCACATCAGCGCACAAACAACAACTTTGATTGCTCGCTTATTGTTGACATACATTTTTAGACGTGGTATCATTAAACCCCTCATCACTTCTCGCGTGTGTTTTTGTGACAAAACGTGGTTTGGGAGACCACATGGTAGATCGTGTAGTGTGAAATAGTGTGAAACCCCCTATCGCCGATCAGTCGTGTAGTGTGAAATACACAACGACTTAAAAGACTCCCGATTACAAGAGATCCAGTTGTGTAGTGTGAACTGTACAGCAATCTGGCATAAGCTGCCTGGTGTGCCTTGTTATCATGGTACAGACACTGCTCCATCTTTTTACCGGATCTGAACAAACCATCTTTTAATCTTTGTACAGTTTGTTTGGTTGGGGGATAGTGAAACACAGTCTCTTACACACACCCATGGGTAGAAACTGTTTGCTGAGAATTAGTACAGAGTCTTAGAAAAATACTTGAGCTCATACATCAGATAGTAAAGCAATTAGGCCCTCCAGGTCTACTTCTATAGCCAGTAGTGAGTCCCTTTCAGTGGCAGACACTCACTTTAATCTCTCATAACTACGTCTCCTTGTTATTTTTAAGAAATGCTAACGTTTTGATCTTTTACTGACAGATATGTGCCACCATTGTATCGTAATTTTGGACAGAATGTGCAGATTCCAGATTTTTGTTTGATATAGAAGATGATTAAAAGTTAGGATGACACTGTTCTTCAATGGTTAGGACCCCCACAGGACCACCACAGAGCAGGTATTATTTGGGTGGTGGATGATTCTCAGCACTGCAGTGACACTGACATGGTGGTGGTGTGTTAGTGTGTGTTGTGCTGGTATGAGTGGATCAGACACAGCAGCGCTGCTGATGTCCACTCACTGTCCACTCTATTAGACACTCCTACCTAGTTGGTCCACCTTGTAGATGTAAAGTCAGAGACGATCGCTCATCTATTGCTGCTGTTTGAGTTGGTCATCTTCTAGACCTTCATCAGTGGTCACAGGATGCTGCCCATGGATCACTGTTGGCTGGATATTTTTGGTTGGTGGACTATTTTCAGTCCAGTAGTGACAGTGAGGTGTTTAAAAACTCCATCAGCACTGCTGTATCTTATCCACTCATACCAGCACAACACACACTAACACACCACCACCATGTCAGTGTCACTGCAGTGCTGAGAATGATCCACCACCCAAATAATACCTGCTCTGTAGTGGTCCTGTGGGGGTCCTGACCATTGAAGAACGACATGAAAGGGGGCTAACAAAGCATGCAGAGAAACAGATGGACTACAGTCAGTAATTGTAGAACTACAAAGTGGAGCTGATAAAATGGACAGTGTGTGTAGAAACAAGGAGGTGGTTTTAACGTTATGGCTGATCAGTGTATGTTTTATACTGATAAAAACATTCTCTAGGTTATTATTATATTGAATTTCAGACCTAGACTAGACTAAATACCTAAACACTATTAACAAAACAGTTTCGCAAAAATATATGGAGTTATTAATCATTCATATGCAGAAATTTAATTCATCTTTTTATTTGAGGACTTGATTTATTATGATGCTCTACAAATTCAAGCCAAACAGCCTAACATTCATTTCATATGTGCATACAATTGGGTCGCTGAGATAAACGAAGACAAAAAATAACACAAGGAGTGTTGTTTATTAGGGGTTTTTGCATCATTTACACTGTGTCCTTGTTTTTTAGAGCTAAAGTGATTTTGGGAGACTTTGTCGTCACCCATGTACGATTCATAATTGCTAATCTGCTTGTGCAGTGGAATTATTACTAATTTAACAGGATCTAAATGCAAGAGTAAAAAGACTGGTAGTTGGACCATTCTGCTGTACCAGTCTGGAACAAATGGTATGAGTACCAGTTTTAATCAATAACTAACAATGACTAAGGTGTTAATTAAGGTGTTTCTTGCTGGTTGGTTGAAAGTTTGTGGTCACCAGCATCATACTAAGTGATGTGTACCAGCTTGCAGCCCTCAGTGTAGTGTGCTAGTGTATGCTGCAAATTGCAAAGGGAAATTATTAAATCGGTTACCAACACAGCTACAATAAGATGGTGCCAAAGCAATAAATCTAGCTTAAAACGGTCTAATAATGCTCCCTACATTCCAACTGCAAATAAATGTGCTGTAGTGAAACAAACCCACTAAAAACTCAAATTTCACTGCCACCTGGATGTGTCAGAATTATATTACAGACACATAAACCCGGGGGAAATAAATTCTGTCTAAATAAGGTTTTAGCTGATGTAATATATTTGGAATAAGGTGAAAATAGTGAAAAATTGATTTTCCTCCGAACATGCTTTAAGACAAAAGCAATGTGCCTTCCATATTTAAACGTTTTTTGTCAGATGGTTAACATGCGACTACTTTCTGACTACAAAACAGCCCCAGGAAATACCAGACGAGCTGTAGAGACTGGGTGCTGATTCTGATGTTTCAGTGAATGAGACGAGAACTCTCTGGTTACACCAGCAATAACAAGTGATTGTAAGACAAATTATATCAGTGGTTTCATCACTGTCCCCAGGCTTTCATTTACAGGCGCTGTTATGCAAAATGACTTTAAAGAAGAGCATCGTTGAGATAAACATCCTTAATGTTGTAATGTAAACAATCTTCACATAAAGAACAGCTTCATATATCATTGGAATCTTCTTATATAAATTCAGAGTAGTTTGTAGGATGTTTGTTTTAACACCACTTTATCCTATTTATGGGTCGCACTGTTGGCTGGATATTTTAGGTTGGTGGACTATTCTCAGTCCAGCAGGGACAGTGAGGTGTTTAAAAACTCCATCAGCGCTGCTGTGTCTTATCCACTCATACCAGCACAACACGCACTAACACACCACCACCATGTCAGTGTCACTGCAGTGCTGAGAATCATCCACCACCTAAATAATACCTGCTCTGTAGTGGTCCTGGGAGAGTCTCGACCATTGAAGACCAGGGTGAAAACAGGCTAAAAAAGTATGTAGAGAAACAGATGGACTACAGTCAGTAACTGTAAAAGTACAAAGTGCTTCTATATGGTAAGTGGAGCTGATAAAATGGACAGTGAGTGTAGAAACAAGGAGGTGGTTTTAATGTTATGGTTGATCGGTATATATTGGTCTTAAATACCTTTGTTCCATAAATGATTAATGTTATATTTTATAAATTTGCTTATTAAACCTAAATTCCTCTATCCAATATAATGCTTTTAATGATTTAATTAAATCATTTTTTCACATGTTAATAAAGCAGGTCATACTTGTATTTTATTGCTTGTAAATGTAGTTTTATGCATTTTTTTTGTTCTATCTTTTGTTCTTTTGTTTAAAGGAATGGCATGGCCACGGTGCAAGAGTGGAAATATTTTATAGCAGTGCAGGCAGCAGCTCTGTCTGAAAACTGTCAGCCAAAATTTCACATCAAGAACAAATGATTCCCATCAAACATTTTTCACTGACAATCAGTGTGCAGACGACAAGGTGCTTATTCTGAAAGATGTAATCTCTGTTCATCTCCTGTTTGTGTCCTTGTGTGTTTTATCTTCTGTACAGGGAGATGGACTGAGCGTCTCCAGCGTACCTTCCCGTTCCTGTAGGGGAAAGAACTGCTCCTCTGCTTTGATCTCTGACTGTTTTTGTTCCTCTCTCACTTGGACTCAGATGCTGACTCTGACTCTGAGGTCTGATGGTGCACGGTCCCGTGTGACAGCTTGACAAGCATGTGCTGCTGCTCCACTCTTATTCTATCATCCATATAGAGTTGTGATCAGGCCCTCACATGTTGATAGCACTTAGAAATACTGGGCAACCCTGGACTGGGAGGCAGTTCACCACAGGGCATATTGTCTTTTTACATTCATTTATTGTCTGTTTTACCACCACTTTATTTGATCAGGGTTATGGTGGGGTCTGATTCATTGGGCGAAAGCTAGGAAAGCATCCTAGACAGGTCGCCAGTCCATCACAGTGCAGAGACATACACACTCACACTTAGGACAATTTTAGTAGCTTAAATTGGTCTG
Source organism: Trichomycterus rosablanca (assembly GCF_030014385.1). NCBI lineage: Eukaryota > Metazoa > Chordata > Actinopteri > Siluriformes > Trichomycteridae > Trichomycterus > Trichomycterus rosablanca. The sequence continues at coordinate 18,399,920 of NC_085988.1, forward strand.
ATTGCATGTTTTTAGACTGTGGGAGGAAACCGGAGCACCTGGAAGAAACCCACACTGACACAGGGAGTGTATGTTGTTCCTTTGCTTTGATCTCTGACTGTTTTTGTTCCTCTCTCACTTGGACTCGGATGCTGACTCTGACTCTGAGGTCTGATGGTGCACGGTCCCGTGTGACAGCTTGACAAGCATGTGCTGCTGCTCCACTCTTATTCTATCATCCATATAGAGCTGTGATCAGGCCCTCATATGTTGATAGCACTTAGAAATACTGGGCAACCCTGGACTGGGAGCCAGTTCACCACAGGGCATATTGGGCACACACATTCCTACACACACTCGCACTTAGGGCAATTTAAGTAGCGTAAATTGGTCTGATTGCATGTTTTTAGACTGTGGGAGGAAACCAGAGCTCCTGGAAGAAACCCACACTGACACAGGGAGTGTATGTTGTTCCTTTGCTTTGATCTCTTACTGTTTCTGTTCCTTTCTCACTTGGACTCGGATGCTGACTCTGACTCTGAGGTCTGATGGTGCACGGTCCCGTGTGACAAGCTGACAAGCATGCGCTGCTGCTCCCCTACTGGGCACCCCTGGACTGGGAGCCAGTTCATCACAGGGCACCACACACTCACCTACCTATTGTCTTTGTGCATTTAATCATTCATTCATTGTCTGTTTTACCCCCACTTTATGATCAGGGTTATGGTGGGTCTGATTCATTGGGTGAAAGCTAGGAAAAACCCTTTGGACAGGTTGCCAGTTCATCACAGTGCAGACACATGTTCACACACACATTCATACACACACTCACACTTAGGGCAATTTTAGTAGCGTGAATTGGTCTGACTGAATGTTTTTAGACTGTGGGAGGAAACCAGAGCTCCTGGAAGAAACCCACACTGACACAGGGATTGTATGTTGTTCTTTTGCTTTGATCTCTCACTGTTTTTGTTCCTCTCTCACTTGGACTCGGATGCTGACTGACTCTGAGGTCTGATGGTGCACGGTCCCATGTGACAAGCTGGCAAGCATGTGCTGCTACTCCACTGTTATTCTATCATCCATATGGAGCTGTGATCAGGCCCTAACCTGTACTTCTATCTATCATTTATTCTACAATATTGCATTCAATCATTCATTCATTGTCTGTTGTACCACCACCTTATCCTGATCATTGTCTCGGTGGGTCTGATTTATTGAACAAAAGGTAGGAAAACACTTTGGACAGGTTGCCAGTTCATCACAGGGCAGACACACATTCACACACACTTACATTTCTAGTAGTAGGCAATTTTAGTAGCTCAAATTCCTCTGACTTAATGTTTTTGTACTACGGGAGGAAACCAGAGCTCCTGGAAGAAACCCACACTGACACAGGGAGCATACGTTCTCGTTCCTGTAGGGGAAAAAACTGCTCCTTTGCTTTGATCTCCAACTGTTTTTGTTCCTCTCTCACTTGGACTCGGATGCTTATGGTGTACGGTCTCGTGTGACAGCTTGACAAGCATGTGCTGCTGCTCCACTCTTATTCTGTCATCCATATGGAGCTGTGATCAGGCCCTCACATGTTGATAGCACTTAGAAATCCTGGGCAACCCTGGACTGGGAGCCAGTTCATTATAGGGCACCACACATTCACCTACCTATTGTCTTTGTGCATTCAATCATTCATTCATTGTCTGTTTTACCACCACTTTATCCTGATCAGGGTCACGGTGGGTTTGATTCATTGGGCGAAAGGTAGGAAAACATCTTGGACAGGTCACCAGTCCATCTCAGGGCAGAGACACACACATACACACTCACACTTAGGGCAATTTTAGTAGCTTGAATTGGTCTAATTGCATGTTTTTGGACTGCGGGAGGAAACCGGAGCACCTGGAAGAAACCCTAGCAGAGACAGGAAGAACATGCAAACGCCACACACAATGAACTTTGTGTGGAATGTGGAATCAAACCCAGGCTTTTCTTGCTGTGATGCGACAGCTTTACCAACTGCGCCACCATGCCACCCCTGTCTTTTTACAACAAGGGACAATTTAGAGGAGCCAATCCATGTAATAGAAAATGAGTACCTGATGTGGGGCTTGTGATGGGGACTGGGTTTAGTCCGTGCCACCCAGACACTGTGTGTAAAGCAGGAGTCCACCTTGGCTAAGGCATCAATCTATTTCAGGGTACCAAAAATATATCTATTTATACCCAATTTGGAGTAGTCAGGTCACCTTATGCATGTTTTGGGAGTGTTCCAATACTTTTGTCCATATACTGTATGGGGTATACATCAGTCAGCCATAACATTAAAACCACCTCCTTGTTTCTACACACACTGTCCATGTTATCAGCTCCGCTTATCATATATACGCAGTTTGTAGTTCTACAATTACTGACTGTAGTCCATCTGTTTCTCTGCATGCTTTGTTAGCCCCTTTTCATGCTGTTCTTTAATGGTCAGGACTCTCCCAGGGGCAGGACAGAGAGAGGCAGGTAATTTGGGTGGTGGATCATTCTCAGCACTGCAGTGACACTGACATGGTGGTGGTGTGTTAGTGTGTGTTGTGCTGGTATGAGTGGATAAGACCTTACTGTCACTGCTGGACTGAGAACAGTCAACCAACCAAAAATATCCAGCCAACAGCGCCCCATGGGCAGCGTCCTGTGACCACTGATGAAGGTCTAGAAGATGACCAACTCAAACAGCAACAATAGATGAGCGATCGTCTCTGACTTTACATCTACAAGGTGGACCAACTAGATAGGAGTGTCTAGTAGAGTGGACAGTGAGTGGACACGGTATTTAAAAACTCCAGCTGTGTCTGATCCACTCATACCAGCACAACACACACTAACACACCACCACCATGTCACTGCAGTGCTGAGAATGATCCACCACCTAAATAATACCTGCTCTGTGGTGGTCCTGGGAGAGTCCTGACCATTGAAGAACAGCATGAAGAGGGGCTAACAAAGCATGTAGAGAAACAGATGGACTACAGTCAGTAATTGTAGAACTACAGAGAGCTGATCAAATGGACAGTGAGTGTAGAAACAAGGATGTGGTTTTAATGTTATGGCTGATCAGTGTAAAATGTAGTGGTTAAATAAAGTTGTATTCTTTCATCTTAAAAACCCTTATCTGGTCCTGCATGGCTGTTCCCCTGTGCATAAAGTGAGGGGTTTGATGAGGAAGAACTCCAATGGCCTGCACTTTATCATTCTTGAACATCTATAAAATGGACATTCCTGAACATCTATGAAATAAATTGGAATGTTGAATGCGACCAAGCCTTCTTGTGCAATATATGTGCCTAAGCTTACAAGTCTTCTAAATAAATAGACAAATGTTGTAGAAAAGCCTCCTAAAAGATTGGAAGATTGTTTTAGATGCAATTAGGATAGGGGTACAACTTATTATCACTTCTTATAGATTTGTAATGGGATGTCCATTAGTATCATGGTCAGGTGTCCAAATGCTTGTGGCAGTACAGTAGACCCTTGACTTGCGAATTTAATTAGTTCTGAAGGGCTGTTCTTAAGTCAAAATGTTCGTTAGTTAAACCTATTTTTCTCATAAGAAATCATGTAAACAGAATTAATCCATGCCAGACCTCCCAAACCCCCCCTTACCTAACCTTTCTAATGTCTTAAATGGTCTTTTTTGTAAAAGTATATTTTCCCTTAAATCTTAAATTATAGAACATACATTCCTGTAATAAACAATCATAAACAACACTACACAGTAGTACTGTACATAAAAAAACACCACATGCAGTACAGTATGTGTGCTGTACCATACACCATAATACAATTCCTTCTTTTTTTTTAATAAAATGTATCTACCAGAAACAACAATAACTCTCATATTTCTCTATTATTTCCTTCTTTATTTCAATAGTGTTGTATTTTGTAGGTGTAATTGCATTAAAGAAAGAATACTTTACTCAGCGATTTCCTTCTTCTCTCTCACTCACTGTCCCCTCTGTCTGATACACAGTGACAGCTACTGGCAGGAGTAATTATACAACACAACAAATAGCATTAGATTTGTTTATTTTCTCACCACTAAGCTTTCTCTGTACATTATTTGGGGCCATTTTAATATTGAATTTTACAAAATATTCAGAGAGAGACGCTCTGAGTCAACTTCTTCGTGATGTCACGTGTTTCGCGAATTTCTGTTCGTAATCCGAAATTTGTTCGTACGTTAAGTTGAAAAAGATCGTTCATAACCCAAAATGTTCGTATGGTAAACCGTTCGTAACTCAAGGGTCTACTGTATAGTCCACAAAGTTGAATCAGTTCATCTGGACACAAGTTTGTTGTATATTTACGTTTTGCCACTCAATCCGAGTGACTTCTTCAGTCTGAAAAAGTCTCCAGACTCCAGACCAGTCTCCAGACTGAAGAAGTCACTCGGATTGAGTGGCGAAACGTATCTATACAACAAACTTCCAGATGAACTGATTCAAGTTTGTGGATTTGTGTACCTGGATTATTGAGCATGCATCAACAGTTTAATGTATAGTGTATCTGCTGTAGCTAGACCAGGTACACTGGTCTGCTTTCTGCATGTAAAAATTGATTATATAATCTGCAGCTCTAATTGTTGATGCAACACTGAACCAACACTTTCAGATCCTTTTATAAAGAGCCAAGCCTCACAGCACTGAATTATAAGGAACAGAGGGTGTGTGTGTGTGTGTGTGTGTGTGTGTGTGTGTGTTGGGTGGCAATCTTCAGCAGCTTCAAAGATTTCTCCATACTGTAAAAAAAATACCAAAACTACAAAGACACACAAGAGAATATTCTAGTTCGGTTATTGAGTTTAAAAATAAAATGCTTATTAATATTTAGGTTGTGTTTGGTTTTGTGTGGAGCAATCATGCATTAATTTCTCTGCAAAAAACACTTTCCTTTTAGAAGAGCAAAGGCATTGCAATGGGAATTGCAACTCTATATTAATTCTCAGGGTTTAGCAATAGAATGTCCAACTGTCTTTTTGCACCTTAAGAGCTCTTTAAAGGAAACTTCTCAAAACATTGCATGCAACAAACATGCAGAAACTGAGCCCCAGAACCAAGAGGTTCCACCCTACCCCACTATACTATAATCTTCTTCTTCCTCAGCCTTTGTCCCGTTCGGTTGCGGGGTCGGCTCCCGCTGGATCATGATCCGCATTGATTTGGCACAATTTTTACGCCGGATTCCCTTCCTAACACAACCCTTCCTATTTTTTATCCAGGCTTGGGACCGGAACTACAATGCACTGGTATCTAATGCATCTAGCATCTAGGTATCTATAGGACAATTCAGTGTTTCCAATTAGCCTGGTGGCATGTTTTTGGACTGTGGGAGGAAACCGGAGCACCCGGAGGAAACCCACGCAGACACAGGGAGAAAGGACCCGGGACCTTCTTGCTGTGAGGCGACAGTGCGACTAAGCCACCGTGCCACCCCCCACTATACTATAATAATAATCTTTATTTGTATAGCACCTTTTATACAACAGTAGTTCTTTACAAATACAACAAATCAAATAAAATAAAAATAAGTTCTATTAGGTGAATGGATTAATAAAATAATACACTATAAATCATCAAGTCACTGATGCCCAGGGATTTTTAGATTCTAATTACTAATTTGGGGTCCATTTCCAATTCGTAAATACAAATAAAAGATGGTAAAGCTAACTACTGCGTATGTAAACACCAAACAGACCAACAAAACATGTGGCTAACTACTGAATATACACTGATCAGCCATAACATTAAAACCACCTCCTTGTTTCTACACTCACTGTCCATTTTATCAGCTCCACTTACCATATAGAAGCACTTTCTAGTTCTACAATTACTGACTGTAGTCCATCTGTTTCTCTACATACTTTTTTAGCCTGCTTTCACCCTGTTCTTCAATGGTCAGGACCACCACAGTACCACCACAGAGCAGGTATTATTTAGGTGGTGGATCATTCTCAGCACTGCAGTGACACTGACATGGTGGTGGTGTGTTAGTGTGTGTTGTGCTGGTATAAGTGGATCAGACACAGCAGCGCTGCTGGAGTTTTTAAATACCGTGTGCACTCACTGTCCACTCTATTAGACACTCCTACCTAGTTGGTCCACCTTGTAGATGTAAAGTCAGAGACGATCGCTCATCTATTGCTGCTGTTTGAGTTGGTCATCTTCATCAGTGGTTACAGGACGCTGCCCACGGGGCACTGTTGGCTGGATATTTTTGGTTGGTGGACTATTCTCAGTCCAGCAGTGACAGTGGGGTGTTTAAAAACTCCATCAGCATTGCTGTGTCTGATCCACTCATACCAACACAACACACACTAACACACCACCACCATGTCAGTGTCACTGCAGTGCTGAGAATGATCCACCACCTAAATAATACCTACTCTGTAGTGGTCCTGGGAGAGTCCTGACCATTGAAGAACGGCATGAAAGGGGGCTAACAAAGCATGCAGCGAAACAGATGGACTACAGTCAGTAATTGTAGAACTACAAAGTGCTTCTATATGGTAAGTGGAGCTGATAAAATGGACAGTGAGTGTAGAAACAAGAAGGTTTGCTGTTTTTGTGTTATTATGGGTGACTGATTTTTCCCTCCACAAGAGAAACGACTTGTAAATTATGCATTTTTTCAGCCTGCTTAATCAAAAATTTTGTTTCTCAAAGTCAAAAACACCTGAAAGAGTTATTTCCAGTTGCTAACTGTGGTATAAGTATCACCGGTGTACTTGAGGCAGCCCCAGGTTGTACACCAGATGACCTGGAACTATTTATGAGTATAAAATAACAATTTAAAATCAGTTTATATACGTATGTATACTGCTGGGATCCAGTATTCGAATCTCAAGTGGTGTTATCGGTCAGTCGGGCGTCCGGGATGGGAAGAGGGTTGTTAAAGCTCCATGATGGATTGGCGTCCTGTCTGGGGTGTGTTACTACATTGCACCCACTGATTACGGGGAAGCCTGACCTACGGTGTCCCTGAGCTAGTAGGCTGAGGCTGGTGAAGAGATGAGCTGGGGTTCTGGGCTGCCATGGACTCTGTTGATATCCGTATGGTCGTACTTGGGAGCTCGGGTCTACCAGGTTGCCCAAGGAGTGGTGAACTGACTCAGGTTGAGAAAGGAGCAGGTCAATGACACTCTGCCAATAAGCAGTGGGCTTGCACCTATAAACTATGCCTGTGTAATACAGTGCAACTTTGTTTCCTGCAGTGGACTGGTGCCCTGCCCTGGGTCTTCTTGCCTTGCGCTCAGGGTTTACGGTGGAACCTGACCCGGCACAACTTTGACCAGGATAAAGCAGTTGATGTCTGGGGTGTGTTACTACATTGTGCCCAGTGATTCCTGGGAAGCCTGACCTACTTTGTCCCTGAGCTAGTAGGCTGAGGCTGGTGGAGAGTTTGAGCTGGGGTTCTGGGCTGCCATAGACTCTGTCGATTGGGTTTCATCACTAAATTTGATATCTGTATGGCTGTATGGTCATACTTGGGAGCTTTGGGTCCACGAGGTTGCCCAAGGAGTGATGAACTCTTAGTAGTAACACACCCCAGACATCAACTGTATCAATTGCTTTATTCTGGTCAAAGTTGTGCCGGGTCAGGTTCCACCAGTAAACACTGGACGCAAGGCAAGAAGAGTGGTGAACTGATAGAGCAGTTGATGAAAAAGAAAATGATTTAATATTATAATATGAAGAACAATGCCAGCTCTTATGGACCACACACAACCTTAACAAATAGCATTGCTGGTGTTAGCTGTTATGGAAAAATTAGATATCATGTTTGATATCACCTGCTGCTTGTGCATTAAATACTTGTAGTTGTTAAATCCCTATGTGGCTACTTGAAATGAGGCTGGGAGTCTAAAGTACAGAGATAAGCAACATGTCTGTCAGTTAAGGTGTCATTAAGGTGTTGTTAAGCTGTAAGCAGATAAGAAACAACAGTTAGCACAGAATGGAGGTTCCAAAATCCAACACCCAATGTAATGTGACCAGAGCAGTATAAAGGGAGGGCCATAGTATCTGCTTTTTGTTCTTCTTCAGATACACTGCTGTAAGAACCCACAATCATGCCAATAAATACTCCAATCCAGTCAACTGTAATCTTTGTTTTATTTATCATCTCACCTTATTTTTCCATGACAAATCAATGACGTTGTGAAAAACACAAATAATCAAAATTAATTCATGCATACTGACATGAGAGAGGAATCAAGACCATGTACTTAATCAGATTTACCCCTTTTCTGAAATGATAACTGTTTCCTAAACACATAGTCGCTGTGTTTATCATATGTTACTTATTAGTCTGAAATCCACTGTTAAATTCTAAAAGCCAGCAAGTCATGACATGTCAGTAAGAGGCAAAGTAACAATTAATTTACTATTTTTAAAAAAGAACTGGCATGGTGGTGCAACTGTTAGAGACTTCACATCACTGTCATGCTCCAGATATTAAATTAGAAAAAAAAAAAAGTGGACCACCAGCATTTAACCAGTAAGAGCAATATGGTGGCTGTAGTCCATAGTTAATAGCATCTTTTTTGCATTGTTTACTCACTGTCTTAGTCTATGCGTTGCGCATACACTATATTGCCAAAAGTATTTACTCACCCATCCAAATCATTGAATCCAGGTGTTCCAATTACTTCCATGGCCACAGGTGTATAAAACCAAGCACCTAGGCATGCTCAGTGAATTCCAGCATGGTACCGTGATAGGATGCCACCTGTGCAACAAGTCCAGTCATGAAATTTCCTCGCTACTGAATATTCCATAGTCACCTGTCAGTGGTATTATAACAAAGTGGAAGTGATTGGGAATGACAGTAACTCAGCCACGAAGTGGTAAACCACGTAAAATGACAGAGCGGGGTCAGCGGATGCTAAGGCGCATAGTGCGCAGAGGTCGCCAACTTTCTGCAGCGTCAATCGACCTCCAAACTTCATGTGGTCTTCAGATTAGCTCAAGAACAGTGTGTAGAGAGCTTCATGGAGTGGGTTTCCATTGCTGAGCAGCTGCATCCAAGCCCTACATCACCAAGCACAATGCAAAGCGTCGGATGCAGTGGTGTAAAGCACGCCGCCACTGGACTCTAGAGCAGTGGAGATGTGTTCTCTGGAGTGACTAATCATGTGACCAATCTCCGTCTGGCGATCCGATGGACGAGTCTGGGTTTGGCGGTCGCCAGGAGAACGGTACTTGTCTGACTGCATTGTGCCAAGTGTAAAGTTTGGTGGAGGGGGGATTATGGTGTGGGGTTGTTTTTCAGGAGTTGGGCTCGGCCCCTTAGTTCCAGTGAAAGGAACTCTTAATGCTTCAGCATACCAAGAGATTTTGGACAATTTCATGCTCCCAACTTTGTGGGAACAGTTTGGGGATGGCCCCTTTCTGTTCCAACATGACTGCGCAACAGTGCACAAAGCAAGGTCCATAAAGACGTGGATGAGCGAGTTTGGTGTGGAAGAGCTTGACTGGCCTGCACAGAGTCCTGACCTCGACCCGATAGAACACCTTTGGGATGAATTAGAGCGGAGACTGCGAGCCAGGCCTTCTCATCCAACATCAGTGTCTGACCTCACAAATGCGCTTCTGGTCAAATGAATGGTCAAAAATTCCCATAAACACACTCCTAAACCTTGTGGAAAGCCTTCCCAGAAGAGTTGGAGCTGTTACAGCTGCAAAGGGTGGGCCGACATCATATTAAACTCTATGCATTAAGAATGGGATGTCACTCAAGTTCATATGCGTGTGAAGGCAGAGAAGCAAATACTTTTGGCAATATAGTGTACTTGTGCTTTAGGTTTGGCTAGCTTTAACTAACCTGTGCTAAAATCATTGACTATACCTTTAACATGTAAAATAAAACGAATAATTGTAAGTAAATCCTTTCTTCCTTTTTTATTCCACACATAATGATAAAAGTTTCCATGTTTTCTATAACTGAGTGCACAAACAGAAAATTATCACATCTGCCCAACTGTTTCTGTTTTATCAGCGGAGAGAAATGTAATTACATTTTGTCATGTATTGTGATCTCAAGGGTGCATTTATTTATAGATGTGTTTTTTTTCATAATGAAAAATATCACTGCTTACGAGCTGCCTTACGAGTTGCCATGTTAAATGTGTACTAACGTTACTCATGTTAAATTACAGTTATTATGTTGTATTTTACATGTCTGGCTATTGTTGAATAAATCAGTTATTATGCAATTATAAAAATAATGACACATACTAAACATCATATTTGTTTCTTCCTAAGAATTGCTAGGCTAGCTGTCATGCTGAACTAAGCTAGCCGCACACATAGGTACATTTAAAGGTCATACAGCATAATACCAAGGATTAGAGTAGTAACATTATCTTATTTCATGTAGTATTTAGTACTGTGGGTTACACAGGTAGTACGTCTTAGCAACATGGGTAATAGGAAGCTAGGTTTAATCTTTCCCTAGGGTGCCCATACGTACGAAATTTTTTAATCCGCCTGTCCACAGTCCGGCGCACTGCCTGGACAGACACGTATTTGCCCTCCTATGCATGTAACGATCATAATTAATTTGCCTGTCATTAGCTTACAAACATGTCAAAAGATATCACTTGTATTTCATTGGTTTAAAGCCACCACTTTCTATGATAACATTCACATTCCACCCATTCCATTTTAAAGAGTAGGAAAAATACATTTCATGCTTTTTGTACTAAAGTATCACAAGTAGACTCTAAGGGTGTGTTCGAAAACCTAGTGAGCTCTCTACATAGACAGCATTTTACGTTTCTTACGCATGCTCCCGAGAAGTAGGCTGTTCGAAATCCTAGATGCCTTAATATGCTCTTAAAATTTCAATGCTATTTTGACTCAAGAACGAGGGAGCAGCTGATGCTGCCTTAGCGGCGAAGGCAATCCCAGCATTCAGTGCAGCACACTTTTCTCACAGAAAAATAAAAAAAAACATGGCGGACAGTGTGGAGAAACAAATGGAGTTCTGTTCAAACATTATTAAATTATTATTGATTTTTAATTTGTATAAACTTGTACAGGTGTATTTATTTGCAACTTTGGGCTGGTCAGCAAATTTAACCGTTTTCGGTACACAGAGGGAGATGTTAGTTGACATGCTAGCGTGTTGTGCCAACTCATGGCGTGTTGTGCCAACGCATGTTTGAATGGCATGCGGCTAACGGTGTTAGCTTAGTAAGCAAAAACTGATGTTATCGCTGTCTAAGTAGCGCGTTCGAATAACCTGCCTTATAAGTCAATGACTTATTAAAATCATCTCTACTTAGGCAGCTTCCTATGTAGACAGTAAGACAGCAAGGCAGCTCACTAGGTTTTCGAACACACCCTAAATGTGGTGAGTAGAACATTTATTAATATGGCACTTTTCAAGTTCATTTGGTTGCACAATTAAATGTATTTATTTATTAGGATTTTAACATCATGTTTTACACACTTTGGTTACATTCATGTAATTACTGGTTACACGAGTTTCATCAGTTTAAATTTTTAATGTTGAACACTGTCATGGACAATTCACCCCACTTGCACGTCTTTGGACTGTGGGAAGAAACCAGAGCTCCTGGAGGCACAAGGAGAACATGCAAAGTCCACACAGAAAGAACCCGGACCGCTCCACCTGGGGATCTAACCCAGGACCTTCTTGCTTTGAGGCGACAGTGCTACCCACTGAGCCACTGTGCCGTCCACACAAATAAATCAGTTGAGGTTTTAGTTTTGTGTGCTGTAGAACCTATTCTGACTACCCACTCTGATCGCTGACATGCTGTCCTTTTTGGGGTCTGATGTCTTCTTTTTCGGGGTTTTGGCTTGGGTTTTGGGGGCACGTTTTTCCCTATGTCTGCACTTGTTGTTACATGATTAAGGGGGTGATCGTGTCTTTAATCTGAGGTGAGCCTACTTGGTGGTGCAAGCTAAATTAACTCCAGCTGTAAATTAGCAAAATGAGGTTGGTAACTGAACCATTGACATTATGTGGCTGTTTCTCAGCAAATGGTAATAAGACTTAATTTGTCATTAATGAAAACATGAACGGAGTAAGGTCCTGAGACATGATTAAATCTGCATATTTCTACTAGACAATGACCCCACTCTTGAAGCTAAAATAACTAAATGTTCCTGTAAATGTGAGTAAAGGCACTTGCATGACATAGCTAATCTCCTGACTCAAATTCCACCAAAAACATGTGAAGCATTTTGAAATTGCAAGCATGGACCTTTGTAACCTTAAGCAATTAAAAACAATTACTGATAGAAATGGGACTTAAAATACATCAATTGATCAGACCCTCTTCAGACACAATGCCCAGTATCAGAGGAAGGCAAGGTCTGATATAGCAATATATAGCAATAGTGGCTCCTGCTGTTTGGTTGAGGCACAGGCGGCAGAGAAATACAGAGAACATAGTGTGTTCCGTGTGTTGTCAGTCAGTTGTGCATGTAGCAGAGATTGCAAGTGAAATGGAGAAATGGCTATGTCTAAATTGAGGAGAAAAACTAGTTGTGGCTTAAGACGTCTTAGCCATGTAAGTGGAAATAAAGGCGTCATTATTAATCAATCTCTGGTGTGTATACACCGATCAGCCATAACATTAAAACCACCTCCTTGTTTCTACACTCACTGTCCATGAGTGTTTTATCAGCTCCACTTACCATATAGAAGCACTTTGTAGTTCTACAATTACTGACTGTAGTCCATCTATTTCTCTGCATGCTTTGTTACCCTCCCTTCATGCTGTTCTTCAGTGGTCAGGACCCACACAGGACCACCACAGACTAGGTATTATTTGGGTGGTAGTTAATTCTCAGCACCGCAGTGACACTGACATGGTGGTGAAGTGTTAGTGTGTGTTGTGCTGGTATGAGTGGATAAGACACAGCAGCGCTGCTGGAGTGAGAATAGTCCACCAACCAAAGATATCCAGCCAACAGCGCCCCATGGGCAGCATCCTGTGACCACTGATGAAGGTCTAGAAGATGACCAACTCAAACAGCAGCAATAGATGAACGATCGTCTCTGACTTCACATCTACAAGGTGGACCAACTAGGTAGGAGTGTCTAATAGAGTGGACAGTGAATGGACACGGTATTTAAAAACTCCAGCAGCGCTGCTGTGTCTGATCCACTCATACCAGCACAACACACACTAACACACCATGTCAGTGTCACTGCAGTGCTGAGAATGATCCACCACCTAAATAATACCTGCTCTGTGGGGGTCCTGACCATTGAAGAGCAGGGTGAAAGCAGGTTAAAAAGGTATGTAGAGAAACAGATGGACTACAGTCAGTAATTGTAGAACTACAAAGTGCTCCTATATGGTAAGTGGAGCAGCGAGTGTAGAAACAAGGAGGTGGTTTTAATGTTATGGCTGATCAGTGTATACTACATACTAATCCTGTAGTTTAATGTATGTCGATAGATTCTGACCAATCGGCGCGTTTCGATTCTAAGTGGGCGTGGTTTGAAAAACGTAACGCGTCTGCTCTCCTCAGCATCCAGGCTACTTTTTGATGTTAAGGCTGGGTGTGCGCATGCGCGCCGCTCTCAGCTTCAGTGCACTGGCAGTGAGTGAAGTTGGATGGATGCGCGCTGTCCTCCTCGCATCTGAAAAAATACTCTGGTACAAACTGCTGCGATGGAGAGGATGAGGAAAACACTTAGTCTCTTATTGTTATGTCCTTTTATCATGTCTGCTGTCTGTGCGCAGAGGTAATTGCTCAGGGTTGTGTTGTTTTGCATGTTTTTGGGGGGTTTTTTGGAGGGGGGGAGGCAAGATGTCAATCAAGTTTGGATGTTTTATGAGGATTTTGTTACACTTTGCATCTGGGTTCATGTGAACGTTGGTTTTTCTCCCAGCAGCAAAGACCCGAGCAACATGCCTGTTGTGAAAGACACAGTGGACAGACTGATGAAGGGATACGACATCCGACTCAGACCGGATTTTGGAGGTATTTTGTGAGAAAATTGCGCATGTTTAGTTTTTGCGCACTTGCATGGTTTGCATGATGTCCGCTGCATGCCCAGTGACTTGTAGCGACCTTGTTAACTCATCCCTGTCTGCACTGGCATGTCAAACTGGCATGTGTGCAGTCCTCAGGTTTCAGGTTCGGGTCTGGTTAGACTCATCAGTCTGTCACGACTTGACATTCTCTATGCGGATTTTGCGCATTTAACTTTGCGACGTGTCTGCTTTGCTTGCGTGATGTTTAATCGTACTGTTAGACGCTCTTCCACCTGTTTTGCCAGAGACGATGTGATGGACCGTTTCAGCCTGTGTTTGAACATATTGTGACAGATCCACACAGCGAGGCACGTTTGCGCCTTTATTTGACTGCATTTAATGCAAATTATGCAAGTCAATGCTGCCAAATTAGAACCTGGCATGCATGCATTTATGTGCACATCTCTATATCTATTTATTTATCTATCTATATAAGTCCAGCGTTGCACATTGGACATCTTCAGTTCCGCGCAATCCACACGCATTCCTGCCATCCGCACTGACATGCGTCTCTTTCTTTTATTTTAGGTGCACCGGTGGCGGTTGGCATGAACATAGACATCGCCAGCATAGACATGGTGTCTGAAGTGAACATGGTAGGTGCCAGCTTGAATAAGCAGGTCGCAAATGCTACGTTTGTTGATCGTTTGTACAAAGCAGTGTCCTTGATGGTGGTGCCCGAGTGTACAAGTTCATTGGCATGCTGGACTCTCTGCGCTGCGCTTCATTCGTATTCCGCACACATGCACATCGCATGCGCATACACTCGTGCAAACACACACATCCCTTTATTAGGAACACATGTAGCCCTGACGCCATGACGGCTGAAGTCATGTAGCAGGAGCTTCAGGTGCATGGGACTTTCATATACAGTACAATGATCCCTATTGATTACACAAAATTACATGGGGAAAAACAGCATAAATCCATGAACCCAACCTGTCTTGTTTTAACCTTCCAGACTGGTGGTGGCCCCAGTGCCAGTCAAGCATGGTTTAAATGCCACTGCCGATGCTTTGTATCTCACTTCCAGATACGCCATGTCACACAGCACAACCTTTCTTAAACTGGTTTCATGATCATAACAATACGATTAGTCTACTTTAGAGAATAAAGCATATTCTAAATTAATTGATTTTAATTGAGTGATTGATTACGTTATTGATCCCTGAACAACATACACTCATGACAACACACACATCACTTTATTAGGAACACATGTAGCCCTGAAGCCAGGAAGCCTGAAGTCATGTAGCAGGAGCCTCAGTTTATGATCACAAAAAAGGGGCGATTGATTTTGAGTAACTTGGGACTGGGACTTTCATATACAATGGTCCCTATTGATTACACAAAATTACATGGGGAAAAAACATCTAGTGAGTGGCAGTTTTGGGACAAAAACACCTTCTTGATCAGATAGGTAAGATTAAAATAGCTCAGAGCTCAGAGGAAATTATAACCTCTATGTTACTGTTTACAACCATGGTAAACAGTAAAGCATCAACATGGGATATAACAGAAGACCACACTGGGTTTTATTTCTGACAGCCAGTAGTCCCAGGCTTTTTGAAAATAAATGGTTGTGGATTGGATAAACCATTTAAGTCTAATAAATATCGATTTCTGATGCAAAATACAAATAATAGGGTCAGAATTTGGCATAAACAGCATGAATCACACAACATACACTCATGTAAACACACACATCACTTTATTAGGAACACATGTAGCCCTGAAGCCATGACGCCTGAAGTCATGTAGCAGGAGCTTCAGTTCATGTTCATAAAAAGGGGGCGATTAATTTGAGTAACTTGGGACTGGGACTTTCATATACAATGGTTCCTAATGATTACACAAAATTACATGGGTAAAAACATCTAGTGAGTGGCAGTTCTGGGACAAAATACAATCTTGATCAAAAGATTAAAATAGTGAGTCTTGGTGAAGCTAGGATAAAGGGATACAATAACATCGATAACCTCTATGTCACTGTTTACAGTCATGGTGAGCAGTAAAGCATCAACATGGGGTATAACAGAAGACAACACTCGGTTTTATTCATGACAGCCATCAGTCCCAGGCTTTCAAAAAAATAGTTTGTGGATTGGATAAACCAGTTTAGTCTGATAAATATTGATTTCTGCAGCAAAATACAGATAATAAGGTCAGAATTTAGCATAAACAGCATAAGTCCATGAACCCAACCTGTCTGTTTTTTTATTTTTTATTTCCGGTCATCCCGCCTTAGCAGACACGGTGGCCAATTACTGCCAATTATGCCCACTAGATGGCGCCCAGCTGATTGAGGAGTTCAGAATCTCAGCGCTGGTGTGCTAGCGGAATATCCCGCTGCGCCACCTGGGCACCTCAACCTGTCTTGTTTTAACCTTCTAGACTGGTGGTGGCCCCAATGCCAGTCAAGCATGGTTTAAATACCACTGCCGATCCTTTGTATCCTACTTCCAGAATACGTCATGTCACACAGCACAACCTTTCCCAAACTGGTTTCCTGAACATAACAATACGATTAGTTTACTTTAGAGAATAAAGCATATTTTAAATTTGATTGATAAATTACATTATTGATCCCCGAAGGGAAATTGCAGTGTTACAGCAGCAATTCACAATTATCACAAGGATCATGCAAACACACACATTACTTTATTAGGAACACATGTAGCCCTGAAGCCATGACGCCTGAAGTCATGTAGCAGGAGCTTCAGTTCGTGTTCACAAAAAAAGTGGGCGATTGATTTGAGTAACTTGGGACTGGGACTTTCATATACAATGGTCCCTATTGATTACACAATATTACATGGGGAAAAAAATATAGTGAGTGGCAGTTCTGGGATAAAAACACCTTGAGAGAGGTCAGATTAAAATAGCGAATCTTGGTTAAGCTAGGAGGTAAGGGTACAGTAACATCGATAACCTCTATGTCACTGTTTACAGTCATGGTGAGCAGTAAAGCATCAGCATGGGATATAACAGAAGACCACACTGGGTTTTAATCCTGACAGCCAGTAGTCCCAGGCTTTCTGAAAATGAATGAATAAACCAGTTTAGTCTGATAAATATCGATTTCTGATGCAAAATACAGATAATAAGGTCAGAATTTGGCATAAACAGCATAAGTCCATGAACCCAACCTGTCTAGTTTTTTTATTTTTTATTTATGCATTTTCTCCTATTTTTCTTTTGTTTTTAGCGTAGTCAATCTGTCTCCCGCTGCTGGGGATCCCTGATTCCATTCGAGGAGGGTATGTTGCTGCTCACGCCTCCTCCGACGCGTGCACAGTCCTAGCGGACCCCTTCTTTTCACCCATGCACTCTGCACAGGCGCCTCTATCTGCTAATCGGAGTCCTTACACAGCGTTACCCACATAGTCCGGTCATCCCGCCTTAGCAGACACAGTGGCCAATTCGTGTCTGCTACAGGCACTGCCAGTTATGCCCACTAGATGGCGCCCAGCCGACTGAAGAGTTCAGAATCTCGGCGCTGGTGTGCTAATGGAATATCCCACTGCGCCACCTGGGCACCTCAACCTGTCTTGTGTTAACGTTTCAGGCTGGTGGTGGCCCCCAATGCCAGTCAAGCATGGTTTAAATGCCACTGCTTTGTATCTTACTTCCAGATATGCCATGTCACACACCACAACCTTTCTCAAACTGGTTTCATGAACATAACATTAAGATTAGTTTACTTTAGAGTATTTAATTGAGTGATTGATTAATTACTTTATTGATCCCTGATGGGAAATTGAAGTGTTACAGCAGCAATTCACAATTTTCACAAGGTTAACACAACATACACTCATGCAAACACACACATCACTTTCTAAAAATGAATGGTTGTGAAAAGAATAAACCAGTAGATGAGCGATCGTCTCTGACTTTACATCGACAAGGTGGACCAACTAGGTAGGAGTGTCTAATAGAGTGGACAGTGAGTGGACACGATATTTAAAAACTCCAGCGGCGCTGCTGTGTCTGATCCACTCATACCAGCACAACACACACTAACACACCACCACCATGTCAGTGTCACTGCAGTGCTGAGAATGATCCACCACCTAAATAATACCTGCTCTGTGGTGGTCCTGTGAAGAACAGGGTGAAAGCAGGCTAGAAAGGTATGTAGAGAAACAGATATACTACAGTCAGTAATTGTAGAACTATAAAGTGCTTTTATATGGTAAGTGGAGCTGATAAAATGGACAGTGAGTGTAGAAACCAGGAGATGGTTTTAATGTTATGGCTGATAGGTGTACTGTCAGAGTACTGTAAGTCGCTTTGGATAAAAGCATCTGCTAAATGCTGAAAATGTAAATGTCAAGCTGTTAACCCAACCATATTTGTAATGTCCACTTACCATTCACCAAACGTTTATATTTTTGTAATTTTTTTTTACATATTCTTACTTTTCTACTTTTTAATATACTGTATGTGTACATATGTGTAAACACTTTTTTATTTTTATATTCTTGAAAGCTGCTGTAACACTGCAAATACCCCCACGTGGGATAATAAAAGGCTATCTTATCTTATCTTATCTTATCTTATCTTATCTTAAACAGTAGCAGTCGGATTGCTGCGCATGTATTCTGACATTAAGTTGTTTTAAAGGGGTTGTATTATAAACCAGTACGTATAGTTCTTAAAGCCTCCTGTCAGCCTTCATCATATTTTTGGAAGGGGGTGAAATTTGGCATACACATAGAAAACCCAGACAGACATAAAGAGATCATACCATACAGACAATAACAGGAGGATTAAATCAAGGTCCACGAGACCCATGTTGTTGTATGGCATTCACACTACCTGCTGCACCAACATGTTGCCCTTTATGCTCACTTATCTTTTACTAAATGCCATCAGTGGCTTTTAAAATCAAACAGCATTGTGTAATGAGGCTAAAAGTAGATATTGAAAAAGTGATCGAAACTTAATCAAGGACAGTACTCTCTATGGTCAAAAGTATGTGGACATACTGTAGTTCTTAGTGACAGTTGCAGGTGTTTCGGCCACACATGTTGCTAACATGTATAAATCAAATATGTACAATAAATTACAAACCCAATTTTAAAAAATACATCAGGGCTGTATGTAAAATGTGTATAAAAACAGAAGACATCATATTGAAAACAACACAAAGAGGAGATGTTTAATGTTTTACCTTATCAAATGTAACATTTATTTATTTATTCATTTTCTATTATATTTATGCATTTTCTCCCATTCTCTACCAATTTAGAGTAGTCAATTTGTCTTCCGCTGCTGGGGGATCCCTGATTGCAGTTGAGGTGTGTATATTGCTGCTCACGCCTCCTCCGACCCACGTGCAGCCCTTAGCGGAACCCTTTTTCACCCATGCATTCTGCACAGGCACCTCTCTATCTGCTAATCAGGGTCCTTACACAGCGTTTGAAGGATATCCCGCGCTAGCAGAACCATGTCCGCTGCAGGCACTGCCAATTATGCACGCTAGATGGCGCCCCAGCCGACCGGTGGCAACTCCAAGTTTCGAACCGAGGAGTTCAGAATCTCGGCGCTGGTGTGCTAGCGGATTATCCCGCTGCACCACCCGGGCGCCTTAACATTTATTTATGTAAATATATACAATTTTCTAACTTGAAACACACGCCTGAAACACATTCCAAAAAAGTTGGGACAGGGACAATGTAAGGCTAGGAACTTTGTGGAATGATTATAATCATTGGCTTTAGAAGTTGTTTGAAAGCATTAATAAAAAGCTTTGTTGTTTATAAGAAATAACTGTTTGAGGTTCCCCCAACAGTCCAGAAAAATTGTTTCAATGCGCATATGCAATAAATTTAGGGATTTTACAATCTACGACTTACTATAGGACAATCATGAGAGATCCCTTTGCATTAAGTGCAAACCAATTTTGAAAACAGATATTGAATTGCAATTGCCTTCAATTCCATAGCACTGCTTAAAAAACTTACATCCTTCTGTAATAAACATGAACAACAGATGGGCTTGGGTATACTTTGGAAAACCCTTTTCAGTAAACACAGTTCATCACTGCAGAATCCATAAGGCCATAACATCCAGAAATGCCACAGACCTCTCTGGGCTCAAACTCACATACTGACATCTTATAAATGTGTGCAATGGTCTGTAGAGTCTATTTTTCAAACAGTATTCTTGGAGGAGTTCTGTTGCCATACAGAGTTGCTCATAGACACTGGAGAATGGCTGACATTGCATGATTGATAAGGTTGACAGCTATGTTTTCCTTCTAGCCCTTCTGGTTGCAGATGGCTTGTGGTGTTATTTGGGGTTAAACTTACAACTCCTTGATCTCATATGCTTTTCCATACATATACACCGATCAGCCATAACATTAATACCACATTACATTAAATCCTTGTTTCTACACACTGTCCATTTTATCACCTACACTTACCATGTAGAAGCATTTTGTAGTTCTACAATTACTGACTGTAGTCCATCTATTTCTCTGCATGCTTTTTTAGCCTGCTTTCACCCTGTTCTTCAACGGTCAGGACCCCCACAGGACCACCACAGAGTAGATATTATTTAGGTGGTGGATCATGTGTTAGTGTGTGTTGTGCTGGTATGAGTGGATCAGACACAGCAGCGCTGCTAGAGTTTTTAAATACTGTGTCCACTCACTGTCCACTCTATTAGACATTCCTACCAAGTTGGTTCACCTTGTAGATGTAAAGTCAGAGACGATCGCTCATCTATTGCTGCGGTTTGAGTTGGTCATCTTCTAGATCTTCATCAGTGGTCACAGGACGCTTCCCACGGGGTGCTGTTGGCTGGATATTTTTGGTTGGTGGACTATTTTCAGTCCAGCAGGGACAGTGAGGTGTTTAAAAACTCAACCAGCATTGCTGTGTCTTATCCACTAAAACCAGCACAACACACACTAACACACCACCACCATGTCAGTGTGACTGCAGTGCTGAGAATGATCCACCACCCAAATAATACCTGCTCTGTGGTGGTGCTGTGGGGGTCCTGATCTTTGAAGAACAGGGTGAAAGGGGGCTGACAAAGCATGCAGAGAAACAGATGGACTACAGTCAGTAATTGTAGAACTACAAAGTGCTTCTATATGGTAAGTGGAGCTGATTAAATGGACAGTGTGTGTAGAAACAAGGAGGTGGTTTTAATGTTATGGCTGATTGGTATATATGCTTTTCACAAGGATTGCTGAATTTATGGCCATACTGCCATGGGCATTTTTATACATGGGCATTTTTATCCAATGTAAGTTACAGTTGTGACTGAATGCAAACCATCTTTCTAAAATAGTTGGGACATTTTGCAATAAAAACAAGAATCTGTAATGTGTTCATTGGCTTGGACTTTTATTTAACCAACAAATAATCCAATAAAAGATTTCCAGAGTTGTAAATTTGAAATGTAGCATCTGATGCCTGCAACAAACTCAAACAAATTATATATACTTTTTATTTGTTTGCAAAATGAAGATAGTCTATATTCTAAAAAAATTTTTTTCCAATATAGTTGTGTCTAATTACCCAGTCCTCTACTCCTCTACTGATGCAGACCGAGGAGGGCGTACCTAACACACAATCCAGAAACTTTTCACTCTTAACAAGCCCTTGTCTTAACTTTTTTGGAGTGTGTTACAGGCATCAAATTCAAAATGTATTTATGTTTGTCAGAAAAAAACCCTGGAAATATTTTCTTTGCAGTTTTATATCCCAACTTCTTTGGAAATGTGGTTTCAGCTCAGCATCAAGGGTCTTGCTTAAGGGCCCAGCAGTGGCAGTGGGTGGTATTATATGAACCACTGACTTTCCAAATACAAATTCAGTACCTTAACCACTGAAATTGTCATGGCTAGACGACTGGGTCAGAGCATCTCCAAAAATGCTGGTTCTGATAGAAAGGTGTCAGAATACACAGTGCATCACAGTTTGTTGTGTATCGGGCTGCATAGCCGCAGACCAGTCAGGGTGCCCATGCTGACCCCTATCCACCGCCGAAAGTGCCAACAATGGGCACGTGAGCATCGGAACTGGACCACGGAGCAATGGAAGAAGGTGGCCTGGTCTGATGAATCACATTTTCTTTTACATCACTTGGATGGCCGGGTGCGCGTGCGTTGCTTATCTGGGGAACACATGGCACCAGGATGCACTATGGGAAGAAGTATGATGCTTTGGGCAATGTTCTGCTGGGAAACCTTGGGTCCTGCCATCCATGTGGATGGTACTTTGACACGTACCACCTACCTAAGCATTGTTGCAGACCTTGTACACCCTTTCATGGAGACGGTATTCCCTGATGGCTGTGGCCTCTTTCAGCAGGATGATGCGCCCTGCCACAAAGCAAAAATAATTCAGGAATGGTTTGAGGAGCACAACAACGAGTTTGAGGTGTTGACTTGGTCTCCAAATTCCCCAGATCTCAATCCAATCGAGCATCTGTGGGATGTGCTGGATATGCCTGATCGGTGTACGTACATATACAGTACAATGAAATTCTTTCTTTGCATATCCCAGCTTGTTTGGAATCTAGGGTCAGAGCGCAGGGTTGGCTATTGTACGGCGCCACTGAAGCACAGAGCTGGGATTCAAACTCTCAACCTTTCGATTGATTAGCCCAAATCTCTACCCACTAGGCTACCACTGTCCCATTGATATATACAGGATCACGATATATAATAACATATACCATGCTAGAGAATTTCGGTTTCATTGCACATCACCCATTCAGTGCTCTGTCTGCTTCGACTGATAATGTAATGTATTTTTTCTGCTAGTGCACTTTAATAGGTTAACAGATGTTTTAATTAATCTGTAAATTGTAAATTGCTGGTGTTTCCAGATTGCACAAGAGACGCCAGATTGCTACCTGAAAAACAATTTCTATATAACGATACACCCAAATAAATTAGCGCCATATTTAAAGAGAACACCCTGAGACATTGTTCTGTAAAACAGCATACGCTGCCCTCCTCATGTCATTACCCTGCTGTAATGTTAAGGAAATATGTATGCACTTATATGAAAGATTTATGCGCCACAGATTTAAGCTTTATCATCATTTCAGCAGGTTTATAAAGTAGTCATGAATCTCCAAGGCCCATCATGAGCGAGTGTGTCGTCTCTTATTTACTAATCAACGAGCTGAAACCAGTGATTTATTTTTAATGACAGCAGTGATGGGTAAACACTGTAGAAGTGCTTACTTAAAGATATTTTATTAATGCTTTGATTGAAACATTCATTTTATGGTTGCTGATTAAGCTAAAAAAAATTCTAGTCTTTGATTTTCCAGGCAGAAGGGGTTATGTGAATGGCAGGTGGGTCAATTAACTTTGTAGCATGGCCTTAAAATTTCATGTAGGTGATTTTAAGTGACTAGTGGGGATGTCTTTGAGCTTATACACCGATCAGGCATAACATTATGACCACCTTCCTAATATTGTGTTGGCCCCCCTTTTGCAGCTCCAGACGTAACAAACTGAGATGCACTGTGTATTCTGACACCTTTCTATCAGAACAAGCATTAACTTCTATAGCAGTAGCTCGTCTGTTAGATTGAACCACACGGGTCAGCCTTTGCTCCCTACGTGCATCAATGAGCCTTGACCACCCATGACTCTGTCGCCGGTTTACCACTGTTCCTTCTTTGGACCACTTTTGATAGATACTGACCACTGCAGACCGGGAACACCCCACAAGAGCTGAGCTGCAGTTTTGGAGATGCTCTGACCCAGTCATCTAGCCATCACAATTTCGCCCTTGTCAAACTCGCTCAAATCCTTACGCCTGTCCATTTTTCTGCTTCTAACACATCAACTATGAGGATAAAATGTTCACTTGGTGCCTAATATATCCCACCCACTAACAGGTGCCGTGATGAAGAGATAATCAGTGTTATTCACTTCACCTGTCAGTGGTCATAATGTTATGCCTTGTCGGTGTATAAATAGGGCAAGATTGTGCCTAATAAACTAGGTTTAAGGGTAATGGTAGCTCATTGTTAAAGGTATATGACTAGTAATCAGAAGCTTGCTGGTTTAAGCCCAACCACTGTCTGAAGTTGCCACTGTTGTGTACTTGAGAAAGGCCCTGAACCCTCAATTGCTTGAATATTATTTGGTCACAATTGTAAATTGCTTTGGATAAACGTGTCTATTCAAAAGAGTTTCTTACTTTTACTTTTACTTTTATTTGATTGCATGATTGCAGACAGGATGAACCTGAGATATTTCATGTTTTATCTGCTCAACTTCATTTCATTTATTAATAAACATCCATTCCTGCATTTCAGTCCTGCAACACATTCCAAAAAAAGTTGGGACAGTAAAGCATTTACCACTTTGTAATGTAGCTATTCCTTTTCACCACATTTAAAAGATGTTTTGGCACTGTGGAGACCAAGTGATTTAGTGTTTCAGCTTTTATTTTATCTCATTCTTCCTGCAAACGCGTCTTAAGATGTACAACAGTACGGGGTCGTCGTTGTTGCGTTTTTCCTTTCAAAATTTTACAAACATTCTCTACTGGGGAAAGCTCACACCAGGACTGCAGGCAGGTCAGTCCAGTACCCGTACCTTCTTTCTCCACAGCCATGCCTTTGTAATGTGTGCAGCATGTGGTTTTGCATTGTCTTGTTGAAAAATGCATGAACGTCCCTGGAAAAGACGACGTCTTGAAGGCAGCACATGTTGCTCTAAGATCTCAATGTACTTTTCTGCATTAATGCTGCCATCACAGAAGTGTAAACGACCTTTGCCAAGGTCACTGACACTGGTTATATCAGCTATTGTTGAGTGGCGGTTCTTGATGCAGTGCCGTCTGAGGGATCAAAGATCATGGGCGTTCAGCTTAAGCTTGGATCCTTGGCCTTTATGCACTGAAATTCCTCTCGATTCCTTGAATGGTTTAATGATATTATGCACTGTAGAGGGAGAAATATGCAAATCCCTTCCAATCTTTCTTTGAGGTACATTGTTTTTAAACATTTAAATAATTTTCTCACACGTTTGTTGACAAACTGGAGATCCTCTGATCATCTTTGCTCATCAAAGACTCAGCCTTTCCTGGATGCTGCTTTTGTACCAAACCATGATTACAATCACCTGTTGACATCACCTGTTTGGAATCACATCATTATTAAGTTTTTTCACCTCATTACTTGCTCTAAATTGCCCCAGTCCCAACTTTTTTGGAATGTGTTGCAGGTCTGAAATGCAGGAATGGAGATATAATAACAAATGAAATGAAGTTGAGCAGACAAAACATGAAATCCTGTCTGCAATCAAATAAAAGTCAAAGTAAATGTAAGGAACACTGTGTTTTTATTTTATTTGCACTTTCCATGCTGTCTCAAGTTTTTCTGATTTAGGGTTGTACAAAGTACGTGGAATAGTAAAAACCACTGACATGTCCGTGAATTAGAGACTACTAAAGCACATGCTGTCCACTGTTAAGAGAACATAACATTGCCACTGGCTTATATGCTGTTATGCAGGAGAGGATACCCTGCTCCAGCACTGTCAAGAGTGTCTCTTTTGCCCCAGCCGGTTCTAATTCACGGCAAACCTCTTTTTTTGACGGTTGAAGTCTTATGACTCTGGTGTACTGATTCTAGTGAAGTAAAGATCTGAAGTTTCGCCTCGACGTCTTCTTCTTGTGATGGTGCATGATGAGATCAGTGAGGGATCAGACTTGAGCTGCTGTAGATCCAGGCTGATGAAAGCTCACACCAAAGTCTCAGAGGTTCTCCTTGATCATTGTGCAATAGTGGAGACTGACTGGGATTGACATGGGGTCTGTCAAAAAGATTAGTGGTCCTAACAAATCAAGAATAAATTCCCAATATTCGGTTTAGCCGAAGCTAAAAATCTGTTCTTGCTACATGGCTGATTGTTGGCTCACTTTATTCATGCATTCCAAGGCTAGTCTAGTTTAGTTTTAACTGTAGAAGCACACTTACAGTATAAAAATCTAGTCAAGTCAAATTGATTTGCATATATCTTTTTAAAATAAACATTGTCTCAAAGCAACTGTACAGAATCCAGGACCAACAGACCAAAAACCCCTATTGAGCAAGCCGAAGGTGACAGTGGCAAAGAAAAACTACCCTAAAATTACAG
This sequence comes from Trichomycterus rosablanca, assembly GCF_030014385.1. NCBI lineage: Eukaryota > Metazoa > Chordata > Actinopteri > Siluriformes > Trichomycteridae > Trichomycterus > Trichomycterus rosablanca. Next base: position 18,426,103 of record NC_085988.1, read on the forward strand.
GAAGAAACCATGAGAGGAAGCAGACATGGCTATTGTCATTTACTTTAAGAACAATCATTATTAGTATTATTACCATCTCCTTGTTTCTACACTTACTGTCCATTTTATCAGCTCCACCTACCATATAGAAGCACTTTGTAGTTCTACAATGACTGACTGTAATCCATCTGTTTCTCTACATACTTTTTTAGCCTGCTTTCACCCTGTTCTTCAATGATCAGGACCACCACAGAGCAGGTATTATTTAGGTGGTGGATGATTCTCAGCACTGCAGTAACAATGACATGGTGGTGGTGTGTTAGTGTGTGTTGTGCTGGTATGAGGAGTTTTTAAAATACCGTGTCCACTAACTGTCCACTCTATTAGACACTCCTACCTAGTTGGTCCACCTGGTAGATGTAAAGTCAGAGACGATCGCTCATCTATTGCTGCTGTTTGAGTTGGTCATCTTCTAGACCTTCATCAGTGGTCACAGGACGCTGCCCATGGGGCGCTGTTGGCTGTATATTTTTGGTTGGTGGACTATTCTCAGTCCAGAAGTGACAGTGAGGTGTTGAAAAACTCAGCCAGCACTGCTGTGTCTTATTCAGTCATACCAGCACAACACACACTAACACACCACCACCATGTCAGTGTCACTGCAGTGCCAAGAATGATCCACCACCCAAATAATACCTGCTCTGTGGTGGTCCTGGGAGAGTCCTGACCATTGAAGCACAGCATGAAAGGGGGCTAACAAAGCATGCAGAGAAACAGATGGACTACTGTCAGTAATTGTAGAACTACAAAGTGCTTCTATATGGTAAATGAAGCTGATAAACTGGACAATGTGTGTAGAAACAAGGAGGTGGTTTTAATGTTATGGCTGATTGGTGTATAATTAGAGAGTAATTATTATGAAATTCAACTGACTGAAGTACAAAGTACACGTTGTTCAAGGTTTCTTAATCAGATTCTGGCTCAATTATCCAGACCATGTAGAGATAAGCTTAAAACACTGGAGTATTCCTTTAATCAGGTAAAAAGCTGAGCCAGGTGTTTTAGGAATGGGAAAACACTAAAATGTGCATTTCAGCAGAAAATACAAGTGTGAAATTAAACTGATTTCATTGTAAGTTAATTAAATTTGAATGGTTGTTATTCCAGGGACTGTAGTGATACAAGACACAACTGTGGTCAAAGTCTAAGTGAGTGATGATGGAATACCATTCTTATGAGATGCAAACCTTGTGAACAAATAGAACAGAGTAAATTGCCCTGATATCTGACACTGCAGGTCTAGTCTGATTTGGCTTCGAGTTCAGATTGAGGAACAGGATTTGTGTGTATGACGTGTGTAGTGACATGAAGGTCTGCCTCAGAATACCAATGCCTGATAAGATTTGAACAACATTGGTTATTTGGATGTCATAGAGGCGAATGAACATTTGTCTTCTATATTGTTCAGTTTGTACATTTGGTAACACATAATACTATGATAATATATTGGAGCCTATGACCTTGCCTTCTAAGTAGCTTCAAATGTATTTTATGTGCTTTAGAATGTCCCATAAAGGGTTTAATGATCTATAAATCTGGTGACTGAGGGCTATCAAATGAGCTTAATGTCATCCTGGTGTTCTTCCAACTTTATTTGATTAATTTTAGCAGCAGTTAAGGAACAGGACCAATAATCGGAAGGTCGCTGGTTCAAGCCCCACATCTGCCAGGTTGCCACTGTTGGGCCCTTGAGCAAGGCCTTTATTTCTCAATTGCTTACAATGTATACACCGATCAGCCATAACATTAAAACCACCTCCTTGTTTCTACACTTACTGTCCATTTTATCAGCTCCACTTACCATCTAGAAGCACTGTGTAGTTCTACAATTACTGACTGTTGTCTATCTGCTTCTCTGCATGCTTTGTTAGCCCCCTTTCATGCTGTTCTTCAATGGTCAGGATCCCCACAGGACCACCACAGAGTAGGTATTATTTGGGTGGTGCGTCATTCTCAGCACTGCAGTGACACTGACATGGTGGTGGTGTGTTAGTGTGTGTTGTGCTGGTATGAGTGGATCAGACACAGCAGCGCTGCTAGAGTTTTTAAATACTGTGTCCACTCACTGTCCACTCTATTAGACACTCCTACCTAGTTGGTCCACTTTGTAAATGTAAGTCAGAGACGATCGCTCATCTATTGCTGCTGTTTGAGTTGGTCATCTTCTAGACCTTCATCAGTTGTCACAGGACGCTGCCTACGGGCGCTGTTGGCTGTATATATTTTTGGTTGGTGGACTATTCTCAATCCAGCAGTGACAGTGAGGTGTTTAAAAACTCCAGCAGCGCTGCTGTCTGATCCACTCATACCAGCACAACACACACTAACACACCACCACCATGTCAGTGTCACTGCAGTGCTGAGAATGATCCACCACCTAAGTAATACCTACTCTGTAGTGGTCTTGTTGGGTCCTGACCATTAAAGAATAGCGTGAAAGGGGCAAAGCACACAGAGTAACAGATGGACTACAGTCAGTAATTGTACAACTACAAAGTGCTTCTATATGGTAAGTAGAGCTGATAAAATGGACAGTGTGTGTTGAAAAAGGAGGTGGTTTTAATGTTATGGCTGATCGGTGTACAGTCTCAATTGTAAGTCGCTTTGGATAAAAGCATCTGCTAAATGTCGTAAATGTTATAGTGGGCCTTACTTTTGCAACTATAACAGCCTCTACTCTTCTTTGAAGGCTTTCCACAATGTTTATAAGTGTGTCTTTGTACTAAGACTGGTGCACAATCAACATTCCATGTATCTTAAAGGTATCACAAATCAGCCACAAATTTTTTTCACTCCAAACTAGTCAGGAGGGTCTTCCCCAAACTGGTGCTGCGAAGTTAGAAGCAAATAATCTTTGTGTATTTTTACTTTTTAGTCACTTGGGTGGCACAGTGGTCTACTATGCTTTCCCTGCTGTTTCCACAGACATGACTGGCTATGTCTCAAAACGTAGGGATGGATAAAGCCATGAGATGGACTAGTGTTCTGTCCAGGGCATTTTGAATCATTCCAGGATTTGGCAGGAAGGAGAAGCTGACAGAATTTTTAGGATCAAATGACAATAGGGTCAAACACTTCACTTTAACAAACTTAGTGTCGCTCAGGTGGCGCAGCGGTAAAAACACACACTTCAACCAGAGCTGGGATCTTGAATACATCGTATCGAGTCTCAGCTCTGCCTGCCGGCTGGGCTGAGTGGCCACATGAACAACGATCGGCCTGTTGTTCAGACAGGGGTGGGATTAAGCCGCATAGGGTCTCTCTCATAACTAATGCAATTACGACCTCTGCTGGCTGATTGATGGTGCCTGCACAGAGATGAAAAAAGAGTGCTTTCAGGGTGTGTCTCTCCGTACACAGTGCTGATCAGCACTGCACTCGTCAAAGTGTAGGTGACAAAATGCATATGGCTGCCGTGTCGGAGGGGGCGTGGGTTAGGTTCGTTCTCCTCAATCGGAGTGGGGATCGGCATTGGTGGAGAGGAAGCATGACGCAATCGGGCAACTGGACGCGCTAACCAGAAGAAAAAGGGAAGAAAATGCATTAAAAAAAAACAAACAAACAAACTTAGTGTTAACTGGCTCCGTTTTTGCATGAGTTGTGTTGTTTTTAGTCCTGACCATCCTGTCTTTATCTCTGGCCTGCTGTATAATGTGAAGAACTCATTAGTCTAGTCGGCTGCTTTAACTGCAGACAGCTGAATGACCCTCCAATTAAGAGCAGAATAAATGTGGTTGGTTTAGGAAGAACCACTGGTCCTTTTGTACCATGCTTCAGAGCACTCTTTCTCCTTTTTGTTTTTTACAAAGGTAGTTCTGTATTCCTGCACAACCAAAGGTCAGCTGTGTCGCCGGGCAGTAGTATTCCTGAGGCGTTCCAGCGCTGCATGGTGACATTAAAATTAAGCTATTTTTGGATGACTTCAAGCTCCTTGTTTAGTGACCTCCCCCGCTGACTAACATAAGTTTTGAAAGAATAAATGTTGGGGAGGTTTTAGTATTACAACTGATCTCCTGGTGCTCTTCAAAATGGCTTTGGCATTCTCCTGATCTGTATCTGCGAAGATTTTTAATGGTGCTTGGATACGTTCTTTCCTCTCGCGAGTCTGCTTTCTACACACATAAATTATGGATGGCTTTATCCAGGAGGGATCCCCACTGTTTGCTGCCACGATGGAGCAATGTGCTGAGCAGGATTCTCTGAAAAACCTAATTAGTGCCTTTTAAAGATAGAAGGGTCCAAATAGACTTGTTCTAGCTGGTGGGGTGAATAATTACCAGGGCGGAAACGCTACCGCTATAATGATCATTATCTTGACGAGCATTAATTCCTTTTGTGAATTAGAGGTGTGGCTGTCCAATGTTAGGCTACCAGTTCACAAAGGGGAAGCTTAGACTCTGCTGGAATTTTTTTAACTAAAAGCATTTATTGTCTTACATATTGGGTTACAGTTCTGGTCCCTGTGGTTTTAATGGTTTCAAATCATTGTCAGCGGCCAGCCTTTTAAGATTTGGGTTATGAATCCAGAGTATATTAAATGTGTAGCTGCAAATCCTATTCCTGATATGCTTGGACATGTAAAATGTGTTAAACCAAGAGTATGTGTTTTTTATTCTCTTGAAGCTTTATTATATTTTTTGCTGACTCAATTCTCTTTTGTAAATTTAAATCATTTGAATTTGACGCGTGGAACAAACATAAAAGGTTGGGATATAAGCAAAATAAATGTTAAAAGGTATAGAATAACCTATGATAATATATATATATATACAGTGTATCACAAAAGTGAGTACACCCCTCACATTTCTGCAAATATTTTATTATATCTTTTCATGGGACAACACTATAGAAATAAAACTTGGATATAACTTAGAGTAGTCAGTGTACAACTTGTATAGCAGTGTAGATTTACTGTCTTCTGAAAATAACTCAACACACAGCCATTAATGTCTAAATAGCTGGCAACATAAGTGAGTACACCCCACAGTGAACATGTCCAAATTGTGCCCAAAGTGTCAATATTTTGTGTGACCACCATTATTATCCAGCACTGCCTTAACCTTCCTGGGCATGGAATTCAACAGGGCTGCACAGGTTGCTACTGGAATCCTCTTCCACTCCTCCATGATGACACCACGGAGCTGGTGGATGTTAGACACCTTGAACTCCTCCACCTTCCACTTGAGGATGCGCCACAGGTGCTCAATTGGGTTTAGTCCATCACCTTTACCTTCAGCTTCCTCAGCAAGGCAGTTGTCATCTTGGAGGTTGTGTTTGGGGTCGTTATCCTGTTGGAAAACTGCCATGAGGCCCAGTTTTCGAAGGGAGGGGATCATGCTCTGTTTCAGAATGTCACAGTACATGTTGGAATTCATGTTTCCCTCAATGAACTGCAGCTCCCCAGTGCCAGCAACACTCATGCAGCCCAAGACCATGATGCTACCACCACCATGCTTGACTGTAGGCAAGATACAGTTGTCTTGGTACTTCTCACCAGGGCGCCGCCACACATGCTGGACACCATCTGAGCCAAACAAGTTTATCTTGGTCTCGTCAGACCACAGGGCATTCCAGTAATCCATGTTCTTGGACTGCTTGTCTTCAGCAAACTGTTTGCGGGCTTTCTTGTGCGTCAGCTTCCTTCTGGGATGACGACCATGCAGACCGAGTTGATGCAGTGTGCGGCGTATGGTCTGAGCACTGACAGGCTGACCTCCCACGTCTTCAACCTCTGCAGCAATGCTGGCAGCACTCATGTGTCTATTTTTTAAAGCCAACCTCTGGATATGACGCCGAACACATGGACTCGACTTCTTTGGTCGACCCTGGCGAAGCCTGTTCCGAGTGGAACCTGTCCTGGAAAACCGCTGTATGACCTTGGCCACCATGCTGTAGCTCAGTTTCAGGGTGTTAGCAATCTTCTTATAGCCCAGGCCATCTTTGTGGAGAGCAACAATTCTATTTCTCACATCCTCAGAGAGTTCTTTGCCATGAGGTGCCATGTTGAATATCCAGTGGCCAGTATGAGAGAATTGTACCCAAAACACCAAATTTAACAGCCCTGCTCCCCATTTACACCTGGGACCTTGACACATGACACCAGGGAGGGACAACGACACATTTGGGCACAATTTGGACATGTTCACTGTGGGGTGTACTCACTTATGTTGCCAGCTATTTAGACATTAATGCCTGTGTGTTGAGTTATTTTCAGAAGACAGTAAATCTACACTGCTATACAAGTTGTACACTGACTACTCTAAGTTATATCCAAGTTTCATGTCTATAGTGTTGTCCCATGAAAAGATATAATCTAATATTTGCAAAAATGTGAGGGGTGTACTCACTTTTGTGATACACTGTATATACAGTATATATACACTGATCAGACATAACTTACCATATAGAAGCACTTATCAGCTCCACTTATCGTATAGAAGCACTTTGTTTTTCTACAATTACTGACTGTAGTCCATCTATTTCTCTGCATGCTTTGTTAGCCCCCTTTCATGCAGTTCTTCAATGGTCAGGACCCCCACAGGACCACTACAGAGCAGGTATTATTTAGGCGGTGGATCATTCTCAGCACTGCAGTGACACTGACATGGTGGTGGTGTGTTAGTGTGTGTTGTGCTGGTATGAGTGGATCAAACACAGCAGCACTGCTGGAGTTTTTAAATACTGTGTTCACTAACTGTCCACTCCTACCTAGTTGGTCCACCTTGTAGATGTAAAGTCAGAGACAATCGCTCATCTATTGCTGATGTTTGAGTTGGTCATCTTCTAGACCTTCATCAGTGGTCACAGGACGCTGCCCACGGGATGCTGTTGGCTGGATATTATGATATGAGACTATTCTCAGTCCAGCAGTGACAGTGAGGTGTTTGAAAACTCCATCAGCACTGCTGTGTCTGATCCACTCATACCAGCACAACACACACTAACACACCACCACCATGTCAGTGTCACTGCAGTGCTGAGAATGATCCACCACCCAAATAATACCTGCTCTGTAGTGGTCCTGAGAGAGTCCTGACCATTAAAGAACAGCATGAAAGGGGGCTAACAAAGCATGCAGAGAAACAGATGGACTACAGTCAGTAATTGTAGCACTATAAAGTGCTTCTATGTGGTAAGTGGAGCTGATAAAATGGAGGTTTTAATGTTATGGTTGATCAGTGTATATAATATTTTTATTTGCTGTTAGGTGTCCACAGCTTGTCCTTTCTGAAAGTTCTATAGTTGCCTTATGTTACTTTTAAATTTCACTTAAAAAGCTCATTTTCAAATGTTCATTTTTTACAATTATTATTCATCCTGGTCATTAATAGTAGCCCGGATTGCCTGCTGGCATCCTTTTGTGAGCGTAAATAAAAGTGAACTACACTGCAAAACTCCCTACGGTCAGTGACAGGAGATGAGAATTGAAACCGAAATCTTAGGACCCATGTTGCTACGTGGCTGCCACCCTGCCAGCTGCACCACTGTGTTGCCCTGTATTAATCACAATAATAATTATATGGACAGTTATAACACACTACAGATGAAACTGCATGCTATTCCCATTCTGTTCATTAGAGACCATCAGCTGGACATTAGCTCACTAGAAAGCATCTAGTTACAGGTCGCCAGGTCAACCAAGAAACCTTTTCTATAGTAATCTTCATGCACATGGAAGAACACATGATACCATTATAATACCATTACAAAACCATCAGGAGCATTCAGCTGAATTTTGCATGTTTAGGATGAAAATTTTCTGTTTGTGCTTTTATCTGATCTCGATCAATTCCAGATGGAAAAAGTCTCATGTTATTTTTACTTACGGTTGCTATGACAACGTCTCTCTGCTGAGAAAATGTGTGGTTTAAGTTTGCTCATCTCTGATAGATAGGCTGGATTTCTCACTGTTTGGTCATCGATTCACACGAGAATGGTTTTGACTGGTATTATCTCTGTAGTGTCTTCTTTTAAAAATATATTTGAACATCCTTTTTTATTTTATTCCATTTTCATTGTTTATCAATTGCATTATCTTGGTCAGGGTTGTGGTGGATCCGGTTTTATTGCAAAACACTGGGGAAAGCCAGGAATACCAAGGACAGGGCGCCAATCCATCGCAGGGCTTTGGTCATGCACCTTTTGTGCTTAGAGATATGAATCTGTGCTGTGTTTTATATGTTAATGGGATGCTATAAGCTTATTGGTTATTGGTAAACCGTCGACCAATAACCGTTGGTTATTGGTTAAAAATATTTGGCAACATTTGTATCCCTTGTTAAAATGATATACAAGGTCCCCCTAAAGTCTGGACACAAAGGAAATATCACAGCTATAACTAACTATATGTTTACTAAAATACACACACATTGACCGATCAGCCATAACATTAAAACCACCTCCTTGTTTCTACTCACTGTCCATTTTTATCAGCTCAACTTACCATATAGAAGCACTTTGTAGTTCTACAATTACTGACTGTAGTCCATCTGTTTCTCTGCATGCTTTGTTAGCCCCCTTTCATGCCGTTCTTTAATGGTCAGGACCCCCACAGGACCACTACAGAGCAGGTATTATTTGGGTAGTGGATCATGCTGCATGCTGATGGAGTTTTTAAACACCTCACTGTCACTGCTGGACTGAGAATAGTCCACCAACCAAAAATATATCCAGCCAACAGTGCCCCATGGGCAGCGTCCTGTGACCACTGATGAAGGTCTAGAAGCTGACCAACTAAAACAGCAGCAATAGATGAGCGATCGTCTCTGACTTTACATCTACAAGGTGGACCAACTAGGTAGGAGTGTCTAATAGAGTGGACTGTAAGTGGACACGGTATTTAAAACTCCAGCAGCGCTGCTGTGTCTGATCCACTCATACCAGCACAACACACACTAACACACCACCACCATGTCAGTGTCACTGCAGTGCTGTGCTAAATAATACCTGCTCTATGGTGGTCCTGTGGTTGTTCTGACCATTGAAGAACAGGGTGAAAGGGGGCTAACAAAGTATGTAGAGAAACAGATGGACTACAGTCAGTAATAGTAGAACTACAAAGTGCTTCTATATGATAAGTTGAGATGATAAAAATGGACAGTGAGTAGAAACAAGGAGGTGGTTTTAATGTTATGGCTGATCAGTGTATATTGGGTTAAAAAGTACTGCATGTTTACTGTTAGACCAGCGTTTCTGTACATCATCAGAACATCATCACCTTTTCTTGCTTTCTGTTTCCGTCTTTTGATGGATTATTTGTCATTTCAGCTGCTCAGTTCATTTAAATACTGTCTGATAGCTTAGCTGTGTGAAATGACTTTTAATGAGACAGTTTTAAACGACAGCATTGATTAAACAATTACTAGTTGTGTATTGGTTGATCATTTACATCTCTAATCATGTCAGTGCATTTTTGAACTGTCAGGATTTCACCTGAAAAGTGCAGTAGATAATGAGATGATAGGCTGTTTTCAAATCTGTTAATGTGCTGTCTCTGTTTAGGCAATTAGGCCATAATAATAAAATGTGCTAAAATAGCTGTAAAACCAAATCTCCCACGAGGCCTAAGGGTTCTGACTGAGAACTAATGCACACTGACATCAGGGCAGAATTATAAGCCATCATCTCCCTTACAAACTGTGATGTTTAGAGTTCTGTACGTAATCAGTCATTCTGGCAGTTATGAGAAATTAATGAGGCGTACCAGTCCAGTCCACTGCTGAAATACTTCTGCTAATTTGAAGCTAGACTGCTTGAAATGAATACAGTGTGGTGGACAATGGCTTTGTTACAATTCTATTGTCCGTGCTATTACACTATTGTTTAATTAGTTTTATAAAACGGATAGTTCCGGTCCTAAAATCTGATTGGCTGAGCCGCGTTCGAAGCCGTTGTAAAATCCCCGATAAACGCACACCTATGACCACCTCACATCATTCCATATTAATACGCCACTGAATAGAAAAAATGAATGTTATTTTCGCCCTCATGTTGCCTAGCAACACTGTTAATCGAACTATTTTGCGTCGCGGAAGAATGCTTTATTGTAAGTTTATACACAATAAATACATTTATGAATTAAACATTGTTGTATTTATTATATTTTATGCTGACCGCCGTTTTATAAAAGCAATAAGCCACTCGAGACCGTGCATTACTGTTATGATTTTAGCACGGGGAAAGAAGTTTTAGGCACTCCGCTTCGCATCGTGCCAAAAACGTCATCCCCGTGCTAAAATCACAGTAATGCACGCTCTCTCGTGGCTTATTGCTTTATTAGACATGGCTGAGATTATTAAATGGACACTTCTAAAAAGCCAACAGAAAGGTGCATAATGGGATTTTAAAATGAAGACAGACACTGATCAGCCATAACATTAAAACCACCTCCTTGTTTCTACACTCACTGTCCACTTTGTAGTTCTACAATTACTGACTGTAGTCCATCTGTTTCTCTACATACTTTTGTAGCCTGCTTTCACCCTGTTCTTCAATGGTCAGGACCACCACAGAGCAGGTATTATTTAGGTGGTGGATCATTCTCAGCACTGCTGTGTCTTATCCACTCATACCAGCACAACACACACTAACACACCACCACCATGTCAGTGTCACTGCAGTGCTGAGAATGATCTACCACCCAAATAATACCTACTCTGTAGTGGTCCTGGGAGAGTCTTGACCATTGAAGAACGGCATGAAAGGGGGCTAACAAAGCATGCAGAGAAACAGATGCATTACAGTCAGTAATTGTAGAACTACAAAATGCTTCTATATGGTAAGTGAAGCCGATAAACTGGACAATGAGTGTAGAAACAAGGAGGTGGTTTTAATGTTATGGCTGATCAGTGTATACCGTCTATGTACCTGTCTTTAGCAGTACCTTAGTGGTTAAAGTACTGGAATATTGACTAGAAAGATGCTGACTTAAACCTCACCACCGTTAAGTTGCTAATGTTAGGCCCCTGAGCAAGACCATTAACCCTCAGTTGTTTGAATTGTAATCAGTTACAAGTGTAAATCGCTTTAAATAAAAGTGTCTGGTAAAAGTAATGCAAGGCCATGAATTGAACATTAGGTGCAAATGGGGGGGATCCTGTCATTCTAAAACATTCCTGCCATATCAACAACTGATGGGAACACTGACAAATCCTAACATTACATTACATTATTTTTACATCATTATTTGGTGGGGGGCATTATGAGCATATGTAAATATCGGGGGGGGAGGGATGCTCAGTGAGGGATGCTCACTGTGAGCTTGTTGAACTCCCTATTTCAAAACCTGTTAATCTTATTACAGCCACCTCTCTTCCAGTAAAGCTTTTTACAAGATTCTGGACTGTGTCTGGGCATTTGTGCCCGTTCATTTAAAAGACCATTTGTATAGTTAGGCGCTGATTTTGGATGAGAAATCCTGGCTGGCAGTCAAATACGTTCAATGGGGTTGCGAGAATTGTGCATATGTGACTTCAGCTATTGTTACTGATCATTTTATGAAGTTGGAAGTCTACATTATATGGCCAAAAGTATTTGGACACCTAACCATGAGCTTGTTGGACATCCCAGCCTGAGAAGGCTTCTCATGACATTTACATTTTTGGCATTTAGCAGATCTGTCGCTTATGCTCCATGTCATTGTCACTGCAGTGCTGAGAATGATCCACCACCCAAATAATACTTGTTCTGTAGGTAGGTCTTGACCATTGAAGAACAGGGTAAAAGCAGGCTAAAAAAGGTATGTAGAGAAATAGATGGACTACAGTCAGTAATTGTAGAACTACAAAGTGCTTCTATATGGTAAGTGGAGCTGATAAAATGGACAGTGAGTGTAAAAACAAGGAGGTGGTTTTAATGTTATGGCTGATCGGTGTATATATATACTACACATTTAGCAGTTATGTAATATTAGCACAAAATGTGTGTCCTTACTATGAGCTTGTTGAACTGCCCCTTTCAAAACCTGTTACTGCTATAACAGACACCTCTCTTCCAAGTAAGCTTTTCACAAGATTCCGGACTGTGTCTTGGCATTTGTGGCCATTTATTCAAAAGACCATTTGTATGGTTAGCTAATGATTTTGTTTTTGTGAAGTTTGACTTCTACATTATATGGCCAAAAGTATACAAGGCTTCTCACGAGACTTGTATGCCTATGGGAATTTGTGTTTGTTTAGTCAAAAGAGCATTAATATGGCTGGGCACTGATGTTGGTCAAGAAAGCCTCAATTGATGTTCCAGTTCATTGCAAAGCTGTTCAGTGGGGCTGAGGTCAGACCACTGGAGTTTTCTTAAAACAACCTGTATATGTCCTGATACCTGTCCCAGTATATTTATTACAACATGCTAGAAGCATTTGTTTTCTTGGTGATTGTCTTAAAATGCTTTTGGTTTTGTAAGCTTGATGTAGACAAGGGTTTTCCCAGGTAACCCAGAGTCACGTTGTTTTATTTATTATTTATTACAGAAGCATGTCGGTTTTTAATGCAATGCTGTCTGGGGAACCTTTAACAATCTGTTGCTAATGCTCCATTTATGCACAATGTTTACCTATTCAGCTGTTTACCCTTAGCAAGTGTTAAAGTGTTTTTAATCATTCCACAATTTTCCCAGTCTTATATTTCCCCTGACCCACATCCTTTGGAATGCATAGCAGGCATTAAATTAGGAATAGGATATAGTTACAAAACCAATTACGTTAATAAGCTAAAACATTCATCTTTTTTTGCTATTTCAATTAAATATCTTCAAGAGACAGCTTACAAATCACTGCTTGCTGTTTTTACTTACATTTTCCAACATTTCTGAGATTGTGGTTTATAATTTAAAGGGATTCGAATAGGTTTTTACCAGTAATTGCCAAAAACAGGTTTCATCTAGCTTTACTCATAAGGTCTTGTTATGAATCTATCTATTCATTTGACAAGAGTTTGACAAGGGCCAAATTGTGATGGCTATGACTGGGTCAGAGCATCTCCAAAACTGCAGCTCTTGTGGGGTGTTCCCGGTCTGCAGTGGTCAGTATCTATCAAAAGTGGTCCAAGGAAGGAACAGTGGTAAACCCCGCGGCAGGGTCATGGGCGGCCAAGGCTCATTGATGCATGTGTGGAGTAAAGGCTGGCACGTGTGGTCCGATCCAACAGACGAGCTACTGTAGCTCAAATAACTGAAGAAGTTAATGCTGGTTCTGATAGAAAGATGTCAGAATACACAGTGCATCACAGTTTGCTGCGTATGGGGCTGCATAGCCGCAGACCAGTCAGGGTGCCCATGCTGACCCCTGTCCACCGCCAAAAGCGCCAACAATAGGCACGTGGTTTTACATCACGTGGATGGCCGGGTGCGTGTGTGTCACTTACCTAGGGAACACATGGCACCAGGATGCACTATGGGAAGAAGGCAAGCCGGCGGAGTCAGTGTGATGCTTTGGGCAAAGTTCTGCTGGGAAACCTTGGGTCCTGCCATCCATGTGGATGTTACTTTGACACGTACCACCTACCTAAGCATTGTTGCAGACCATGTACACTCTTTCATGGAAACAGTATTCCCTGATGGCTGTGGCCTCTTTCAGCAGGATAATGCGCCCTGACACAAAGCAAAAATAATTCAGGAATGGTTTGAGGAGAACAACAACGAGTTTGAGGTGTTGACTTGGCCTCCAAATTCCCCAGATCTCAATCCAATCGAGCATCTATGGGATGTGCTGGATAAACAAGTCCGATCCATGGAGGCTCCACCTCACAACTTACAGGAGTTAAAGGATCTGCTGCTGACATCTTAGTGCCAGATACCACAGCACACCTTCAGGGGTCTAGTGGAGTATATGCCTCGACAGGTCAGGGCTGTTTTGGCAGCAAAAGGGGGACCAACACAATATTAGGAACGTGGTCATATAATGTTATGCCTGATCGGTGTATATATATACTACACATTTGGCAGTTATGTAATATTAGCAGGAAATGTGTGTCCTTTAAGATAATGCGACTTTTTGCTGCAGCTTTGCTCATTATGGTTTACATCCTCCAGTTCTCATAATATATCTTCAATTCAGAGTGAAACTAATGTGATTTACATTTATTGGTTTAATTAAAATAAATGAACTGACATAAAAAGCTGGTAAATTTTTATTTGCAGGCTGGATTTAGCTCACAGGATCTGAGCATGGATCTAGAAGAGAGAGAGAGAAAGATAAAACGTGAATGGTGCTCTATGATGCCATGTCCTGATTTATTTATTTAGTTCGGTTAATTGGTATGAGTCCTGCGGTGATGAGAATAAATAATGACTGATTGAAGCTTGTGAGGAAGTCGAGGCTTGAAAAGGGGGACGTCATGGTGTTCTTCTCTAAAGTGCAGACTGTGCTGTAAGACTGATTGCTTTAGGATTTTGGTTCTGGCTCAGTAGATTGAGACGTCCATGTACCCACAGTGTGTCCGTCTCCAGTGAGATCATTCTGATAAATTACACTGTCACCCTGTCACTTTCTCAGCACTGGATATGAATCGACACAGAGCAGTTAGTACAAGAGCACTGTAACGTTGTTTTGCCCTGGTATATATATATATATATACATATATATATATATATATATATATATATATATATATATACAGTATATATATATTTTTTTTTTTCTTTTTCTTTTTTTTTTTTATATATATATATATATATATATATATATATATAACTTTTTTGAAAGGGAGGGTATTTTTCCTTTTTTCTCTGTAGTTATTTCAGATTTCTTTTTACAAATCCTTTGCTGCCTGCACAACCCCCATGCTGGCCAAGATGAGCTACAAACTAGCATCTGCCCCTTCATTTTGTGCAGAGGTCACATTTGTTGCTGATAACAGTCTGGATGGTCCTTTTTGTCTTTGGTCCGAAGCACATGGCGTCCATTTTTTCCAAAAAAAGACCTGGAATGCTGATTCATCTGACCACAATACACATTTCAACTGTGTGATGGTCCATCCTAGATGCCTCCGAGCCCAGAGAAGTCGACGCCGCTTCTGAACATGGTTAACATAAGGCTTTTTTTTTGCACAGTAAAGTTTTAAGTGGCATTTGTGCATGTAACTCTGTATTGTAGTGCTTGACAAAGGTTTGCCAAAGTAATCCCTCACCCATGTGGTTATATCAGCTATTGTTGAGTGGCGGTTCTTGATGCAGTGCCGTCTGAGGGATCAAAGATCACAGGTGTTCAGCTTAGTTTGCACCCTTGGCCTTTGCGCACTGAAATTCCTTGAATCATTTAATGATATTATGCACTGTAGAGGGAGAAATATGCAAATCCTTTTTAATCTTTCTTTGAGGTACATTGTTTTTAAACATTTCAATAATTTTCTCATGCATTTGTTGACAAACTGGAGATCCTCTGACCATTTTTTCCTTTTCTTCTAATGTAGTCATTTCTGATTCCCTTTTGCAAATCCTTTGCTGCCTGCACAGCCCCCACGCTGGCCAAGGAGAGCTGCAAACTAGCATCCGCCCCTTTAATGTGTGCAGTGCCCGGCTACATCTTTTCATCATCCTTGAGAAAAAATAAAAAAACCCTCATTATTCTTGTCACTGACTCAGCCAGACAGCAGAGGTCACATTTAAAACAATAAAAAAAAAACTAGGTTAACAATGCCTACCACATATGGAAGGCACAGCTTCAATCTAAAATTTTTTTAGATTGCAATTTTCTTTTTATTTAGATTGCAATTTTCTTTTTTTTAGATTGCATTTTTTTAGATTGCAATTTTTTTTTTTTAGATTGCACTTTTCTTTTTATTTAGATTGCAATTGTCATTTTATTTAGATTGCAATTTTCTTTTTATTTAGATTGCAATTTTCTTTTTATTTAGATTGCATTTTTTTTTAGATTGCAGTTTTCTTTTTATTTAGATTATAGGATCGAGCTACAGCACTAACAGAGTATAATGTCACATTTAAAGTCCTCAAGACTTGGAAACATGGCTGCAAGGAATCACTTCCATTCAGCCTAAGTGCTTTAGTGAGATCAGGCATTAAACCCTTGCTTAGCAATAAACTAGGTTTTGGATGAGTTATCATACCAGTCTATTTGTTTATGGATTTTTTTTTTTGCTTTTTGGCTGCTATTGTATTAGTGGGCACCACAGCTGATCATGGGATGCTTGATGGGCACAGCAGTTAATTACACTAGCCCACTATTGCTGAGGTCCATGGTTCAAATCCAACGGGTGCCATTGGCTGGGTTCAGACATAAACATACAGACATAATAGGCTATGTCTGGGGTGAAGAGGGGGGCGAGGCTCTGGGATGGACTGGCATCCTGTCGTATAAGGTAGTTGTAGTGGTTAAGGTACTGGTCTATTAATTGAAAGCTCACTGGTTCAGGCCCCACCACTGCCAGGTTGCCACTGTTGGGCTCTTGAGCAAGGCCCTTAACCCCTAATTGCTTAGACAATATACTGTCACAGAACTGTAAGTTGCTTTGGATAAAAGCGTCTGCTAAATGCCGCAATTAAAAAAAACCCCAAAAACTCTAATTTCCTTCGGGATCAATAAAGTGTCTGTCTGTCTGTCTGTCTGTCTGTCTGTCTGTCTGTCTGTCTGTCTGTCTGTCTGTCTGTCTGTCTGTCTGTCTGTCTGTCCGTCCGTCCGTCCGTCCGTCCGTCCGTCCGTCCGTCCGTCCGTCCGTCCGTCCGTCCGTCCGTCCGTCCGTCCGTCCATCCATCTATCTATCTAATGCAAAATGGGGTGTGTAACTGCATTGTGCCCAGTAGATCTGAAGAAACCAGACCGATCATGACCCTGACCAGGATAAAATGGTGTTAAAACAAGAAAAAACAGCTCATCATTTTTCATTTCTCCCAATAACTAGGCAGTTAGGCCACTCCCAAACATAACCAGTCGTGTCTGTGTAAATGCCTGACCAGTCGATAGTGCCAGTGACGTTCAAACTCCATATTTCAGCTGTAGTGGGTGTGCGTGTTTCACTGAGCATATAGAGCATGTCATGAGGAGATTCAGAATGATGCTCTTCTCACATTGCTTGTCATTTAGGCAGCAGTCCTGAACATATCAGCCGAGAAAATCATAAGCATCATTTTAAGAACATCATTTTTGCTATTTGAAAGCAGATTTTCAGTTCTGTGCCTCATATATTGAGCAGTTGGTGAAAAAAAGCTAATGACAGTCACAGTATAAGCCAAGCTAAGCTATGTCAAAATGTGCATTTTTTTAAGGATGTTCATACTATTAGCACCAGTGTTGGTGAGTCATTTCCCAAAATGTTGACAGTTTGAGCCTATGGTTGTCTCACTTGTTTTGCCTCGCCTCAAATAATAATTTATTCCTGCCACACAGTGAAAGGTTTTATAAATAGTTGCTTATTTGTTTTGAATGAATGACACACTACTAATGGTAGCAGATGGAACATGTATGACTTTACATTATATACAACCCCAAATCAGAAAAAGTTGGGACAGCACGGAAAACGCAAATAATAAAAAACACAGAATTTCTTACATTTACTTTGACTTTTATTTGGTTGCAGACAGGATGAACCTGAGATATTTCATGTTTTATCTGCTCAACTTTATTTCATTTATTATTAAACATCCACTCCTGCATTTCAGGCCTGCAACACATTTCAAAAAAAGTTGGGACAGTAAAGCATTTACCACTTTGTATTGTTGCCTTTTCACCACACTTAAAAGATGTTTTGGCACCGAGGAGACCAAGTGATTTAGTGTTTCAGCTTTTATTTTGTCTCATTCTTCCTGCAAACACGTCTTAAGATGTACAACAGTACGGGGTCGTTGTCGCATTTTTCCTTTCAAAATTCTTCACACATTCTCTATTGAGGACAGGTCAGGACTGCAGGCAGGTCAGTCCAGTACCCGTACCCTCTTCTTCCGCAGCCATGCCTTTGTAATGTGTGCAGCATGTGGTTTTGCATTGTCTTGGTAAAAAATACATGGACGTCCCTGGAAAAGATGACGTCTTGAAGGCAGCACATGTTGCTCTAAGATCTCAATGTACTTTTCTGCATTAATGCTGCATCACAGAAGTGTAAATGACCTTTGCCAAGGGCACTGACACAGCCCCATACCATGACAGACCCTGGGTTTTGGAGTTGTTGCTGATAACAGTCTGGATGGTCCTTTTCGTCTTTGGTCTGGAGCACATGGCGTCCATTTTTTCCAAAATAGACCTGGAATGCTGATTCATCTAACCACAATACACGTTTCCACTGTCTGATGGTCCATCGTAGATGCCTCCGAGCCCAGAGAAGTCGACGCCGCTTCTGCTCGGAGGCATCATGATTAACATAAGGCTTCTTTTTTGCACAGTAAAGTTTTAAGTGGCATTTGTGCATGTAACTCTGTATTGTAGTGCTTGACAAAGGTTTGCCAAAGTAATCCCTCACCCATGTGGTTATATCAGCTATTGTTGAGTGGTGGTTCTTGATGCAGTGCCGTCTGAGGGATCAAAGATCACGGGCGTTCAGCCTAAGCTTGAGCCCTTATGCACTGCAATTCCTTGAATCATTAAATGATATTATGCACTATAGAGGGAGAAATATGCAAATCCCTTTCAATCTTTCTTTGAGGTACATTGTTTTTAAACATTTCAATCATTTTCTCATGCATTTGTTGACAAACTGGAGATTCTCTGACCATCTTTGCTCATTAAAGGCTCAGCCTTTCCTAGATGCTGCTTTTGTACCAAACCATGATTACAATCACCTGTTGACATCACCTGTTTGGAATCACAGCATTGTTTAGTTTTTTCACCTCATTACTAGCCCTAAATTGCCCCTGTCCCAACTTTTTTTGGAATGTGTTGTAGGCCTGAAATGCAGAAATGAAGATTTATTAATAAATTAAATGAAGTTGAGCAGATAAAACATGAAATATCTCACGTTCATCCTGTCTGCAATCAAATAAAAGTCAAAGTTAATGTAAGGAACACTGTGTTTTTATTTTATTTTTCCATACTGTCCCAAGTTTTTCTGATTTGGGGTTGTACATATTCACAGTACATCCACTCATTTGTGTTCAAGCCTGCAGAACCCATGTGTGTGTGTGCATTTGGAACTCACTAGAGTTAAAAGAGAGTAAACAGAGCCCAAAAAGGCATCTGCTACCATCTGTGACCAGAGCAATTATTCACTCATTCTGCACCAAATCCATGAGGCGAGAGTCAGACCCAGGTGTTCCTCAGCTCGGCATCTGCCTCTGGATACAGCACTCACAAATCAACTGCTCTACTCTGCCTCCATTATACAGAACACCGAAATATCAGTCTTCACTCTGTCTCTCTTTTATTTGATACCGCAGCCGGTTTATTTCCTGCTTACTTACTGTTCTGGTCAAATATGAGTCGTTTAATAGTGGGTGAGATGAAAATAGTGAGGAATCTTGTTTATGATTCGAAGTGTCATGATTTGATTATAGCACAGTTTAATGAGAAATAAACAAATCTAGTTCAATGTAAAATGAGATCTTATTTTGAGTCTCATAGGAATTATTTAATTTGCTTGGGTGGCACGGTCTATTACACAACACCCCCTGTATTGGCTATTGGCCGACTGGGTATCTACACAGACATTGGTTTTCTTCTAGAGCTTTAGACACTCCCTGAGATTTCTGTATTCAAAATACAGTGCACGAAATACACTGATCAGCCATAACATTAAAACCACCTCCTTGTTTCTACACTCACTGTCCATTTTATCGACTTCACTTACCATATAGAAGCACTTTGTAGTTCTACAATTAATGACTGTAGTCCATCTGTTTCTCTGCATACTTTGTTAGCCCCCTTTTATGCTATGCTGTTTTTCAATGGTCAGGACCACCACAGAGTAGGTATTATTTAGGTGGTGGATCATTCTCAGCACTGCAGTGACACTGACATGGTGGTGGTGTGTTAGTGTGTGTTGTGCTGGTATGAGTGGATAAGACACAGCAGCGCTGATGGGAGTTTTTAAACACCTCACTGTCACTGCTGGACTGAGAATAGACCACCAATCAAAAATATCCATCCAACAGCGCCCCGTGGGCAGCATCCTGTGACCACTGATGAAGGTCTAGAAGATGACCAACTCAAACAGCAGCAATAGATGAGCGATCGTCTCTGACTTTACGTCTACAAGGTGGACCAACTACGTAGGAGTGTCTAATAGAGTGGACAGTGAGTGGACACGGTATTTAAAAACTCCAGCAGCACTGCTGTGTTTTATCCACTCATACCAGCACAACACACACTAACACACCACCACCATGTCAGTTTCACTGCAGTGCTGAGAATGATCTACCACCCAAATAATACCTGCTCTGTGGTGGTCCTGACCATTGAAGAACAGGGTGAAAGCAGGTTAAAAAAGTATGTAGAGAAATAGATGGACTACAGTCAGTAATTGTAGAATTACAAAGTGCTTCTATATGGTAAGAGGAGCTGATAAAATGGATGTCATGACATCACAAATTTCATTTTCATTTTATATTCACATTTCACTACTTTCCTGTGAGGTTGTGTGTATTTCTGGGTGCTTATTGCTGATGTCCCTGTGGGACAATGGCATGGACAACTAAATTTTGTGATGTTTGCTAGGAGCAACATACACTTACAGGGGTTGGACAAAATAACTGAAACACCTGGTTTTAGACCACAATAATTTATTAGTATGGTGTAGGGCCTCCTTTTGCGGCCAATACAGCGTCAGTTCGTCTTGGAAATGACATATACAAGTCCTGCACAGTGGTCAGAGGGATTTTAAGCCATTCTTCTTGCAGGATAGTGGCCAGGTCACTACGTGATGCTGGTGGAGGAAAACGTTTCCTGACTCGCTTCTCCAAAACACCCCAAAGTGGCTCAATAATATTTAGATCTGGTGACTGTACAGGCCATGGGAGATGTTCAACTTCACTTTCATGTTCATCAAACCAATCTTTCACCAGTCTTGCTGTGTGTATTGGTGCATTGTCATCCTGATACACGGCACCACCATTGGATGCACATGGTCCTCCAGAATGGTTCGGTAGTCCTTGGCAGTGACGCGCACATCTAGCACAAGTATTGGGCCAAGGGAATGCCATGATATGGCAGCCCAAACCATCACTGATCCACCCCCATGCTTCACTCTGGGCATGCAACAGTCTGGGTGGTACGCTTCTTTGGGGCTTCTCCACACCGTAACTCTCCCGGATGTGGGGAAAACAGTAAAGGTGGACTCATCAGAGAACAATACATGTTTCACATTGTCCACAGCCCAAGATTTGCGCTCCTTGCACCATTGAAACCGACGTTTGGCATTGGCACGAGTGACCAAAGGTTTGGCTATAGCAGCCCGGCCGTGTATATTGACCCTGTGGAGCTCCCGACGGACAGTTCTGGTGGAAACAGGAGAGTTGAGGTGCACATTTAATTCTGCCGTGATTTGGGCAGCCGTGGTTTTATGTTTTTTGGATACAATCCGGGTTAGCACCCGAACATCCCTTTCAGACAGCTTCCTCTTGCGTCCACAGTTAATCCTGTTGGATGTGGTTTGTCCTTCTTGGTGGTATGCTGACATTACCCTGGATACCGTGGCTCTTAATACATCACAAAGACTTGCTGTCTTGGTCACAGATGCGCCAGCAAGACGTGCACCAACAATTTGTCCTCTTTTGAACTCTGGTATGTAAGAGCAAAACTGTGCTCTTACCCTGCTAATTGAACCTTCACACTCTGCTCTTACTGGTGCAATGTGCAAATAATGAAGATTGGCCACCAGACTGGTCCAATTTAGCCATGAAACCTACCACACTAAAATGACAGGTGTTTCAGTTATTTTGTCCAACCCCTGTATGTCCATGTAAAGCAAACATACTTATTTTCTTTCCTGGGCCAGCATGTCTATCGTCCATCTGTTCTTTTGCCTTGGTGTCATTTTGTTTCTGGCTTTAATTATTTTCGCCACTGGTTATTTTGTTAACTTGTTTCATTTTTATTTGCGGCTCTAGGGTTCACACTTTATGACCTCACGTGCAGGGCTTCACTTGGTCCAGTCCGCCCCAGTACAATGTTAATACAGCGTGTATTTAACTACTGGTGCTGGTCATAAAATTAGAATATCATGAAAAAGTTGATTTATTTCAGTAATTCCATTCAAAAAGTGAAACTTGTATATTATATTCATTCATTACACACAGACTGATATATTTCAAATGTTTATTTCTTTTAATGTTGATGATTATAACTGACAACTAATGAAAACCTCAAATTCAGTATCTCAGAAGAGTAGAATATTGTGACAAGGTACAATATTGAAAACACCTGGTGCCACACTCTAATCAGCTAATTAACTCAAAACACCTGCAAAGGCCTTTAAATGGTCTCTCAGTCTAGTTCTGTAGGCTACACAATCATGGGGAAGACTGCTGACTTGACAGTTGTCCAAAAGACGACCATTGACACCTTGCACAAGGAGGGCAAGACACAAAAGGTCATTGCTAAAGAGGCTGGCTGTTCACAGAGCTCTGTGTCCAAGCACATTAATAGAGAGGCGAAGGGAAGGAAAAGATGTGGTAGAAAAAAGTGTACAAGCAATAGGGATAACCGCACCCTGGAGAGGATTGTGAAACAAAACCCATTCAAAAATGTGGGGGATATTCACAAAGAGTGGACTGCAGCTGGAGTCAGTGCTTCAAGAACCACCACGCACAGACGTATGCAAGACATGGGTTTCAGCTGTCGCATTCCTTGTGTCAAGCCACTCTTGAACAAGAGACAGCGTCAGAAGCGTCTCGCCTGGGCTAAAGACAAAAAGGACTGCTGAGTGGTCCAAAGTTATGTTCTCTGATGAAAGTAAATTTTGCATTACCTTTGGAAATCAAGGTCCCAGAGTCTGGAGGAAGAGAGGAGAGGCACAGAATCCACGTTGCTTGAGGTCCAGTGTAAAGTTTCCACAGTCAGTGATGGTTTGGAGTGCCATGTCATCTGCTGGTGTTGGTCCACTGTGTTTTCTGAGGTCCAAGGTCAACGCAGCCGTCTACCAGGAAGTTTTAGAGCACTTCATGCTTCCTGCTGCTGACCAACTTTATGGAGATGCAGATTTCATTTTCCAACATGACTTGGCACCTGCACACAGTGCCAAAGCTACCAGTACCTGGTTTAAGGACCATGGTATCCCTGTTCTTAATTGGCCAGCAAACTCGCCTGACCTTAACCCCATAGAAATCTCTGGGGTATTGTGAAGAGGAAGATGCGATACGACAGACCCAACAATTCAGAAGAGCTGAAGGCCACTATCAGAGCAACCTGGGCTCTCATAACACCTGAGCAGTGCCACAGACTGATGGACTCCATGCCACGCCGCATTGCTGCAGTAATCCAGGCAAAAGGAGCCCCAACTAAGTATTGAGTGCTGTACATGCTCATACTTTTCATGTTCATACTTTTCAGTTGGCCAACATTTCTAAAAATCCTTTTTTTGTATTGGTCTTAAGTAATATTCTAATTTTCTGAGATACTGAATTTGGGGTTTTCATTAGTTGTCAGTTATAATCATCAACATTAAAAGAAATAAACATTTGAAATATATCAGTCTGTGTGTAATGAATGAATATAATATACAAGTTTCACTTTTTGAATGGAATTACTGAAATAAATCAACTTTTTCATGATATTCTAATTTTATGACCAGCACCAGTATATTGCATGGGTTGACAGCTTTGCCCACAGACAGCTTTCAGTGGAGTTCTCCCGCCGCATAATAAAAACTGAGCACCAGTTGCACTCTAGGAGGTGAGTCTAATGGGTTCTGGAAAGGGAAACTACAAGTATATTGGAGTGTGTAGGATTTTTTAGGACTCAACTGCTGTCTTTTTAATAAACTGCAACTCACACTTGTGCTAGTGTGTGGGTGCCACAGTGCACACTGTTATGTACGTACGATGGTTTAGCCTGCTTCAACTATTATAAGAACTCCACTGAGCAGATACACTATATTGCCAAATTTGTTGGAGTGATGAATCACGGTTTGGCAGTTGCCAGGAGAACGGTACTTGTCTGACTGCATTGTGCCAAGTGTAAAGTTTGGTGGAGGGGGGATTATGGTGTGGGGTTGTTTCTCAGGAGTTGGGCTTGGTTCCTTAGTTCCAGTGAAAGGAACTCTTAATGCTTCAGCATACCAAGAGATTTTGGACAATTTCATGATCACAACTTTGTGGGAACAGTTTGGGGATGGCCTCTTCCTGTTCCAACTTGACTGCACACCAGTGCACAAAGCAAGGTCCATAAAGACATGGATGAGCGAGTTTGGCGTGGAAGAACTTGACTGGCCTGGACAGAGTCCTGACCTCAACCTGATAGAACACCTTTGGGATGAATTAGAGCGGAGACTGTGAGCCAGGCCTTCTCGTCCAACATCAGTGTCTGACCTCACAAATGCGCTTCTGGAAGATGGTCAAAAATTCCCATAAACCCTAAACCTTGTGGAAAGCCTTCCCAGAAGAGTTGAAGCTGTTATAGCTGCAAAGGGTGGGCCGACATCATATTAAACCCTATGGATTAAGAATGGGATGTCACTCGAGTTTATATGTGTGCGAAGGCAGACGAGCGAATACTTTTGGCAATATAGTGTATTATTTGTGTAGTGTATCAACGTCTGACATGAAAATGACATGCTTGTATACGTGTATCTTTTCAGTACCCAATTAAAACAGATCTTGGATAAATAAAAACCTTCCCCGTTTATAATTCTGATAAAACCCAAGTGAAGGTAACAAGTCTGCCAGAGAAAAGGTTGCTGATTACATTCTTTTAGCTTGGGGATCGTTCTGGAAAATCAAACGCTACACAACAATGCATTTATCACAATTTATTTCTGTTCTCATTAATTGCAAATAAAAGGAGAATATCTCAGGCCCATGATGAAACAGGATTATTGAAACAGTATGATTAAACAACAGATGTAAAATCCAAGCTGTCTTGTTTACATCCCTTCAATCCGTCACGGTATAGCTTCTTCTTTAATTTTGCCTCCATCTTCACATTGTTTAGCAATGTAAACATTGATGATATACATGTCTTTAGATACACTTTTTTTAAAAATTATGCAACGCCGCTCAGGTGGCGCAGCAGTAAAAAGAAACGCGCTGCAACCAGGGCTGGATTCTGAGAAGCGTCGTATCGAATCCAGCCTTGCTTTACCGGTTCGAAGCTGAGTGGCTATATGAGCAACGATTGGCCGGTGGGGGGTGGGACAAAGAACCGGATGTGGGTCTCTCTCTGTCAGAATGCGGTTGCGTTCTCTGCCGGCTGATTGGAGGCGCTTACACAGAGATGGGAGGGGGTGCACTTAGGGTGTGTCTCTCCGCATGCAACGCTAGGTGGCGCCAAACTCGTCAATGTGTGGGTGGCAAAGATGCATCTGGCTGCTGCTCGTGTTTCGGAGGGGATACGGGTTAGCTTCAATCACCTCCGTCAGGGCAGGGTTCGGCATAGACAGAGAGGAAGCACAATGCTAATTGAACAATTGGATGCGCTAAAAAGGGGAGAAAAAGGGGTAAAAATTTATTTATTAAAAAAAAAAAAAAAAAAAAAAAAAAAAAATTATGCAAAAGAGAATAAAACAATTAAAGCAGTTGTTTGTTTAAAATAACAGAAAACTATTGTCAATTAAATAGAGGGAACTGTACATCCTGCATAGTTCATCACCTCGTAAACACAACAATTATTGCTAGTTATTTATTTTCATGCATTTTACCCCCTTTTCCTTCCAATTTAGTGTAGCCCACATGTGGCAAACTCAAATCCTGCCCGCCACGTCATTTTATGTGGCAAGTGAGAGCTTAAAAGATGTATAATTGTCTTAAAATAAACTGTTAAATCGTACATAAACTGCATCTCTCACAATGCATGTCGATTTTGTGACCTGCAAAGTGTCCCATCACTAGATGGTAGTGTTTCCACACCAGTATTTAACTGAGGCGGTTTTCCAACAAGTGATGTTGAGAAATATTTACAAATAATCCCAAAATATAGAAGAAGAGAAAATTGAAGCAGAATGAAGGTAATTTAATGAAAGATAGGAAAGTGAATTCAAGTTTGTGCATCAAGAAGAAAAACCGGTACGTCTCTTGTGTTATGAGGCTGTGTCTGTGGTAAAGGAGTACAATATAAATGTAGATATACATTATAAATATACAGTATACATTTGGCATTTTGACACCAAACAGAATTTGGCTTCCAAAAAAAAAAAAAATTGTCCAAGACTTAAAAGGCAGACTGCAATCACAGCAGGATACGTACAATCGGTTCTTTGAGGGCCACCATAATGCTGCTGTGGCCCTCGGTGAAAATGAGTTTGACACCCCTGGTGAAGCCTATACACTGTTGGGGACCCCGACGGCATCCAAGGAGGGTGTATATTCGCCTAACACACACTCCCTCCTTTCTTATTCACCCATACTTCGGTGTATTTGCGTGTGAGGTCGGTTTGGTGTATGGAGAGCCACGTCCTAATCTTTGCGCTCCTCCACTTTCTGTACAGGCACCCTGGTCAGCCTTACACAAGCCTGATAACCCCACCTCTTAGTCCGGTCTTTCTCACCCAGCAGACTGGAGGCCAATTTTGTCTGCTGCAGGCATTAGCCTATTGTACCTGCTAGAGGGAGCCCAGCCGACCGGTAGCAGAACCGAGATTTAAACCCGGGAGCTCAGAATCTCAGCGCCAGTGTGCTAGCGGAATATCCCACTGCACCACCAGGGCTTTATTGCTAGTTTGTAATTTCATTTTTA
Source organism: Trichomycterus rosablanca (assembly GCF_030014385.1). Lineage (NCBI taxonomy): Eukaryota > Metazoa > Chordata > Actinopteri > Siluriformes > Trichomycteridae > Trichomycterus > Trichomycterus rosablanca. The sequence goes on from NC_085988.1 coordinate 18,452,903, forward strand.
CCCAAGTGACATTTCTGAAAGTGTATATCATCATTTAGTGAAACTATCAAAAATTCAAAAAATAAAAAAAAGACCGGTTTTCTATGTATGATGCTAATAAACTAGTACATGTGTTTTTAGACTTTAGATTGTAACATTTTAATGTGTTACACAGCAGCCTTAGTTTTGAACGTTACTATTATCCTGGTTTTATAAAGTAGTAAGTTATTATTTTACATTTTATATGTAACAGTCAGTAATGGAGCAATATAGCCCACCCTGATATAGCTTTGTTTAGCCACTACAGGACATGTGTAAATCTCTCTTATAATCGAAACTCTCAGTTCCACCTCATATCCACACACACACACACATACACTACAAACACACACACACAAACAAACGCACACTCACAAACGCACACTCACAAACTCTCATGCATGCATACACCCACAAACACATAGATCCTGACACATATTATGCTTACACATGTACACACAAACACACATGCTCATACATACACTAACTAATACTCAACTTTCACACACACACACACATAGACAAACTTACATGCACATTCACTAACATACGCACACTCACAAACATACAGTACATATATCTATACACACTTTCATATTACATACATGCATACACCAACACACAGATTCTGACACAGTCATGCTTACTCATATACACACACACACATACTGTATATACACATGCCCACACACACACACAAATTAACACACATACACTCACATACTTAATTGCACACATATCAACACTGTGACACATAATTACTCACATACAGTGGGGCCAAAAAGTATTTAGTCAGCCACTGATTGTGCAAGTTCTCCTACTTAGAAAGATGAGAGAGGTCTGTAATTTTCATCATAGGTACACTTCAACTATGAGAGACAAACTGAGAAAAAAAATCCAGGAAATCACATTGTAGGATTTTTAAAGAATTTATTTGTAAATTATGGTGGAAAATAAGTATTTGGTCAATAACAAAAGTTCAACTCAATACTTTGTAACATAACCTTTGTTGGCAATGATAGAGGTCAAACGTTTCCTGTAAGTCTTCACCAGGTTTGCACACACTGTAGCTGGTATTTTGGCCCATTCCTTCTCTAGACCAGTGATGTTTTGGGGCTGTCGCTGGACTCCACAAATTTTCTATGGGGTTGAGGTCTGGAGACTGGCTAGGCCACTCCAGGACCTTGAAATGCTTTTTACGGAGCCACTCCTTTGTTGCCCGAGCGGTGTGTTTGGGATCATTGTCATGCTGGAAGACCCAGCCACGTTCCATCTTCAATGCTCTCACTGATGGAAGGAGGTTTTGGCTTAAAATCTCACGATACATGGCCCCGTTCATTCTTCCCTTAACACGGATCAGTCGTCCTGTCCCCTTTGCAGAAAAACAGCCCCAAAGCATGATGTTTCCACCCCCATGCTTCACAGTAGGTATGGTGTTCTTGGCATGCAACTCAGCATTCTTCTTCCTCCAAACACGTTGAGTTGAGTTGAGTTTATACCAAAAAGTTCCATTTTGGTTTCATCTGACCACATGATATTCTCCCAATCCTCTTCTGGATCATCCATATGCTCTCTGGCAAACTTCAGACGGGCCTGGACATGTACTGGCTTGAGCAGGGGGACACGCCTGGCACTGCAGGATTTGAGTCCCTCTCGGCGTAGTGTGTTACTGATGGTAGCCTTTGTTACTTTGGTCCCAGCTCTCTGCAGGTCATTCATCAGGTCCCTCCGTGTAGTTCTGGGATTTTTGCTCACCGTTCTCATGATCATTTTGACCCCACGGGATAAGAGCTTGCGTGGGGCCCCAGATCGAGGGAGATTATCAATGGTCTTGTATGTCTTCCATTTTCTTACAATTGCTCCCACAGTTGATTTATTCACACCAACCTGCTTGCCTATTGTAAAGTCACTCTTCCCAGCCTGGTGCAGGTCTACAATTTTCTTCCTGGTGTCCTTCGACAGCTCTTTGGTCTTGGCCATGGTTGAGTTTGGAGTCTGACTGTTTGAGGCTGTGGACAGGTGTCTTTTATACAGATAACGAGGTCAAACAGGTGCCATTAATACAGGTAACGAGTGGAGGACAGAAGAGCTTCTTAAAGAAGAACTTACAGGTCTGTGAGAGCCAGAAATCTTGCTTGTTTGTGGGTGACCAAATACTTATTTTCCACCATAATTTACAAATAAATTCTTTAAAAATCCTACAATGTGATTTCCTGGATTTTTTTTTCTCATTTTGTCTCTCATAGTTGAAGTGTACCTATGATGAAAATTACAGACCTCTCTCATCTTTCTAAGTAGGAGAACCTGCACAATCAGTGGCTGACTAAATACTTTTTGGCCCCACTGTATACTGTATATACATACACACACTCTAACTTACTTGTACATACACTTAATCACACATGCACTTGCATGTGCACACACTTACACACACTCACCCACACACAAACACACACACAACCAACACAGTCTTGTTCCCTGGACTCTGACAACTCCAACACATACAACTAATTAGTGACTGTATTACCTGCATATTTGCATGAAATTGCATTTTTGCACCTTACTCTTCATATACAGTAGCTCTGCTGCTATAAAAGCTACACTGCTAACTGTAAATCAGAATATGTTTTTACCTCACCTATCATTTACTCAGTACCATGTACTGGCCAACACTACACTTGTCCCTAGTCTTGCCTCCCTAAATTACTTTTAGATTAGATATGTCTTCTGTATGTATTGTAGGTCTTTGTATTTACTGTACTGTTGTTTATCAGCACTGTTTGTATATTGTGTTATCTTGCACTTTTTGTTCTGTGTTGCACCCTGGTCCTAGAGGAACATTTCGTTTCAATATGTACTTGTATATAGCTGAAATGACAGTAAAGCCTCTCTTGAACTCTCTTAAACTCTTGATATCCAGTTTAAAATACTCATCCTTACATTTAAAGCACTACATGGATTTACTCTCCGTTACCTCTCTGAACCTTTAATCCTATACACATCAGCACGTTCAGTAAAATTTTCTGATGCTTCTGATGAAACTGCCCCCATACTCTGGAATTTGCTACTTCAATGTCTCAAAGCATGTCTTTCCTCTACATCTGTTCACATCTGTTTACCTAGTGCTTTTTCACTTAAAGCATGACTCAGTCAAATCATTGCTATTAATTGTTATTGTGGACATGTCAATGCTTTTATATGTGTTAATGTACTTTTATATATATTTTCTATAAAGCGACCTTGAATCTTGCATTGGTAGACGCTTTTTTCCAAAGCGACTTACAGTACTGTGACAGTTTATTGTTTATTGCAATTGAGGGTTAAGGGCCTTGCTCAGGGGCTCAACAGTGACAATCTGGCAGTGGTGGGGCTAGAACCAGCGACCTTTTGATTCTAAGTCCACTACCTTAACCACTAGGCTACAACTGCCACAACTTTAACAATATGTAACAGACAGGGCACTAGTCCATTACAGAATGACACACACTCATATTTGCTCACACAAAGGTAAGATTTACCAGATCCTGTGCATTTATCATGTCATTTATACCCAGGAGTAATAACATTCAATTACACATTATTTATTTATTGTGTATTATTAATTATCCTACCTCTGAAATGTTCTTTTATGATAAAATTTATTTATCTTATCACTGTCCATTTTATCAGCTTCACTTACCATATAGAAGCACTTTGTAGTTCTACAATTACTGACTGTAGTCCAGTTTCTCTGCATGCTTTTTTTTAGCCTGCTTTCACACTGTTCTTCAATGGTCAGGACCCCCACAGGACCACTACAGAGCAGGTATTATTTGGGTGGTGGATCATTCTCAGCACTGCAGTGACAATGACATGGTGGTGGTGTGTTAGTGTGTGTTGTGCTGGTATGAGTGGATAAGACACAGCAATGCTGATGAAGTTTTTAAATACCATGTCCACTCATTGTCCACTCTATTAGACACTCCTACCTAGTTGGTCCACCTTGTAGATGTAAAGTCAGAGACGATCGCTCATCTATTGCTGCTGTTTGAGTTGGTCATCTTCTAGATCTTCATCAGTGGTCACAGGACGCTGCCCATGGGGCGCTGTTGGTTGGATATTTTTGGTTGGTGGACTATTCTCAGTCCAGCTGTGACAGTAAGGTGTTTAAAAACTCCAGCAGCGCTGCTGTGTCTGATCCACTCATACCAGTACAACACACACTAACACACCACCACCATGGCAGTGTCACTGCAGTGCTGAGAATGATCCACCACCTAAATAATACCGGCTCTGTGGTGGTCCTGGGAGAGTCCTGACCATTGAAAAACAGCATGAAAGATGGACTACAGTCAGTAATTGTAGCACTATAAAGTGCTTCTATATGGTAAGTGGAGCTGATAAAATGGACAGTGAGTGTAGAAACAAGGTGGTGGTTTTAATGTTATGGCAGATCAGTGTATATTTTTCTGTAAGGCGCTGTAAAATAAAATGTATTATTACTACATTTACATTTTTGGGAGATGCTTTTTTCCAAAGCAACTTACAGTAACTTACAGGGTTAACGGCCTTGCTCAAGGGTCCAACAGTGACAACTTGGCAGTGGTGGGGCTTGAACCAGCAACCTTTTGATTCTTAGTCAACTACCTTAACCACTAGACAATTATAACAATAATAAGGCAGAAATACGTAACAGACAGGGCACTAGTCCATTACAGAATGAGACACACTCATATTTGCTCACACAAATGTAAGCTTCACCAGATCCTGTGCATTTATCATGTCATTTATACCCAGGAGTAATAACATTCAATTACACATTATCCTACCTCTGAAGTTTTCATTTTTAGATCAAGTCATTTCAGGGATATAATTTTAAGTGTGCAGACTCATCAAGGTGTAAAATTGTCACTCTAGCAGTTTTGGAGAAGCTTGAATTGATAAAAATAAGCAGTTCTTTAAAACATCAAAATAGTCTTCTGTAGGCAACTGTTTATTTATTAGAAAATAAATAATAGTGTTGTCAGCTATTTTACAAGATCAGATTTTCAAAAATTTTTCCTCTCTGCTGCTGTATAGTCTCACTACCTTATTGGGCTATCTTGTGGTATCCGTGGTATTTTTTTCACTGCCCAGGGGTTCAGATGTTGTGTTCTGTACACTATAAAACCTTACTAGTACCTTACCTTACTAGTACAAATAAACAACAGTCTCAGAAATAAGAATGGTCAGAATAAATGTCAAGGTAGAAAAACAGAACAGACTTCAACTGCTCAATAGTCAGGTCACTATTTCAGATTCTTCTACTCATGATGCACAGATCTGGACTGCAGGCAAGGCAAACAATATCTGGCAGGTATCTGCAGGCAGGCCTGTCAATCACATGCACACTGTGTCTGTGAAGTCATGCTGTTGTAGCACTTGCAGAACGAGACTTCCGGGGAATAAACGTTTCCTTGATAAGCGTGTTTGTCTCGCTAAAATAGTGATACCTTCACACACATACAGTGTATCACAAAAGTGAGTACACCCCTCACATTTCTGCAGATATTTAAGTATATCTTTTCATGGGACAACACTGACAAAATGACACTTTGACACAATGAAAAGTAGTCTGTGTGCAGCTTATATAACAGTGTAAATTTATTCTTCCCTCAAAATAACTCAATATACAGCCATTAATGTCTAAACCACCGGCAACAAAAGTGAGTACACCCCTTAGTGAAAGTTCCTGAAGTGTCAATATTTTGTGTGGCCACCATTATTTCCCAGAACTGCCTTAACTCTCCTGGGCATGGAGTTTACCAGAGCTTCACAGGTTGCCACTGGAATGCTTTTCTACTCCTCCATGACGACATCACGGAGCTGGCGGATATTCAAGACTTTGCGCTCCTCCACCTTCCGCTTGAGGATGCCCCAAAGATGTTCTATTGGGTTTAGGTCTGGAGACATGCTTGGCCAGTCCATCACCTTTACCCTCAGCCTCTTCAATAAAGCAGTGGTCGTCTTAGAGGTGTGTTTGGGGTCATTATCATGCTGGAACACTGCCCTGCGACCCAGTTTCCGGAGGGAGGGGATCATGCTCTGCTTCAGTATTTCACAGTACATATTGGAGTTCATGTGTCCCTCAATGAAATGTAACTCCCCAACACCTGCTGCACTCATCAGACCATAGGACATGGTTCCAGTAATCCATGTCCTTTGTTGACATGTCTTCAGCAAACTGTTTGCGGGCTTTCTTGTGTAGAGACTTCAGAAGAGGCTTCCTTCTGGGGTGACAGCCATGCAGACCAATTTGATGTAGTGTGCGGCGTATGGTCTGAGCACTGACAGGCTGACCCCCCACCTTTTCAATCTCTGCAGCAATGCTGACAGCACTCATGCGCCTATCTTTCAAAGACAGCAGTTGGATGTGACGCTGAGCACGTGCACTCAGCTTCTTTGGACGACCAACGCAAGGTCTGTTCTGAGTGGACCCTGCTCTTTTAAAACGCTGGATGATCTTGGCCACTGTGCTGCAGCTCAGTTTCAGGGTGTTGGCAATCTTCTTGTAGCCTTGGCCATCTTCATGTAGCGCAACAATTCGTCTTTTAAGATCCTCAGAGAGTTATTTGCCATGAGGTGCCATGTTGGAACTTTCAGTGACCAGTATGAGAGAGTGTGAGAGCTGTACTACTAAATTGAACACACCTGCTCCCTATGCACACCTGAGACCTAGTAACACTAACAAATCACATGACATTTTGGAGGGAAAATGACAAGCAGTGCTCAATTTGGACATTTAGGGGTGTAGTCTCTTAGGGGTGTACTCACTTTTGTTGCCGGTGGTTTAGACATTAATGGCTGTATATTGAGTTATTTTGAGGAAAGAATAAATTTACACTGTTATATAAGCTGCACACAGACTACTTTTCATTGTGTCAAAGTGTCATTTTGTCAGTGTTGTCCCATGAAAAGATATACTTAAATATCTGCAGAAATGTGAGGGGTGTACTCACTTTTGTGATACACTGTATACAAGTCACCCTGCTGTGGACACTTATGCCTCATACCATTAAACATACTGGCTTTTACAACTTTTTCTCATGCAGTGCCATCAAGGGCTTGAATGTTTTGCACATGTTGCTTTGGGAAATGTGTTTTTATGCTGATTGACAATCCTCTCATGACCTTTGGCACAATTCGTCTTTGCCTGCAAAGACTAAGCCTTCAGTGGATCCTCCTTTTTGACTCGATTGTGATTCCCACACTGGTTACCGATTCACCTGCATATTGTGGAAGGTTTCAAACATGAACAGTGTAACATGAATATTCTATACTACTATTGTACAGTAGACCCTTGACTTACGAATTTAATTGGTTCCAAAGGGCTGTTCTTAAGTCAAAATGTTTGTTAGTTAAACCTATTTTTCCCATAAGAAATAATGTAAATAGAATTAATCCGTGACATACTCATTTGCTCATTTGCATACTCAAAAATGGCTGCCCAGGCAGTAGGTCATCCGGGTACTTTTCACGTACTGTTTAATGAATACTACATATTCGGACACACTAACCACTCTCGCATACTGCTTTCACATACTGTTCAGTATGGAAGTATGCGATTTCGGACGCAGCTAATCATTTGGGAATACGGTACAAAAGGGCAAGCCAAAAATCAAAGTGGAGATAAAGAAAACAGGTGAGTGAAAGAGCGCTCGGTATGCAGCTGTAAACAGTGGTAATACTTCGCAACGTGCTAAACAAACAAACAGGTATTTATACCGGAAGTAACTTAGAACACAAGTGAATCGGATCTCGCAGTCAAGCACGGATTGGCTGGCGGAGTCACAGGCCTGACGGATGCATTCTGGATGTTGGAGTCCGTCACGGTGGATAAGTCTGTAGGGCGACTGGGAAGGGTGACAGTACCCCCATAAAAGCTTTGGCTGAATAGTTTTGATTGGTTGGCTGAATTAAATGAAAATCTTACAATAATTTAATTTTCTTCTTGCTAATAATTATCATTACTAGTTAATTTTTAAATTGCCAGCAACAGTTAGATGAGGTGTTTTTTTAATAATTAAAAAAAAGTTGGTCAGCAACAAATAAAATTTAAAAATGCTGATAGTTCTTAACAGTACACATGTTGCAAACTAATGCTAGCTAAGTTCTAACATCCCACTAACATCCAACTAATACCCACCTGTTCAGAAAATAGGTCAGAAAAGGTTTTTTCAGCCACTTCAGCTCCACATTTTTACTACTGTTGCTACCAGTATCTTCAGCTCACTATCTTCATGTTACATTTCTATTAAAACAGAAAAATATCACAGACACCAATCCTGATTATCTTTACCCACTGTAGTTCTGCAGAGTTTAGCAGATGTTAAGCTATTTTCCAAACAGCTGGGAAAGGAGAATGTGAAATGATATATGTATTTATAAACTAGTCATTAAATAATTCATCTCAGGAGGTTTTAATGGGTACAGAGCCTACAGTGCTGTTAAAAAGTATTTCCCCCTTTCCTAGTCTTAAATTTCTGCAGAGTTTCAGATCATCAAACTACTTTTATTATTAGACAATACTTTATTACCCAAGTAAACAGTAAACACAAAATGCTTTTGAAATGTTGATTTCATTTATTGAAGAAAAATGCTGTTCAGTCGTATGTAAAAAGAAAGTAATTGACCCCTCAGGTGCTAAAAAATCCAGTTAACCAAATTCAATTGACAATTAGGTTCAAGTTCACCTGCCACACTCAGGCATGATTACTGCCAGACCTGACCCGTTAAATCTAAATCTAAACATCACTTAAATTGAACCTGTCTGTGAAGTCTGTGAAGCAGACTAAAATGTCTCATAATGCCACATTCTAAAGACATTTAAATACAGATGACGTTAAAATACTATTATACAACAGATAGTAATGACCTTACAATCTGATTGGTTGAGAAGCGTTCTAACTGTGCTGATATTCGTGATAACAGCACGGCCTTCTCACACCACAACTGTATTACTCCGCTGATGCGTTGCCAGTAACGACAAGCTTCATGCGCACGCAGGCGACACAGACTTTTTTCCCGATCGTGTTTAAAATCCGTTATCTGATATACAATCTAGCGCACTGTGTAGGGAACATAAATCAATTGTCTAATTCACTATCTGGTACACTATGTAGTGAACATGAATGCATGATCTGATATACAATCTAGCGCACTGTGTAGGGAACATGACCAATTGTCTAATTCACTATCTAGTGCACTATGTAGGGAACATATATCCGTGATCTGATACACAATCTAGTGCACTATGTAGGGAACATTAATGTGTTTGTACACGAACAGTTAGCTTAATAGCCCAGTTAGCAGCTCCTAAAAGTTCTGTTATCACCCATATCCTTTGGTGTGTGTGAGAGGTTTTTTATTTCTTTTTTTCCCTTCGGAGGTTCTTGCCTTCTTCTTCTTGTTCTTCTTACCTTCCTGAAATGAGTTTTTGCAACTTGGGATGTGTGCTTTGTAGTGTTAAACTTTATATTCGTTGTGGAACTACTTTTTGTCGGAAGGTATTGTCAATATTAAAGCATATTTATTATGAAATTCAGGGCTTCTTTGATTTATTTTCTTTCTTTATTTTGTAAAAAACTGTTGTATAAAAGCAATAGAACACTCGAGGTCGTGTGTTATCGTGAATAACATCACGGCTGTGATGATCTACGGCACTCGCCTGCGACCGAATCACAGCCGTGATGTTATTCGCGATAACACACTCCCTCTCGTGTTCTATTGCTTAAATAAACAAACAAACAAACAGATGCAAAACAAAGTCATTAAAATCCATCAGTCTGAAGAAGGATTACAAAGCCATTGTGAAGACTTTGGGATGCCAGTAAACCACAGTGAAAGCCACTATCCAAAAAATGGAGAAACTTTGGAACACTGTTGAACCTTCCCAGGAGTGGCCAGCCTACCAGATTTTCACCAAGAATGCATCAATGACTGATTCAGGAGGTCTTAAAAGAACCCAGGCCTCAGTTAATTTTAAGGTGCATGATTCCACAATAAGAAATACACTAGGCAAAAATGGCATCCAAGCGAGATGTAAAAGTTGCAAACCACTATTGACCAGAAAAAACACAAAGGCTTGTCTGGCATTTGCATAAAAACATCTTGATGACCCAAGACAAGATATATTTTGTGGACTGTGGATTCTGTGGATAGTCAAAGGGTGGATCCCATTACATTTGGCATAAATCAAACACCACTTTCTATCATTATTAGATTATCATACCAACAGTCAAACATCTTTTCAACACTATTGCTATACAAGGCTAATGAGATGTTTTTAAAACATGTTTGATTGGTGTCTTTTATATACAGTGGTACCTTGAAACAACGTCAGTTGGTTCTGGGACTCGTGTCGAGTTTAAAAGGTGTTAAGTTTCAAGGTATTTTTTCCCATAAGGATGGCTAATGTAAAATAATGAGGTTGTTTTTGACACTTACATTTGAAAATCAATATAAAAATACAATAAAACCAGCACTTTACCTTTACTTTTTTATTGTTTCCTTATGCTTCTTAATTGTGGAGATCGTGGCTTGATCTTGGAATACCGTATTCCGTTCAGTAAGGGCACATTTACATGAAAAGTGGCAAAATTGCATTTCCTATGGAGTGTGGCGTGACTTATTGTACTAAAATAATGAGTGAGAAATTTCATTAGTTGAGAGAACTTACAAGCAGTAATAATTAAGAGAGGTTTAGTGTTCCTGTATCGTTTAAGCTTGTTAAGCTTTATTAAAGATAAGAGTGTTAGACTATCGGAAAAGCTGATTCTCACCATTTATCAGCACCTTGATCTATAACACAAGTTTAAAAGTGAAACAGGAGAAAAATCCAGCTAAACACAGATACATGTGGAGCTTTGAGAGTTAATTTAAGGGTTATTCTACACAAATGCAGATTCGTCTCATATTCGCACTTTGATGACATATTACAGCACCAGATTAGCGCTGAACAAAACATATGTCCATTGTTTAATTGAAACTAAATAAATCGATAAAAAAAAAAAAAGCTGAACATGTCGAATTTAAGGGAAACGTCGAGTTTAAGGGTACAAATTTCTCCACAAAGTGCGTAAAGATTTCAAGTTTAGGGGACGTCCAGTGACAAGGTACCACTGTAAATTAATCTTTCCCTTTTATTTTTAGCAATCGTTGTGTTATTTTTAATGTGCACCTGTTCATTTAACATGCCAAGTGGGTGTATACACATTACCAGTTCATGCTGTGATGAATGTCATAGTGTGCATGTGTGTGTGTGTGTGTGTGTTTGGATCAATTGGGCTTCTACAGAGGCTTGTTGTCCTTTTCTACAGGACCTTTATCAGTGAGATATTTTGGGTGAGACACGATTGCTGGGATTAAGAGTTCCGTTTAGGGTCATTGCAGAAGTAAAGACAGACGAATTAAGGGTTCTAAAATGCCCCCCTCCCACACTGTGGCGCACACACACACAGACACACACCAAAAACTTTAGAGAACCAAATCTCTTTGGACAGTTGTAGCCTAGTTGTTAAGGTACTGGACTAGTAAACAAAAGGTCGCTGGTTCAAGTCCCACCACTGCCAGGTTGTCGCTGTTTGGCCCCAGAGCAAAGCCCTTAACCCTCAATTGCTTGAACAATATACTGCTGAAAATGTAAATGTTTTCTGAAAGAACCATCAACATGTGCTTAGCCTACATGATTCTTCCTTTTAAATTACACTTAATCAAAACTCAAATTAAAAAGTTCAGAAGTTGGCACAGTAATCATTGCATTTATACAAATAAAATGGTACAAAACCACAATAATGATTGTTTTACCTCATTAACTGCATCCTCTTCTTTGTAAATACATAGAAATCCTAAGATTGCTGCCAGTAAAACATTCCAAAAAAGTTGGGACAGGGCAGTTTTTAAAAAAAATGCATTTTCTCCCCATTTTCCTCCTGATTTAGCGCACTCAGTTTGTCTTCCGCTGCTGAGAGATACCAAATCGCATCCAAGGAGAGTTGCTGTACACACCTCTTCTGACACGTACACAGCCCTCCTCCTTCTCCCCTGCATTCTGCACAGGGTCTCTTCCGCCAATCAGGGTCCGTACACAGCGTATGAAGACCGACGCACCCACACATAGTTCGACCCCCACCCTGCAAAAATGGTGGCCAATTAGTATCTGCTGCAGGCACTGCCAATTATGCCTGCCAGATGGTGCCCAGCCGACTGGTGGCAACACCGAGTTTCGAACCGAGGAGTTCAGAAAGTCGGTGCTGGTGTGCTAGCAGAATATCCTGCTGCGCCACCTGGGCAGGGACAGGGCAATTTAAGGTTTTGTTTATACCTGAAGTTTGGTTTTTCTTGGTCCGGACCAAACAAGAAAATAATACATAGTTAAATTTAAGTCCTGGTTTTCTTAGCATACACACTTACAAATTTACAATAGAACCAAAATAAGTATAAAAAAGTGATGTATGACACACATACATTGTATGTCTGGCAAGCCAGTCCTCAGAACAATGCACCATCCTGGACTTAATGCACTTATCGAGGTTTTGTATACCTGGTGGTATTTTTACCAACTGGAAACACAGCATGGGGTGGTAAAATAGATAAAGAATACTTTGGTGCAAACACCAAAGAAGGTACTCTGTTCTCTCACGGCACATTTAGTGTCTCATCTTGTGAAATCACACAGTTTGGTGTTTGGTTTGCTTAGTTGCCTTTGATTTGTATTGTGTTCATACCTTAAACTAATTGCACCAAAATCTGTTTAGAAACCGCTCTTCTCAAGCGCTCTTGGTCCGTTTATTTGGTGCACCAGAGTTTGAAAGAAAGCTTCACACTTACTGTAATGAGCCACACTAATGCCACTAATGCTCGCCGGCAGGTCGCTGCTAGATGTGGCAGCTCGGAGGCAACTCGGTGTTCGCTCGAAAATCAGCTCTCGATCACCATGTGTGAACTGTTCAACGACTTGACCTAAGCAGCTCTCTGATCGCTCGCAGACTTAAGAAAAAGATCTATCATGCTAAATATCTGGACCTGTCAGCGACTCAAAATCAAGGTGTTGCGATCAGGTTGTAATTGTTGTGAACACAGGATACAGAATGATGGAAACCTGGGGAAGGAGTTGTAAATGTGTGGAACAGGGACATAATATAGTTTCTATCAGAATACATCAGCACACACACAAGCTTTACAGTATTTGTGACCTTATCATCCATGCCAAACCATAACACCAATGTTGCATTGCAAAATATATTTATTTACTTACCTCCAACTCTCTAAAGAACAGATGATCCATGCTGGCCGCATAGCCAAATCCACTCTGATTCATTTATTTTTCTTACTTGCTTTTACGCTGAATATCACTGCATAAACAGCTTTGATTGCTTGCTTCATTTTTGGACATGGTATCACTAAACCCCTTTTCACTTCTCACATGTGTTTTTGTGACAAAACGTAGTTTGGGAGACCAGACAAACTCATCTGAGATTCATCCTGGTGATAGATGGTGTAGGTGTGACCCCCTATTGCCGATCAGTCGTGTAGTGTGAAAACCACAACGACTTGAAAGACTCCCAATTACAAGAGATGAAGTTGTGTAGTGTGAACTGTACAGCAATCTGAACACCTTGAAAGTCGTGCAGTGTGAACTTGGCATTACAGAGCAATCCCACCAGGGTTTATTTTTGTCAAAACAAAGCTGATAAGTATTGACACAAACTAAGCATGAGGAAAAAGAAGCATTTTGGAGAAGTCTAGTCCTTTACAAGCAAGCATTGGTGAAGGTCAATATTAGATTGCAATATTAGTTTTTTTTTTTGTATTTTTTGCATAATATCATCATATCATCACTCTTGGTGCATAGTGTAAGGCCAAAAAACACTACTAAATGCCCATGACTCTTGACCCCTCCAAATTCATATCATTGACACGAAGTTTACTACAACCCTTAGAGTAATTATCAGTTGTTTATTTATTGTTACTAATATTAATTCTACATTTTTCTTTTCGTTTTTAGGACTACACCCTGACTATGTATTTCCAGCAAGCATGGCGGGATAAGCGCCTCTCGTACACGGAGATCCCTCTGAATCTGACGCTCGATAACCGTGTAGCAGATCAGCTGTGGGTGCCCGACACCTACTTCCTCAATGACAAGAAGTCCTTCGTCCACGGCGTCACGGTCAAGAACCGCATGATCCGTCTGCATCCCGACGGCACAGTGCTGTATGGATTGAGGTATGTTTTTCCACCTCTTAATCATCCCTATTGAACCACCACTCACCTAATCGATACCTGCACAGCCTCATCTAATGCATCTCATAACTCAGCTTCCCGTTTGCAAACATCCTGGAAGCACCTCAGAGACGTAAATGTTTATCCTCCTAGTACATGATGTATTCTTTATTTCACTGATGCTTTGTAATCTCACCACCCCAGCAACTGTATTTAACTGGGACAGGATCATTAAAGCTAATTTACGACTGCGAGAATGTTGAGATATCTGCAGTGCAGAATCAATTGTAGCTGCTGATGTAGAAATCAATAAAGATAATTCATAACACTTCACTATGTAAAAAGGCTACATGAGCTAATATATAGTTTTACATAAGGAGGGGCAGGTTTGGGATGTGCTGTGGCAGGGGTGCACCAGGGGCGACAATAAAGCAAAGAGAATGATGTTGGACAGAATGCCACATCTCTGTTAGTAACGGCCATGTAAGAGTTTTTTATAGCACACCTGGGTATTGTACGGCCCCTGGGCCACATCTGGTCCTTTGGCTGTCCCTGACCGGCCCGCATGAGGTCAGTGGTAATTAGATGTCAGACGTAAATAATTGTACAACACACATGCAATACAATGGCTTTGTATTCTATTTATTTTTTTCAATTTACGTTTGTGTGTAAGTGTATCCAGCTTCACCGTAATATGTTGGTGAACTGAACTGTGAGTTCAATTGATAGATGGCAGAGTTTTTTAACAAGACATGGACTTCTAAGTATTAATTTAGTTTTAGAATTACAATTTAAATAGCAATTATGATACTAAACACAGAGAAACACAACAACTTGAACAATGCAGAACTGTCACATCTGAAGCTTTGCTAGCTAAACAATAGCAACAAGGACTTTTTATAATGTTTTATACATCCAGAACTGAAGCAATCAAGATCAGCTTTGTGGTATCCAAAAAGAGAGTAGCATGAGACTCCAGCACCTCTAATTATTACAGCTTACATGTTGGGACATGTTAACAGAGCCCACTCCTGAGTTGCAGGTCCCTGTTGGTTGCAGGCTAGATTTTAATGTGTAAACGTCTCTGTTGTGCTTTTATGTATTAAAGTGTTGCGCTGATACACCGTCCATCATTACAGTGAGTTGACATTCAAACTATAAAAAATGTTTTTTCGCACCCCTAGTTAAAATGTTATGAGCAGTAGTTTGGTTGTAATGTGGGTGACCAGGATAAAATAAGGGCCCCCATATTTTGTGTTTCAAGTGTCAGGCTTATCACAACTTGGGCAAAGTTCACACCATATGTCTTCTGCTATTCCTATGGTTGGTTGAGAAACCAAGTCAAATTGTTTGGCTTTTAGTTAAAAGACTTGAACCTTTTCCAGAATTAAACCTTTTTTTTTATGGTGGTTGTTAGAATGCAAAAGAACAGAATTCTATCTATTTGTCCGTCTGTCCATTTGTCCGTCCATCCATCCATCCATCCATCTATCTGTCCGTCCGTCTGTCTGTCTATCTGTCTATCTATATATCTTTCTGTCTGTCTGTCTGTCTGTCTATCTACAGTGTATCACAAAAGTGAGTACACCACTCACATTTCTGCAAATATTTTATTATATCTTGTCATGGGACAACACTATAGAAATAAAACTTGGATATAACTTAGAGTAGTCAGTGTACAACTTGTATAGCAGTGTAGATTTACTGTCTTCTGAAAATAACTCAACACACAGCCATTAATGTCTTAATAGCTGGCAACATAAGTGAGTACACCCCACAGTGAACATGTCCAAATTGTGCCCAAATGTGTCAATATTTTGTGTGACCACCATTATTATCCAGCACTGCCTTAACCCTCCTGGGCATGGAATTCACCAGAGCTGCACAGGTTGCTACTGGAATCCTCTTCCACTCCTCCATGATGACATCACGGAGCTGGTGGATGTTAGACACCTTGAACTCCTCCACCTTCCACTTGAGGATGCGCCACAGGTGCTCAATTGGGTTTAGTCCATCACCTTTACCTTCAGCTTCCTCAGCAAGGCAGTTGTCATCTTGGAGGTTGTGTTTGGGGTCGTTATCCTGTTGGAAAACTGCCATGAGACCCAGTTTTCGAAGGGAGGGGATCATGCTCTGTTTCAGAATGTCACAGTACATGTTGGAATTCATGTTTCCCTCAATGAACTGCAGCTCCCCAGTGCCAGCAACACTCATGCAGCCCAAGACCATGATGCTACCACCACCATGCTTGACTGTAGGCAAGATACAGTTGTCTTGGTACTTCTCACCAGGGCGCCGCCACACATGCTGGACACCATCTGAGCCAAACAAGTTTATCTTGGTCTCGTCAGACCACAGGGCATTCCAGTAATCCATGTTCTTGGACTGCTTGTCTTCAGCAAACTGTTTGCGGGCTTTCTTGTGCGTCAGCTTCCTTCTGGGATGACGACCATGCAGACCGAGTTGATGCAGTGTGCGGCGTATGGTCTGAGCACTGACAGGCTGACCTCCCACGTCTTCAACCTCTGCAGCAATGCTGGCAGCACTCGTGTCTATTTTTTAAAGCCAACCTCTGGATATGACGCCGAACACGTGGACTCAACTTCTTTGGTCGACCCTGGCGAAGCCTGTTCCGAGTGGAACCTGTCCTGGAAAACCGCTGTATGACCTTGGCCACCATGCTGTAGCTCAGTTTCAGGGTGTTAGCAATCTTCTTATAGCCCAGGCCATCTTTGTGGAGAGCAACAATTCTATTTCTCACATCCTCAGAGAGTTCTTTGCCATGAGGTGCCATGTTGAATATCCAGTGGCCAGTATGAGAGAATTGTACCCAAAACACCAAATTTAACAGCCCTGCTCCCCATTTACACCTGGGACCTTGACACTTGACACCAGGGAGGGACAACGACACATTTGGGCACAATTTGGACATGTTCACTGTGGGGTGTACTCACTTATGTTGCCAGCTATTTAGACATTAATGGCTGTGTGTTGAGTTATTTTCAGAGGACAGTAAATCTTCACTGCTATACAAGCTGTACACTGACTACTCTAAGTTATATCCAAGTTTCATGTCTATAGTGTTGTCCCATGAAAAGATATAATGAAATATTTGCAGAAATGTGAGGGGTGTACTCACTTTTGTGATACACTGTATATATCTTTCTATCTTTCTGTCTGTGTGTCTATCTATCTATCTATCTGTCTGTCTGTCTGTCTGTCTGTCTGTCTGTCTGTCTGTCTTTCTATCTATCTATCTATCCATATATCTGTCCATCTATCATTTATCTGTCTGTCTGTCTGTCTGTATGTCTATCTATCCATCTATCTATCTATCTATCTATCTATCTATCTATCTATCTATCTATCTATCTATCTATCTATCTATCTATCTATCTATCTATCTATCTATCTATCTATCTATCTATCTATCTATCTATCTATCTATCTATCTATCTATCTACCCCCCTCACATTTCTGCAAATATTTTATTATATCTTTTCATGGGACAACACTATAGAAATAAAACTTGGATATAACTTAGAGTAGTCAGTGTACAACTTGTATAGCAGTGTAGATTTACTGTCTTCTGAAAATAACTCAACACACAGCCATTAATGTCTAAATGGCTGGCAACATAAGTGAGTACACCCCACAGTGAACATGTCCAAATTGTGCCCAAAGTGTCAATATTTTGTGTGACCACCATTATTATCCAGCACTGCCTTAACCCTCCTGGGCATGGAATTCACCAGAGCTGCACAGGTTGCTACTGGAATCCTCTTCCACTCCTCCATGATGACATCACGGAGCTGGTGGATGTTAGACACCTTGAACTCCTCCACCTTCCACTTGAGGATGCGCCACAGGTGCTCAATTGGGTTTAGTCCATCACCTTTACCTTCAGCTTCCTCAGCAAGGCAGTTGTCATCTTGGAGGTTGTGTTTGGGGTCGTTATCCTGTTGGAAAACTGCCATTTTTCGAAGGGAGGGGATCATGCTCTGTTTCAGAATGTCACAGTACATGTTGGAATTCATGTTTCCCTCAATGAACTGCAGCTCCCCAGTGCCAGCAACACTCATGCAGCCCAAGACCATGATGCTACCACCACCATGCTTGACTGTAGGCAAGATACAGTTGTCTTGGTACTTCTCACCAGGGCGCCGCCACACATGCTGGACACCATCTGAGCCAAACAAGTTTATCTTGGTCTCGTCAGACCACAGGGCATTCCAGTAATCCATGTTCTTGGACTGCTTGTCTTCAGCAAACTGTTTGCGGGCTTTCTTGTGCGTCAGCTTCCTTCTGGGATGACGACCATGCAGACCGAGTTGATGCAGTGTGCGGCGTATGGTCTGACAGGCTGACCTCCCACGTCTTCAACCTCTGCAGCAATGCTGGCAGCACTCATGTGTCTATTTTTTAAAGCCAACCTCTGGATATGATGCTGAACACGTGGACTCAACTTCTTTGGTCGACCCTGGCAAAGCCTGTTCCGAGTGGAACCTGTCCTGGAAAACCGCTGTATGACCTTGGCCACCATGCTGTAGCTCAGTTTCAGGGTGTTAGCAATCTTCTTATAGCCCAGGCCATCTTTGTGGAGAGCAACAATTCTATTTCTCACATCCTCAGAGAGTTCTTTGCCATGAGGTGCCATGTTGAAAATCCAGTGGCCAGTATGAGAGAATTGTACCCAAAACACCAAATTTAACAGCCCTGCTCCCCATTTACACCTGGGACTTTGATACATGACACCAGGGAGGGACAACGACACATTTGGGCACAATTTGGACATGTTCACTGTGGGGTGTACTCACTTATGTTGCCAGCTATTTAGACATTAATGGCTGTGTGTTGAGTTATTTTCAGAAGACAGTAAATCTACACTGCTATACAAGCTGTACACTGACTACGCTAAGTTATATCCAAGTTTCATGTCTATAGTGTTGTCCCATGAAAAGATATAATGAAATATTTGCAGAAATGTGAGGGGTGTACTCACTTTTGTGATACACTCTATCTATCTATCTATCTATCTATCTATCTATCTATCTATCTATCTATCTATCTATCTATCTATCTATCATCTATCTGTCTGTCTGTCTGTCTGTCTGTCTTTCTATCTATCTATCCATCTATCTATCCATCTATCATTTATCTGTCTGTCTGTCTGTCTGTATGTCTATCTATCCATCTGTCTGTCTGTCTGTCCGTCCGTCCGTCCGTCCGTCCGTCCATCCATCCATCCATCCATCCATCTATCTCTTAAATCTTTAAAGTACAAAGAAAACAATCCAGTGTGTTTACTGACCAACCTAATTGTATTGTGTAAATATAAAAAAAATTAGAATTTTATGCTTAAAAAACACTAAGAAAAGTTAGGACATTTCCATGTTTACTTTGATGTTACATCACTTTTCCTATTACTTACACTTTTTTAGCATGTGCATAATGAGACCATTGGAAAAGACGTCTCCCTGATGGCAGCATAAATGCTCTCTTAAAATCCTTATAAATGTCTCTTTTATATGAATACATTCTTCATATAAATACATACTTACGATAAACCCCCATACCATGATAAATGTTGGCTTTTGCACCTTTCACTAATGACGGTCTGGATGGTGTTTTTCATTTTGAACTTAAATTCCATTTTTACACAAGGTTAGAATGTGTTATTTGACCACAGTTTTCACTGTCTTTCTGTCCATCTGAGATGATCTCGGGTCCAGAGAACTTGGTGGTGTTTCTGCATAGAATTGTTGTATGGATTTCTCTTTGTGTAATACTATTTTTGGATTTTCCCCCCAAATATTGTGATCTATTCCCCATCTATGTAACGTAGAATAGAATAAAATACAATAGAATGCCTTTATTTGTCATGTATACATACTGTATACACATGTACAGTACAATGAATTTTTTTTTTATATCAAAGCTTGTTTGGAAGCTAGGGTCAGAGCGCAGGGTCAGCCATTGTTCGGCTGTCTATATGTCTTTTGCCATTCCTATGATTTGTAGAAAACCCAAGTTTTTGGCTTCTAGTTAAAAAGCTGGAATCTTTTCCAGAATAAAACCTTTTTTTTTCATGGTGGTTGTTAGAACAGCAGGAGATCTCAAGGAAATCTTGGTGCTTTGATCTTCTACTCCAGGGTCATTTGCTGCTATGAGTTTGAGAAAAAGAGCCCTGCAAAACCTGAGTGTGCAGAGGAAGAAACTCATCATACACATGACTCGGACTCTAGCCTAAAGACTCGTGACTTGACTCGGACTCTAGCCTAAAGACTCGTGACTTGACTCGAACTCTAGCCTAAAGACTCGTGACTTGACTCGGACTCTAGCCTAAAGACTCGTGACTTGACTCGGACTCTAGCCTAAAGACTCGTGACTTGACTCGGACTCTAGCCTAAAGACTCGTGACTTGACTCGGACTCTAGCCTAAAGGCTCGTGACTTGACTCGGACTCTAGCCTAAAGGCTCGTGACTTGACTCGGACTCTAGCCTAAAGGCTCGTGACTTGACTCGGACTCTAGCCTAAAGACTCGTGACTTGACTCGGACTCTAGCCTAAAGACTCGTGACTTGACTCGGACTCTAGCCTAAAGACTCGTGACTTGACTCGGACTCTAGCCTAAAGGCTCGTGACTTGACTCCGACTCTAGCCTAAAGGCTCGTGACTTGACTCGGACTCTAGCCTAAAGATTCGTGACTTGACTCCGACTCTAGCCTAAAGACTCGTGACTTGACTCAGACTCTAGCCTAAAGACTCGTGACTTGACTCGGACTCTAGCCTAAAGACTCGTGACTTGACTCGGACTCTAGCCTAAAGACTCGTGACTTGACTCGGACTCTAGCCTAAAGACTCGTGACTTGACTCGGACTCTAGCCTAAAGACTCGTGACTTGACTCTGACTCTAGCCTAAAGACTCGTGACTTGACTCGGACTCTAGTCTAAAGACTCGTGACTTGACTCGGACTCTAGTCTAAAGACTCGTGACCTGACTTGGACTCGTATTCTGTGACTTGTGAACATCTACGGTATGAAGTGACCTGATGGTTGTGGCACTGTTACTAAGATTGCAGCTTGATTACAAAGTTCTCTCGTTTCCTCTGTGAGTGCGACAGTATAACACTATATAAAGAAATAAAACACTATATAAAGAATTATGGTCAAATTTGTGAACATCACTCCAGGGAAGAGAAATGTCATCAATCCTCTTTATGTTCATCCTGACAAAATGTATCTGCCTCTTTTGCACATTAAGCTTGAGCTGATGAAGAACTTGAAAGGTGTGAATAAAACCAGCTGTGGATTTACTTCATGAGTAATACGTTCCCAGAATCAGTGATGCAGAAATCACAGAGAATATTTTGAAGGACCCCTGATCAGGGAATTGCTTCGAGATAAAAAAGTTTGATGAAAAGCTCAGTAAGGCTCGGCTGTCATTTTAGAGAATTTGTCAAAATTTTCACAGATCAAAAACTGCTGTGATGTTGTGAAAGACCTATTGAAAGCTCTGGGGTACAATATAAAAATCCACCTTGGGGCTCTCACATTTTCTGAAAAAAAGGGCAGTCAGTCTGCTTGAAAGGACTGGGCATAAAAGTCTTTGTGTCACGATGTGAAACTATCTGGAATTGGAGCAGCACTACACTTATAATAAAGCTTTTCTTAGAACCAGGAGGTAAATCTGGATAAAGCAAAGCAGACTAAACCAGATATTATGTGGATAAATTAAAATCGATACCTAAAATGCTTTTTAAATGACCATATTTCTATAAATAAATATTTTTTTATGTTTAAACAAATGTACCTACAGTGGCAAACAATTTGGCCCCTGCTGAGATCACTTTTCTTTTAGGTGAACTGTTTGTCATTACGTCTATACAATTCTCTGTATCAGTATTAACACTGAATTAAATGATACTCATGTTCCTGTGTTCTCCTAATTTTGCTATTTCATTCTGCACCTGATGCGGATTAAATTTCCATTTATATCTGACAAGCTTACTTACTGTGTCCTTTGTGAATTAGGGGTAACTCGATGCAAAGTGCATTGACAGCCAGTGGTTTCTCTTAGTATTGACCAACCACATTTTTTAACCTCTGAAATCCAATAAAACTGTTTAGTTTTTTACCGTATTCCTTAGCATGTTCAGTAAGGGGGCATTCACATGAGAAGCGGCAAAATAGCTTTTGCGCTGGCTGTGCTGTTATTTCCTATAGAGTGTGCACAACGCTTATTGTGACTTATTGTACTAAAACAAACTCCCATACCATGATAAGTGTTGGGTTTTGCACATTTCACTGATGACAGTCTGGATGGTCTTTTTCATCTTTGGCACAGAAAACTTGAATTCTATTTTTACCCATAGTTAGCAGGTCTTATCTGACCACAGTTTCCAGTATTTCTGCATAGAGTTTATGTATGGATTTCTTTTTGCATAATATAATTTTTGGATTTTTTTCTGAACATATTGTGATTTATTTCCCACCTAATGTACACCTGTTTCAGTTTCTGGGACAAAAAAAATTGCCCAAGACTTTATTCTAAAATATTTATTAAAGCACTTGCACTGTAAGGGCAAGACTAGTTGGGTACCCCTACTAATTATTGACTGATTGTTCACTTGCTGCTTTATATCCACCCTTTGGCAGACGGCATTATACCGGGATAATCAATATTATTCCATTTACTCATGAATGCTTTTGATGTTCCAAAAAAGAAACATTCCCAACAAGTAGCTGGTGAGTGTATACTGTCTTAATCTCCATAAAGTGTTTCTGCTATGTTAACCATCGTACTGTTTTACTTTAACTAAAAGCTTCTGTCACAGAGTTGAAGTGTAGAAATCCCTGTGGTTACTGCAACATTTGTATGTGTGTGTGTGTGTGTGTGTGTGTTTGTGTTTTAAGTGGAATAACTGGCTGTAGTCCATGAACGCACTGCTTCCTAATTACTGAGACAGGCAGAACTCAGCAGTGTGTGTGTGTGTGTGTGTGTGTGTGTTTGTGTGTGTGTCTGTGTGTGTGTGTGTGTTTATGTATCAGACAGCAGAAAGCAGATCTGATTATCTCCTGCTAAAAGATCTGAGCCAATATCCTGTTCAGGTAAAAGCAAACAGGCCCTGACATGAATCTAGTCCGCTCTGATTAGGGGTGTACGTCTCATCTTCTAAAATTAAACAAGATGCATCTTGGTCCAAAGTACGATGTGGTGTTTCTTCACCAAATAGCTGTTCCTGTTTCTGAAGCCTGTGCCAAAAACAGAAGCAGTCTGTGGTAAGTGCTTTTTTATGTGGAAAACTGCACTTCGTGCTGGAACCAAGCTGGTACCAGTGACGCATGGTTATGAAAACGCTGTAATTTGTCCCCCAAATTATTTAAACATCATATACAAATTGTATATCATGACTAAGTATATCATGAATTAAAAAATGGCTAAATCAAGGCTGTAGCCATTAATTGAACATTGGTTGGGGTTGTACATTGTACAACATTCTTGCCATTATTTCCTTTTATTTTATCAGCTCCACTTACTATATAGAAGCACTTTGTAGTTCTACAATTACTGACTGTAGTTCATGTGTTTCTCTGCATGCTTTGTTAGCCCCCTTTCATGCTGTTCTTCAATGGTCAGAACCACCACAGGACCACTACAGAGTAGGTATTATTTAGGTGGTGGATCATTCAGCACTGCAGTGACACTGACATGGTGGTGGTGTGTTGGTGTGTGTTGTGCTGGTATGAGTGGATCAGACACAGCAGCGCTACTGGAGTTTTTAAATACCGTGGCCACTCACTGTCCACTCTATTAGACACTCCTACCTAGTTGGTCCACCTTGTAGATGTAAAGTCAGAGACGATCGCTCATCTATTGCTGCTGTTTGAGTTGGTCATCTTTGAGATTTTCATCAGTGGTCACAGGACGCTGCCCACGGGGCGCTGTTGGCTGGATATATTTTTGATTGTTGGACTATTCTCAATCCAGCAGTGACAGTGAGGTGTTTAAAAACTCCATCAGCACTACTGTGTCTTACCCACTCATACCAGCACAACACACACTAACACACCACCACCATGTCAGTGTCACTGCAGTGCTGAGAATGATCCACCACCCAAATAATATATACTCTGTGGTGGTCCTGTGAGAGTCCTGATCATTGAAGAACAGCATGAAAGGGGGCTAACAAAGCATGCAGAGAAACAGATGGACTACAGTCAGTAATTGTAGAACTACAAAGTGCTTCTATATGGTAAGTGGAGCTGATAAAATGGACAGTGAGTGTAGAAACAATGAGGTGGTTTTAATGTTATGGCTGATCAGTGTATATTGTGATTACAGCCTTAGGCTAAATTAATTACTGTTGTAGCTATGCAAATGGAAGCTGCACTGCTTATAAACTTAATTACGACATATCTGATGAACGATATTCTTTATGTAGATTTCTTTTAATTGAGGCAAAGAACAAAAACGATCCTTGTGAAAACCCTTCTACATCCCATATTATTTTCACTTCTTTTTTAATTTGCGCATAAAATAAAACATGCCACCGCTTTAGTGCACTTGATGCTAATTAGAATGACATTTAATATACAAGCACAGAAAGTTTTACTTTTCCTAGACTTTAAACTTGATTAAAAAAGAAATTCTGTGTTTGATACTTCAAGGATACAACACCAGTAATTGCTGTGCAGACACATGCCGGGCATTGTGGGTAAAGACATTCCAGTTCTAAGCATAAAAGTTTTTGTGTCACGATGTGAAGCTATCTGGAATTGGACCAGCACTACACTTATATTAAAGCTTTTTTTAGAACCAGGAGGCACACACACACACACACACATATAGAGAAATAGAGAGAGAGAGAGCAAAGCAGACTCAATATTTAAAGTGCTTTTTAAAGTGGCCATATTTTTATAAATAAATATAATTTCATTTTTTAACAAATTCAAACAATTTAGCCCCTGCTGCTGATCAATCAGTTTTCTTTTACATTTTTGGCATTTAGCAGATGCTTTTATCCAAAGTGATTTACAATTATGACTGAACACAATTTTGACCAATTGAGGTTTAAGGGCCTCAGTGGCAACAGTGGCAACAGTGGCAACCTGGTGGTGGTGGGGCTTAAACAGGCAATCTTTTAGTCCAGTATCTTAATCACTGAGTGATCACTGCTCTAAGCATGGGGTTTGTAGATAGAATGCCTTTTTTGTCACGTCGATTAGGCATAAAATTATGACCACCTTCCTAATATTGTGTTGGTTCCCCTTTTGCTGCCAAAACAGCCCTGCAACTGTGATACACTGTGTATTCTGACACCTTTCTATCAGAACCAGCATTAACTTCTTCAGCAAATTGAGCTACAGTAGCTCATCTGTTGGATCGGTCCACACAGGCCAGCCTTCACTCCCCTTGTGCATCGATGAGCCTTGGCCGCCCATGTCGTCGGTTTACCCTTGTTCCTTCCTTGGACCACTTTTGATAGATACTGACCACTGCAGACCGGGAACACCCCACAAGAGCTGCAGTTTTGGAGATGCTCTGACTAGTCGTCTAGCCATCACAATTTGGCCCTTGTAAAACTCGCTCAAATCCTTACGCTTCTCCATTTGTCCTGCTTCTAACACATCAACTTTGAGGATAAAATGTTCACTTGCTGCTGAATAAATCCCACCCACTAACAGATGCTGTGATGAAGAGATAATCACTTCACCTGTCAGTGGTCATAATAATAATAATAATAATAATAATAATAAGTTACACTTATATAGCGCCTTTCACAAAACCCAAGGTTGCTTAACAATTAATAATACAAAGAACAGATAAATGACAACAACAATATTTGTGCAGAACATGATAGCCACGGAGCTAACAGCCCGATTCAGGAGAGCAGAATAGTCGCGGTGCTAACAGCCAGGATCAGCAGAGCACGATAGCAGCGGTGCTAACAGCCCGATACAGCCGAGTAGAGTAGAATAGCCGCGGTGCTAACAGCCAGGATCAGCATAGTAGAATAGCCGCGGTGCTAACAGCCAGGATCAGCAGAGCACGATAGCAGCGGTGCTAACAGCCAGGTTCAGCAGAGCACGATAGCCACAGAGCAGAGTAGAGTAGCCGCGGTGCTAACAGCCAGGATCAGCAGAGTAGAATAGCCGCAGTGCTAACAGCCAGGATCAGCAGAGTAGAATAGCCGCAGTGCTAACAGCCAGGTTCAGCAGAGCACGACAGCAGCGGTGCTAACAGCCAGGATCGGCAGAGTAGAATAGCCTCAGTGCTAACAGCCAGGTTCAGCAGAGTAGAACAGCCGCGTGGCAGCAACAAACATGCCAAACCCAAAACAAAAACTTAAAATGAAAACATAAACACTATAGACAAAGACAACACAACAAACACAGTTCAGACATGGGGAGATGCGGCAGTCAACAAAGGGACGCCAGCGTACTCTCACCCGACCATGACGCAGACATAATGTTATGCCTTGTCGGTGTACATAGAGATACATACAGTACAACAAAATTCTTTGTTTGCGTATCCCTGCTTGTTTGGAAGCTGGGGTCAGAGCGCAGGATCAGACATTGTACGGCGCCCCTGGAGCAGAAAGGTTAAGTGCATTGCTCAAGGGCCCAACAGTGGCTGCATGGCAAAGCCTGGATTCGAACTCTGAACCTTTTACTTGATAGCCCAAAGTTCTACCCACTAGGCTACCACTGTACATCTATACAATTCTCTGTATCAGTATTAACTGAATTAAATGATACTCGTGCTCCTGTGTTCTCCTAATTTGGTTATTATATTCTGCACCTGATGCGGATTAAATTTTCATTTATACCTGACACTTGACACGATCTGTGTACAAAGCTTACTTACTGTGTCCTTTGTAAATTAGGAGTAACGTGATGCAAAGTGCTCAGTACATAGGTTTGGGTTTTTGACGTTCAGTGGTTTCTCTTAGTATTGACCAACCTTTGAAATCCAATAAATGTGTTTAGTAATTTGCACAGTTACTCTGGTGTCAGGTAGAACAGATACATTTCTACAGTTTTGTTTCCAAGCCCTAAACATTAATGGGTTTACATACATTACATACATACATTTTTATGTCTATTAGGTGATGGCACAGTGCTGCAGCTGGTAGAGTGGGTGCTGCACAGCAACACCAGTTATGAGGACCTGGGTTCAATCCTCGCATTCAATCACTGAGTGTCAGGAGTCTTGCATGTTCTCTGCATGTCTGCAGCTGGTTTCAGCTTGGTACCACAATTTCTATCATATGCAACAAACAGGCATAATTTGGATTGGTTTGTATTATTCTTTCTCTTAGTGTCACTTAGTGTAAAAGTAATTGAATGTATAATCATGTAACATCTTGCCCAGTCCAGAATGTGCTCCTGTCTTGTGCCCAGTCTTTTCAGGCGGCACCGGACCCACTACAAACTTAATCATTACAAACTTTGTTGTTATTCCAATTAATTAATTCATCCATCCATAGATGATCCATGGATGGATGGATGGAAATTGAGGGTTTTTACATTACTGGACTGGACTGACTATTGACTCCTGATTTAGAATTGAAGTCAATTAAACCAGCTCAGAATATTTATACAAGCCACACAGCATGGGAGGATATTAATTCCTTAATTTCAATATATGGTAGACCTGCACTAGTTATGAATAGTTAATAAATGAATATGAATAATTTTACAGATTTTTAACAGATGACATGTACAGCAATTACAACAAAGTTTTTTTAGTTACAGTAAAAATGACATAGGTACTGTAAACAAAAATATTCGTTGTACTGTACGTCTGTGTATGTACACCGACTTGGCATAACATTATGACCACTGAGAGGTGAAGTGATAAGTAGGTGGGATATATTAGGCAGCAAGTGAACATTTTATCCTCAAAGTTGATGTGTTAGAAGCAGGAAAAATGGGCAAGTGTAAGGATTTGAGCAAGTTTGACGAGGACCAAATTGTGGTAATAATGGCACAGCATACTACTTGGCAGTTGTAGTTCAGTGGTTAGGGTAGTGGACTGGTAATCATAAGGTTGACAGTTCAGGCCCCACCATTGCCACTGTTGGACCCCTGACCCTCAACCCCAAGGCTCTTAACCATTAGGTGCTTAAATTATATTCACTGAGCCACTCAGGTGGCGCAGCGGTAAAAACACACGCTGCAACCAGAGCTGGGTTCTCAAATACATTGTATCGAATCTCAGCTCTGCCTTGCCGGCTGAGGCTGAGTGGCTACATGAACAATGATTGGCCTGTTGTTGTGCGGGACTAAGCTGGATATGGGTCTCTCTCTGTCAGACTGGTGCAATTATGACCTCTGCTGGCTGATTAGAGGCGCCTACACAGAGATGAGGAAAGAGTGCTCTTAGGGTGTGTCTCTCCGTACACAACGCTAGGTGGCACAACACTCGTCAATGTGTGGGTGATAAGATGCATACGGCTTGCTGCCCACTTGTCGGAGGGGGCGTGGGTTATCTTCGATCTCCTCGGTCAGAGCAGGGATCGGCATAGGCAGAGAGGAAGCATGATGCAATTGGGCAATTGGACGTGCTAAAGAGGGAGAAAAAGGGCAGAAAATGCATTAAAAAAATTATATTCACTGATAATTGTAAGTCACTTCGAATAAAAGCCTCTGCTAAATGCTGCAAATGTAAATGTCTGAGGTAAACAGGACATACTATAGAACAATGTTAGAAACAAGGAATAAAAGATAAAAAGTGCTGAAAATCAGTGTCCCTGCTAACAATATTACACACCGATCCTTATAAATATATAATAAATCCAACAAACCATTCATGGTGAAAATACATTTGCGTCTGAAGAAAGCTATTAATAATTTATTTTACTTAATTGCTTAATTCTTTCAGTTAATTTTGTAAATCTGCTGTAATATAAAAGCAATTGATCACCCAAGGCTGGATGATATTACAGTAAACACTTAGTTAAATCATAAAAAACTAATATAATTGTGACCATTTAGGTCATCTTTAGTTTGGAATCAGGGCATCTATATGATAAATATTGAGATCAGTGCTGAGATTTAAATTGGTGGATCTTTACACCTCTTACTCCTTCTGTACTTTAAAAACATAACCACTTCACTCTCGGTGCTCCTACTCACATTGTTCTCTTTTATCTGATTTTCCTTTCCGTGTGAATTTTTAATGCATCACATTCATCACTCCGGGTGCTCTTTTTGTTACTTTCACAAAAGACGGAGGGATAATGCGGCACCGAAAAATGACACGTTATTTGTTCTGCCGAGTGTGAGGATGACACGTGGAGGTGGTGTAAGTGCTTGAATGGGTCCATTTGATTTGCTTTTGCAGTTTCTAAAGATTAGAAGGAGCTGGCGCAAACGTGGCTATTTATAGGGAGCACAGGTCCATTTGTGTAATGTCCCATTTCAGTGCTATTAAGCCGGTCATTTTCTTTTGTTGTTGCTGGACAACAGTACTGTGTGATGAGGATGCGGAAAGAGGACAGATATTGCCCAAAGAGATCAAACATTCTCTCTGTTAGAAATACACTGTGTGTATGTGTGGCAGAGGTTTGAAATCTAGCAGGGACTTTTAGCTTCGGCTGTGTTGCAATAATTAATGATCAATTCTTGTTTTGCTTACTTCATTTACTAACATATTTTGGGGGACCAAATCCTACATCTACATAAAATCCTACTTGTACAAACCCCATGGTTGTATTAAGCAAGAATGGGCAGAAATTCCACTTGCAAAACTGCAGCAATTAGTATCCGCAGTTTTCAAACAATTAAAAGTGTAGTCAGTAGGAAAGGGGATGTAACACAGTGGTAAACATGCCTCTGTCCCAACTTTTAAAATGTGTCCCAGGCATTACATTGTAAAATTGTTTCTATTTATAAAAAATAAGTTGGTCATTTTTACATTTTACAAAATGTCACAACTGGGGTGGGATTTTTACCAAAGTGCACACGCACCCGGCCATCCACGTGATATAAAAGGAAACATGATTCATCAGACCAGACCACCTTCTTCCATTGCTCTGTGGTCCAGTTCCGATGCTCACGTGTCCATCGTTGGCGCTTTCAGCGGTGGACAGGGGTTAGCATGGCACCCTGACAGGTCTGTGTCTATGCAGCCCCATATGCAACAAACTGTGATGCACTGTGTATTCTGACACCTTTCTATCAGAACCAGCATTAACTTCTTCAGCAATTTGAGCTACAGTAGCTCGTCTGTTTCCAGCCTTCGCTCCCCACGTGCATCAATGAGCCTTGGCCGCCCATGACCCTGTCACCCGATTTACCACTGTTCCTTCCTTGGACCACTTTTAATAGATACTGACCACTGCAGACCGGGAACACCCCACAAAAGCTGCAGTTTTGGAGATGCTCTGACCCAGTCGTCTAGCCATTAATAATTTGGCCCTTGTCAAGCTCACTCAAATCCTTACGCTTGTCCATTTTTCCTGCTTCTAACACATCTGCCTAATATATCCCACCCACTAACTAACTAGGTGCTGTGATGAAGAGATAATCAGTGTTATTCACTTCACCTGTCAGTGGTCAGAATGTCGGTGTATATCCCTCATGGGGTATACACCTCATTGCTGTCATGGGTAAAAGTTCCCTGGGACGGATGGGATCTTCAAGCCAGACAATGCAACGTCACACAGCCAGAAATGTCAGACATTGGTTGGAAGAGTATGACCAAGACTTTCAAGTACTACCCTGGCCTCCTAATTCCCCAGACTTTAACCCAATTGAGCATCTTGGGACCACTTCAATCGCTGTGTTCGCTCTGTGGATCCTCCCCTAGGCCTCCTTCAGCAGCTGTGGGATGCACTGAAGTCAGCATGGCTCCAGATATCTGTAACAACCTACCAGGAACTTATTGAGTCACTCCCAGCCTGTCTAGCTGCTGTCCGTGGGTTGCACTTGACCCCTTGCTTCTTGAGCCACTGTAATACTATGAATATCACTAAAGCAATCGAAATTCACTATAAAAAATTGAATAGGTTGGGACAATTTATTCTCCTTGTATTTAAAAAAAAAAAAATTTGGCAAATCAAAATGTAGCTTGTCAGCCATTGGGTGTAAGATTAGGATTTAGTTCAATATTAAGATTTTCATTGTTGAAACAGTTGTATTTGACTTGTGAGATTTGACTAAAACAATATTTGATTATTTCAGTACCGGCTATTGTGTCAGTGACCGCTGTGTCAACTGCGACTGTGAGGTGTGCCAAGTCCATTTACGAGCTGGCAATGCTTGTCAAAACAACAGTAAGCTATCCAAAATCCCAAATCAGCCATATCATGCTTTATGTGCCAGCATCCACATTGATGTGTCAAAACAAACAATGCTAATGCCGTATCACCGTGGCAGAACCCTCGAGCTGCCCACTGTAATTTAAACTGGACTTTAATCTGTGCGCTAATTGCTACATGATAGCTCAGAGATCCTCCTGACATGTACTCTTTGGTAATTTAGCTCTGTGTGTGCCATGCTGCGTTTGCATTATGCTTAAACACACTCTGTAGCTCACCCGCGTAATGAAACGTTAGGCCAGAGCCCCTTTGTGTGGCGGCAGGCTTCGGTAAACAAGGTCATTCAAAATAAAGGTGCACGCCATGCCTTGGGGTGTACACCAAACCTCTTGTGAACTCAGCCAGTGCACATTAAAAAACACTGCAGCAAGGCATGATGGGAAAGGAAACAGGCATTCAAATAAGACCACAGATATATGGTCAAAAGTATGTGAACATCTGACCACAAGTTTCTTGGACATCCTTTTTTTAAACTATGAGCATTAAT
Organism: Trichomycterus rosablanca; assembly: GCF_030014385.1. Lineage (NCBI taxonomy): Eukaryota > Metazoa > Chordata > Actinopteri > Siluriformes > Trichomycteridae > Trichomycterus > Trichomycterus rosablanca. The sequence continues at coordinate 18,484,979 of NC_085988.1, forward strand.
ATTACCTATAGCTATGACTATACAATATTTTATATTGTGACTGTAGAAATCTGTAGAAGTCTGTAATTAGTAATTGTATACCAACAAAGTGCTATATGTACACTGATCAGCCATAACATTAAAACCACCTCCTTGTTTCTACACTCACTGTCCGTTTTATCAGCTCCACTTACCATATAGAAGCACTTTGTAGCTCTACAATTACTGACTGTAGTCCATCTGTTTTTCAACATGCTTTTTTAACCTACTTTCACCCTGTTCTTCAATGGTCAGGACCCCCACAGGACCACCACAGAGCAGGTATTACTGCAGTGACACTGACATGGTGGTGGTGTGTTAGTGTGTGTTGTGCTGGTATAAGTGGATCAGACACAGCAGCGCTGCTGGAGTTCTTAAATACCGTGTCCACTCACTGTCCACTTTATTTGACACTCATTTTCATTTACATTTACATTTTCAGCATTTTATCCAAAGCGACTTACATTACTGTGACAGTATACCCAACAGTGGCAACCTGGCAGTGGTGAGGCTTGAACCGGCAACCTTCTGATTACTGGACCAGTATCTTAACCACTAGGCTACAACTGCCGTTCACTCCTACCTAGTTGGTCCACCGTGTAGATGTAAAGTCAGAGACGATCGCTCATCTATTGCTGCTGTTTGAGTTGGTCATCTTCAAGACCTTCATTAGTGGTCACAGAATGTTGGCTGGATATTTTTGGTTGGTGGACTATTCTCAGTCCAGCAGTGACAGTGAGGTGTTTAAAAACTCCAGCAGCGCTGCTGTGTCTTATCCACTCATACCAGCACAACACACACTAACACACCACCACCATGTCAGTGTCACTGCAGTGCTGAGAATGATCCACCACCTAAATAATACCTACTCTGTAGTGGTCCTGGGAGAGTCCTGACCATTGAAGAACAGAGTAAAAGGAAAGTGCTTTTAAATGGTAAGTGAAGCTGATAAAATGGACAATGTGTGTAGAAACAAGGAGGTGGTTTTAATGTTATGGCTGATCGGTGTATGTACATTAATGTACCTTTTTCCTTGAAGGCTGTGACAGAGGTGAATGGAGTCACTGATGACGCTCGTGACTTTTGACAGGAGGTGTTTTTGGAGCCAGATCCTTGATAGGTAGAAGTCTTGCCCCAATGGTCTTTCCCGCTGCCTTAACCACTCTCCTCAAGGCCTTTACTTATGAGGTGTTGCAACTCTCACACCATAGCGAGATGCTGCTGGTTAAAACACTCTCTATTGTGCCTTTATAGAAAATGGTAAGGAAGGGTGGACTGAGAATCAAAGTAGGAAATGCAGACGCTAGTGAGCCTTTTTGACCAGAGAAGAGGCGTGCAAGCACCAGGTCAGGTTATCCGAACCAGCATTAACTTCTTCAGCAATCTGAGCTACAGTAGCTTGTCTGTTGGATCGGACCACATGAGCTAGTCTTCTCTCCCTAGGTGTGTCAATGAGCCTTGGCCGCCTATGACCCTGTTGCCGGTTTACCTTTGTTCCTTCCTTGGACCACTTTTAATAGATACTGACCACTGCAGACCGGGAACACCCCACAAGAGCTGCAGTTTTGGAGATGCTTAGACCCAGTCGTCTAGCCATCACAATTTGGCCCTTGTCAAATTCGCTCAAATCCTTACGCTTGCCCAACTTTGAGGATAAAATGTTCACTCGCTGCCTAATATATCCCACGCCCTAACAGGTGCCATGATAAAGAGATAATCAGTGTTATTCACTTCACCTGTCAGTGGTCATAATGTTAGGTAAATTTTATATACATTTTATGTCTGTGTTTTGTGGAACTGTTTCTGAATCTGAATCAGTCTAAAAAGTCAACATTGTTTTAGGGTATAAAGCAAGTGCCCCATGGCAGAACCTTGTGGGATACCTTATTGGACTTTTATTGCTATCTGTTTATCAGATAAGATCTACTGTATGTAGTGGGTGAGAAAGACTACGTACAAATGAGTGCTATTGATAGAAAGTAGGGGTGGGTGTTAAGCACATTCAGTATGCTGGGAGACAACGATGCTCGATTCTCTCTCCATCCAGGTGAGTGTCAGAACACACTTTGAACACGAGCAGCCTGTCAGTCATACCACCACCCCCACCATGCCAACCACTTTCTCTACAGCGGTACCTCTGCCAAGCACAAAAGACGCTTGCTGATGATGACGACCGTGATGATGTAGCAGGTTATAAATAGGCCGGTATTTTTACCTCTGCCATCTTGACCTAATTTCCTTATTTCCCCGGTGCTTCCTGTGGACATATGATTATTGGAAGGTGGATTAGAAGGCACAAGAGGGGCAGGGTGGGGGGTTTCTGCCTGCTGCTTTCAGGTCATACTTTCTGGAAGGGGGACAAAAATGTACTCATTCATATTCATGTTAATCATATCCACACACTGCAGTGTAGCGTTGTGCTCTCAATTTCCTTTTTACATTACTTGCTTTTTTTCCCCATCAACTCAATGCCAGTGCAGGTTCAGAGAGCCAGCAAACCTGACTGGTTTAAGAAGTAAACCATGAAATAATCAGATGTGGGAGTTTACACATGCACAGCACACAAATAATAGACATATAAATTTGAATTTGTTCACTGTAGCTTCCAATCAGCCATAACATTGTTTCTACACTCACTGTCCATGTTATCAGCTCCACTTACCATATAGAAGCACTTTGTAGTTCTACAATTACTGACTGTAGTCCATCTGTTTCTCTGCATGCTTTGTTAGCCCCCTTTCATGCTGTTCTTCAATGGTCAGGACTCTCCCAGGACCACCACAGAGTAGGTATTATTTGGGTGGTGGATCATCTCAGCACTGCAGTGACACTGACATGGTGGTGGTGTGTTAGTGTGTGTTGTGCTGGTATGAGTGGATAAGACACAGCAGCGCTGCTGAAGTTTTTAAACACCTCACTGTCACAGCTGGACTGAGAATAGTCCACCAACCAAAAATATCCATCCAACAGCGCCCCGTGGGCAGCGTCCTGTGACCACTGATGAATGTCTAGAAGATGACCAACTCAAACAGCAGCAATAGATGAGCGATCGTCTCTGACTTTACATCTGCAGGGTGGACCAACTAGGTAGGAGTGTCTAATAGAGTGGACAGTGAGTGGACATGGTGTTTAAAAAATATTGTCACTGCAGTGCTGAGAATCATCCACCACCTAAATAATACCTGCTCTGTAGTGGTCCTAGGAGATTTTTGACCATTGAAAAACAGGGTGAAAGCAGGCTAAAGAAGAGAAATGTAGAGAAACAGATGGACTACAGTCAGTCATTGTAGAACTGCTTTGCTCCTATATGGTAAGTGGAGCTGATAAAATGGACAGTGAGTGTAAAAACAAGGAGGTGGTTTTAATTTTATGGTTGAGGTGTATATATATACTGTGTATATATATATATATATATATATACTGTATATATATATATATATATATATATATATATATATATATACTGTATATATACTGTATATATACATATATATATATATATATACAGTGGCAAGAAAAAGTATGTGAACCTCTTGGAATTTTATGGTTTTCTGCATTAATTTGTCATAAAATGTGATTTGATCCTCATCCAAGTCAAGCGTATCGACAAATATAATGTGCCTAAAAGAATAACACACAAAAAATTTTATCTTTCATGTCTTCATTGAGAACAACCATAAAAGCATCATAGTGCTAGTGGATAAAGTATGTGAACCCCTGAGTTAATGATCTCAAAAAAGCTAATTGGAGTCAGGTGTTAGCATACCTGGAGTCTTGTTAAGAAAATGAGTTTGGAGGTGTGGACTAGAGCTACTTTGACTGATAAAAACCACTTAGACTTTTTGAGTTTGCTCCACACAAGAAGGATACGCATATGTAAGCCATGCCTCGCCAAAAAGAGCTTTCAGAGGATCTACGATCAAAAATTGTTGATTTACATAAAGCTGGAAAGGGTTACAAAGTGATTTCAAAGACTTTGGAAATTCACCAGTCTACAGTAAGGCAAACAATCTACAAATGGAGACAATTTGGGACTGTGGCTACTCTGCCAAGAAGTGGGCGCCCCGTCAAAATGACCCCAAGAGCACAACGGAGACTCATCAATGAGGTGAAGAAACAACCCCGAGTGACAGCCAAAGATTTGAAGGCGGCATTGGTACAGGCTAACATCTATGTTCATGAGTCTACAGTTCGTAAAACCTTGAACAAGCAAGGTGTCTATGGCAGGACACCACGAAAGAAGCCGCTGCTTACTAAAAAGAAGCACATTGACACTTCACAACGGTACTGGCAAAATGTTTTGTGGACAGATGAAACTAAGATTGAACTATTTGGAAAGAACACGCAGCGATACATCTGGCGTAAAAAAGGCACTGCACATCATCATGAAAATATCATCCCAACCGTCAAGTATGGTGGAGGGAACATCATGATTTGGGCCTGCTTTGCTGCATCAGGGCCTGGTCAGCTTACAGTCATTGAGGGGAAGATGAATTCCCAAGTGTATCAAAAAATTTTACAGGATAATGTGAGAGTGTCTGTACGCCAGCTGAAACTCTGTAGAAGTTGGGTGATGCAACAGGACAATGACCCAAAACACCGGAGCAAGTCCACAACAGAATGGCTTATGAAAAACAAAATCCGCCTTTTGGAGTGGCCAAGTCAGAGCCCAGATCTCAACCCTATAGAAATGCTATGGATTGACTTGAAGAGAGCCGTATACATGAGGCATCCAAGGAACATGACGGAGCTAAAGCAGTTCTGCCAAGAAGAATGGGCTAAAATTCCTCCTGAACGATGTGCAGGTCTGATCCACAGCTACAGGAAGCGCCTGGTTGAGGTTATTGCTGCCAAGGGGGGGTCAACCAGCTATTAATTCCAAGGGTTCACTTACTTTTTCCACTACCACTTTGAATGTTGAATGAGTGTGTTCAATAAAGACCTGAAAGAAAATTTATTTTTTTGTGTTATTATTTTGGGCACATTATATTTGTCAATACACTTTACTTGGATGAGGATCAGATCACATTTTATGACAAATTAATGCAGAAAACCATAAAATTCCAAGTAGTTCACATACTTTTTCTTGCCACTGTATATATATATATATATATATATATATATATATATATATATAATATATATACAGTATATACAGTGTATCACAAAAGTGAGTACACCCCTCACATTTCTGCAAATATTTCATTATATCTTTTCATGGGACAACACTATAGACATGAAACTTGGATATAACTTAGAGTAGTCAGTGTACAGCTTGTATAGCAGTGTAGATTTACTGTCTTCTGAAAATAACTCAACACACAGCCATTAATGTCTAAATAGCTGGCAACATAAGTGAGTACACCCCACAGTGAACATATCCAGATTGTGCCCAAATGTGTCGTTGTCCCTCCCTGGTGTCATGTGTCAAGGTCCCAGGTGTAAATGGGGAGCAGGGCTGTTAAATTTGTTGTTTTGGGTACAATTCTCTCATACTGGCCACTGGATATTCAACATGGCACCTCATGGCAAAGAAGTCTCTGAGGATGTGAGAAATAGAATTGTTGCTCTCCACAAAGATGGCCTGGGCTATAAGAAGATTGCTAACACCCTGAAACTGAGCTACAGCATGGTGGCCAAGGTCATACAGCGGTTTTCCAGGACAGGTTCCACTCGGAACAGGCTTTGCCAGGGTCGACCAAAGAAGTTGAGTCCACGTGTTCGGCGTCATATCCAGAGGTTGGCTTTAAAAAATAGACACATGAGTGCTGCCAGCATTGCTGCAGAGGTTGAAGACGTGGGAGGTCAGCCTGTCAGTGCTCAGACCATACGCCGCACACTGCATCAACTCGGTCTGCATGGTCGTCATCCCAGAAGGAAGCTGACGCACAAGAAAGCCCGCAAACAGTTTGCTGAAGACAAGCAGTCCAAGAACATGGATTACTGGAATGCCCTGTGGTCTGACGAGACCAAGATAAACTTGTTTGGCTCAGATGGTGTCCAGCATGTGTGGCGGCGCCCTGGTGAGAAGTACCAAGACAACTGTATCTTGCCTACAGTCAAGCATGGTGGTGGTAGCATCATGGTCTTGGGCTGCATGAGTGTTGCTGGCACTGGGGAGCTGCAGTTCATTGAGGAAAACATGAATTCCAACATGTACTGTGACATTCTGAAACAGAGCATGATCCCCTCCCTTCGAAAACTGGGCCTCATGGCAGTTTTCCAACAGGATAACGACCCCAAACACAACCTCCAAGATGACAACTGCCTTGCTGAGGAAGCTGAAGGTAAAGGTGATGGACTAAACCCAATTGAGCACCTGTGGCGCATCCTCAAGTGGAAGGTGGAGGAGTTCAAGGTGTCTAACATCCACCAGCTCCGTGATGTCATCATGGAGGAGTGGAAGAGGATTCCCAGTAGCAACCTGTGCAGCTCTGGTGAATTCCATGCCCAGGAGGGTTAAGGCAGTGCTGGATAATAATGGTGGTCACACAAAATATTGACACTTTGGGCACAATTTGGACATGTTCACTGTGGGGTGTACTCACTTATGTTGCCAGCCATTTAGACATTAATGGCTGTGTGTTGAGTTATTTTCAGAAGACAGTAAATCTACACTGCTATACAAGTTGTACACTGACTACTCTAAGTTATATCCAAGTTTTATTTCTATAGTGTTGTCCCATGAAAAGATATAATAAAATATTTGCAGAAATGTGAGGGGTGTACTCACTTTTGTGATACACTGTATATATACTGTATGTCACTGGTTCAACCCCCACCAGTGTATGGTTGCCACTGTTGGGCCCTTGAGCAAGGCCATTAACCCTCAGTTGCTTAGACAATACTGTATACTGTCATAGTATTGAAAGTCTATTTGGATAAAGGCATCCACTAAATGCTAAAAAATTTACATGTAAATGAACAGACAAAATCTGGAAAACCAAATGTCCGGTCCGATTGTTTAAAATCCCAGCGAGAGGCGTACCAAGAACAGTAGTTCAGTATTTGTCCACTAGTCAGCGCATATTTCTCTGTTTACATGAGTGATAGGCTTAATTTTGTCAGGAGACTTGCTTTGTTCTCGCCTTTTTCTCTGTGTTTTATGCTTAATTTTTGACGTTCTAGTGCTTAGTTATGAACCAGCACTGCTCCTTATATGTGCATGTTTAGCACTTTTGTGGACCTTAGTGTTGTGTTTTTGTACATTTTTGCTCCCCTGGAAAAAATAACCTATGTGTTCCTGACAATCACATTTTACAGACTGTGCTGGCATACAAAGTTTTGTAATGTCATTTAAATCTATGTCATGTAATTTGTTAATTTACTTAAATCTTTATTTAATAGTTTGTTTGTTTATAAGGATTTTAATGTCATGTTTTACACTTTGGTTACATTTATAACAGGAACGGTAGTTACTCTTTACACAAGATTCATTAGTTCATAAGGTTATATCACACACAGTCATGGACAAATTTGTATTTCCAATTCACCTGACTGCATGTCTTTGGATTGTGGGAGGAAACCGGAGCACCTGGAATAAACCCACTCAGACACAGGGAGAACATGCAAACTTACACAGAAAGGACCCGGACCGCCCCACCTGGGGATCGAACCCAGGACCTTCTTGCTGTGAGGCGACAGTGCTACCCACTTAGCCACTGTGCCGTCCCTTATTTAATTGTAAAAAGGTCAAATGCATGATTTGCAGTGTTTTCGATGACAAATTTAATACTGGGACCGAGGCATGTTTAACACTGAGTCACATCACCTTTTCAACAAGACCAATCCAACATAGGTGGCTTAGAATCGGTTTCATATAAAATATAATTTTAGACTTGCGAGGGTGAGAGGATTTTAAATTGAATGATATGATGAGCATAATAAAAAACACAAAGTGCATAACAATACTACTCACCAATGATGGAAAATCAGTGGGAACCCTGAGCTTTTTTCGCTGCAACAAGACGCTCCCACCTAGGGGTGATGGGAGTCAATAAGACCCGAAGTGTGTTCCTTATGTCCAGGATGCTTCTTAACTTTGTTTTGGTTGCTGTCACTGCAGAAAATCCCTCTTCACAAAGATAGGATGTTGGAAATGGATTGTTTATTCTTTGTGTGCAGCCCGGCAATGAATGACCCACAGACCGGTACCAGTCCGTGGCCCGGTGGTTAGGGATCACTGGCTTAGAGGATGTCTCAATGTGTTCTGTGAATCCCCACCTCCCTCTTTCATTCATTTCCAATTCCTGGAAATACCAGAGCCAACTGCACCTGTTGGACACCAGGCTAGGTTGACAACACAGCTGAAATTTGAATTTGAGAGTTCAAGATCTTAAGAGCGGTGGGCTAGCGCATTAGCTTGAGGCACATTTTGCATATTTTTGGAATATGGAAGGAAAAGTAAGTGCCTGAGAAACCTACACAGAGAGAACTCCTCACCTCTTCTGCTTTCTAAATATATCAATTTCACATGGTTTTTGTTTTAAGGACAGTTGTAGCCTAGTGTGGTTAAGGTACTGGACAAGTCATTGAAAGGCCACTGGTTCAAGCCTCACCACTGCCAAGTTGCCACTGTTGGACCCTTGAGCAAGGCCCTTTAACCCTCAATTTCTTAGACAGTATACTGTCACAGTACTGTAGGTCACTTTGGATAAAAGTGTCTGCTAAATGGCAAAAATGAAAATGTTATGCTTAAGTTTACGCAGAATATCTTTCAAGGTCATTTTGACGTACCACCTGGAGGGGCTGCACAGTTTGAAAAAACAATGCCAACTTATAATGGCATTTAAAATATTCCAATTCTGGGTGTTATTTGACATATTTCATCATAAAAAAAAAATAAAAAAAAATAAAAAAATAAAATAAACATTGGCCGCTCAGGTGGCGCAGTGGTAAAGTACGCTAGCGCACCAGAGTTGGGGTTTCGAATTCATCGTATCGAATCTCAGCTCTGCCTTTCCGACTGGGTTGGGTGGCTGCATGTACAACGATTGGCTGGATCATAGGTCCTCATAACTGGTGCAACTGCGGCCCCTGCTGGCTGACTGATGGCGCCTGCACAGAGCTGAGGAATAATGCTGATGGGGGTGTGGCCCTTCGTACACAGTGCCCGTCAAGTGTATGAACTCGACTCTTGCAGGTGAAAAATGCAGTCTGTACTGACTGTACGCACCGGAGGGGGCGGTGAAGGGTCGAATCAGTATAGAGGACCCAATCAGGGTAATTGGACACGACTAAATTAGGGGAGAAAATTGGGGGAGAAAAGGCAGTGGTAGCTCAGTGGTTAGGGTACTGGACCAGCAATCAAAAGGTCCCTGGTTCAAGCCCCATCACAGCCAAGTTACTGCTGTTAATCCTCATTGTAAATTGCTTTGGATAAAACCATCCGCTAAATGGTGTAAATGTGTTATTTGGGCCAGCTGTAGCCTAGTGGTTAAGGTACTGGACCAGTGATCAGAGGGTCGCTGGTTCAAGCCCCACCACTGCCAGGTTGCTGTTGGGCCCTTGAGCAAGGCCCTTAACCCTTAATTGCTCAGACTGTGTACTGTAATGTAAGTCGCTTTGGATAAAGGCGTCTGCTAAATGCTGAAAATGTTTATGTGATCTGGGTAAACTGTCCTTCTTCTCTACTGGGATATGAAGAAATCAAACTGCACAATACTTCATGGCTTCCTATTATCATCACTCCTTTTCTTTTTACACCCACATTACCAGGCTGCAGTTCCATAGCTGTTTGCAGTAGTTCGCGGCTTGGCACATTAGTGAAGGTCTGTGTGTTCGACCCCATCTACTCTCTCCGCACTTAAGTGAATTTAGCAGTGGCTCCAGGTTGTATGGTGAAGGCTGTGTGTGAGAGAGGAGAGAGCTAGAGGAGGCGTACTTCAGCTCTGCTCTTGTCCCCGGTGTCCTTGAAAGCTGTCAGTAATGGGGTGCTTTCTCTGTGTGTGTGTGTGTTCGTCCTGTATGCAGAATCACCACCACTGCGGCATGTATGATGGACCTGAGACGTTACCCACTGGATGAGCAGAACTGCACACTGGAAATTGAGAGCTGTGAGTAAAGCATGCAGTCGATACGCTCCTGTCTTGTTCTACACACACACACACACACACACACACACACTAGAATGAGCTTAGGAGCCTAGTCCTCCTTTGTCCTCCCAATCAGGCTGTCATCAATGGGACATCGTGTTAGCAGCAGCAGTGAATTAAACCATTACAACACCAATAAAAGCTTTACATCTTCCTCCTCATGAAGGCGAAGCTTTTTTTCAATTGCTATTACTCGGTGTAATTGCACCAATAAAAATCATAAGGCATGGAAACAGAAATGTGTGCCTTTGCCAGTTTTAGTGGCCTCTAAAAACAATTATGCCCATGGCTGACCTGCTCTGTGATGTGGTCTGTTTGATCACCTACAGCTCAAGCCGGCGTCCTTCACCCCCTATTATGATCTGCTCTTCTTTCCCTTTCGGTGACTGTCTGTTCTTCTTTTTATCTCTGGCTGCCCAGATAGCACAATGTGGCACACCTCAACAAGTTCATGCTGTTCATGCCAGGAGTAACACTAGACACGAGACAGATAGTGACTAGTCAAGAGACTACATTTCAATCACAAGCACAGCAGCGTAGATATGTTTACAATAATGTTTTATGTTTAAAATAATGTACAACCCCAAATCAGAAAAAGTTGGGACAGTATGTAAAATGCAAAAAATAAAAAAACACAGAGTTTCTTACATTTACTTCGACTTTATTTCATTTATTAATAAACATCCATTCCTGCATTTCAGGCCTGCAACACATTCCAAAAAAGGTTGGGACAATAAAGTATTTACCACTTTGTAATGTCGCCATTCCTTTTCACCACACTTAAAAGACGCTTTGGCACCGAGGAGACCAAGTGATTTAGTGTTTCAGCTTTTATTTTGTCCCGTTCTTCCTGCAAACACGTCTTAAGATGTTCAACAGTACGGGGTTGTTGTCGCATTTTTCCTTTCAAAATTCTCCACACATTCTCTATTGGGGACAGATCAGGACTGCAGGCAGGTCAGTCCAGTACCTGTACCCTCTTCTTCCACAGCCATGCCTTTGTAATGTCTTGTTGAAAAATGCATGAATGTCCCTGGAAAAGATGACGTCTTGAAGGCAGCACATGTTGCTCTAAGATCTCAATGTACTTTTCTGCATTAATGCTGCCATCACAGAAGTGTAAATGACCTTTGCCAAGGTCACTGACACAGCCTCATACCATGACAGACCCTGGCTTTTGGACTTGTTGCTGATAACAGTCTGGACTGTTATCAAACATCTTTGGTCCGGAGCACACAGCGTCCATATTTACCAAAAGAGACCTGAAATGCTGATTCATCTGACCACAATACATGTTTCAACTGTGTGATGGTCCATCCTAGATGCCTCCAAACCCAGAGAAGTCGATGCGGCTTCTGGACATGGTTAACATAAGGCTTCTTTTTTGCACAGTAAAGTTTTAAGTGGCATTTGTGCATGTAACTCTGTATTGTAGTGCTTGCAAAGGTTTGCCAAAGTAATCCCTCACCCATGTGGTTATATCAGCTATTGTTGAGTGGTGGTTCTTGATGCAGTGCCGTCTGAGGGATCGAAGATCACGGGCGTTCAGCCTAAGCTTGAGCCCTTGGCCCTTATGCACTGCAATTCCTTCCAGATCCTTGAATCGTTTGATGATATTATGCACTGTAGAGGGAGAAATATGCAAAGCCCTTCCAATCTTTCTTTGAGGTTCATTGTTTTTAAATCATTTTCTCGTGCATTTGTGGACAAACTGGAGATTCTCTGGCCATATTTTCTCATCAAAGACTCAGCCTTTCCTGGATGCTACTTTTGTACAAAACAATGATTACAATCACCTGTTGACATCACCTGTTTGGAATCACATCATTATTCAGGTAGGTGATATGCATCACAGAAGCCTGCTGGCTTTTAATGCAATTCTGCCGTAGCGATTGAAGGTCATGAGCATTCAAGCTTATCAATTTATCTATTTATTATTCACAAATTCGTAATCTTTTGATGATATCATGTATTGTGGAAGGTAAAATGCCTAAAATCTCCAATCTGCAATTGCCCATTAAGTAATATTATTTTTAAACTGTAGGATTCTCTCTAGATTTATTTCTCTCTCTCATTCTGTGCCTGTCACCCACTGTCTTACTTTCTTTTTTTTCTTTGTTGGCTTCTGGACACACATTTTAAAAATGGTCCAGCATATACCCAGCCTCTCTCTGTATTTCTGTCTTATTCTCGCTATTTCGTCTTCCACTACCATGCTGTATTTCTTTCCTCCTCATTACTGTCTCTAGGTAACCTCCTACATTTGTCTCTGTTTATCCAACTCTCCATCTCCCACACACTGTGGTGTACTGTGCAGTGAAACAGCAATTGCCCTTTGTCTGATTTTTACAGTTATTGTATATTTTTGTCATTTTGTCATTTAGATTTCAGTTATTAAGAATAATATAGTATTACACAAAAGGAACTTTGTGTAAAAAGAACTAAAGCACAACACATTTTGTCCAAAAATGTATTTGCATTTCAAACACATACTGCAGTACCCTTATGGAAAAAAAGCCTCCCTTTAGTTAACCAAATGTAATTGCTGGGTCAATTTAAAAAGTAAACAAACACTATTTCAACACAGCCCTAAACTCTCATTAGAAATGTCATAAATCAAGGTTTATTTGTGTATTTGTATGTCAGATGATGGTAAAGTTGTAAATGATTTACTTGTTATCAGGGGGTGTGATTTGCAAAGTCATGCCCCTCTTCCATGCCATAAACATCGTCTGGGTCATGGAGACAATAGAGGTTCCTCTATTTAATTATGCTTCCTTTTCTTAAGTGTTGCTGGCCCCTGTGTTGGCAATCTACTTTTATCTTAAAACCATGATGCCATGCTTGATCTGGTTTGGTTTTTAACCTGAGCAGATGTTACCACTTTTCAGCTGCCTCTAAATGGCGGCATGATTTGGCCTTTGGATCCCCACCTTTGGATCCACACTGAGTCCTGACTGCACCAGTCGGTGAAATGACTGTCCCTCTTATTGTTAGCTGGTTCAGGCCGTCTAGTACCTCAGTAGTAAATATGCTTGACCACAACACATTTTGTCCAAACATGTATTTATTTAAGGAATAAACCTATCCAAACACATACTGTACTACCCTTTTTGGGTCAATTTTATAAAGTAAACAAAGACCAAATTTTATAAAGTAAACCCAGCCCTAAAATCTAATTAGGAAGGTCACAAATCAAGGTTTATTTGTGTATTTTATTTATTTATATGTCAGATGATGGTAATGTTGTAACAGATCCACTTGCCATTGAGATTAGCAGGGAGTATGATTTGCAGAATCATGCCCCTCTGCCATGCCATTAAGATCGGCAGTCATGCAGGCACAGATGATTCATGTATTGGTTCCTTTCACAGAGAATCTCTGCTCCTCATTGAGCATTAGTTTGGTGAGCATTTGGTTGGAGGTTCCTCTCTTTAATCATGATTTCTTCTTCACAGTGTTGCCAGCCCGTGTCAGCAACCTACTTTTCTCTTAAAACCATAATGCAGGCCGCACAGGTGGCGCAGCGGTAAAACACGCTAGCACACCAGAGCTGACATTTTGAACTGGGCTTGGCGGCTATATGAACAACGTTTGGCCGTTGTTCATCCAGGGAGGGAAATGCCAGATAGGGTTCCTCATAACTGATGCAATTACAACCTCTGCTGGCTGATTGATGCCGTCTGCACAGAGTCGAGGGATAATGCGTTGATCAGGGTGTGTCTCTCCGTGCACAAAGCTGATCCGCATATGAACTCGCCTCGTGCAAGTGAAAAGATGCAGTCGAGAAAAAGGGAGAAAATGCATTAAAAAATACCATGATGCCATGCTTGATCCGGTTTGGTTTTTAACCTGAGCAGATGTTACCATTTTTCAGCTGTCATGATTAAACCACCTTGGACAGGCGAGCTGCCTCCAGGGGCAGCATGTTGTGGTGTGGCCTTTTCCTGATTGGACCCCACCTTTGAATCCACACTGAGTCCTGACTGCAACAGTCGGTGAAATGTGTGTCCTTCTTATTTTTTAGCTGTTTCAGGGCGTCTAGTTTTCATTGTTAAAAATGCTTGAGCACAAATGCTAAATTTTCTGTGCCCATATAGTAAGGTTTAATAAAGTTCATGAGTTTATTTGCCAAGGGTATTTTTATTTGTTAGATTTTTTAATATCTTCTATTTATTTATAATTTTTTTTCTTTTTTTTACCTAATGCAGTCATGTCCAATCAGAGCCTATCTCTCATTGTTGCCGCCACCTTCCCCGCAGGGTTATTAATAGTGCCGGCACCGATCCGATACTCTGTATCGGTATCGGATCGGATATCGAAAGGAAATGAACGTGTAATCTGATCCGATACTGTTGCTTAATGTAAATAACACTTAATGTAAATAAGGCCATTGTTTGTGTGTAAAGCAAATAACACACGAAGATACACTGATCAGCCATAACATTAAAACCACCTCCTTGTTTCTACACTCACTGTCCATTTTATCAGCTCCACTTACCATATAGAAGCACTTTGTAGTTCTACAATTACTGACTGTAGTCCATCTGTTTCTCTGCATGCTTTGTTAGCCTCCTTTCATGCTGTTCTAGGTATTATTTAGGTGGTGGATCGTTCTCAGCACTGCAGTGACACTGACATGGTGGTGATGTGTTAGTGTGTGTTGTGCTGGTATGAGTGGATCAGACACAGCAGCGCTGCTGGAGTTTTTAAATAATGTGTCCACTCACTGTCCACTCTTAGACACTCCTACCTAGTTGGTCCACCTTGTAGATGTAAAGTTGGAAACGATCGCTCATCTATTGCTGCTGTTTGAGTAGTGGTCACAGGACGCTGCCCACGGGGCGCTGTTGGCTGGATTTTTTTGGTTGGTGGACTATACTCAGTACAGCAGTGACAATGAGGTGTTTAAAAACTTCATCAGTGCTGCTGTGTCTTATCCACTTATACCAGCACAACACACACTAACACACCACCGCCATGTCAGTGTCACTGCAGTGCTGAGAATGATCCACCACCTAAATAATACCTGCTCTGTGGTGGTCCTGTGAAGAACAGGGTGAAAGCAGGCTAGAAAGGTATGTAGAGAAACAGATGGATCATTCTCAGCACTGCAGTGACACTGACATGGTGGTGGTGTGTTAGTGTGTGTTGTGCTGGTATGAGTGGATAAGACACAGCAATGCTGCTGGAGTTTTTAAACATCTCACTGTCACTGCTGGACTGAGAATAGTCCACCAACCAAAAATATCCAGCCAACAGTGCCCCGTATGCCCTGTGACCACTGATGAAGGTGTAGAAGATGACCAAGTCAAACAGCAGCAATAGTTTCTGACTTTTCATCTACAAGGTGGACCAACTAGGTAGGAGTGTCTAACAGAGTGGACAGTGAGTGGACACGGTATTTAAAAACTCCAGCAGTGCTGCTGTGTCTGATCCACTAATACCAGCACAACACACACTAACACACCACCGCCATGTCAGTGTCACTGCAGTGCTGAGAATCATCCACCACCCAAATAATACCTGCTCTGTAGTGGTCCTGGGATAGTCCTGATCATTAAAGAACAGGGTGAAAGGGGGGTAACAAAGCATGCAGAGAAACAGATGGACTACAGTCAGTAATTGTAGAACTACAAAGTGCTTCTATATGGTAGGTGGAGCTGATAAAATGGACAGTGAGTGTAGAAACAAGGAGGTGGTTTTAATGTTATGGTTGATCGGTGTACGTTCCAACAGAGTGCCGTTTATTGCCAGCTCACTCTGCAATTGCCGTAACAAAGTGCATCTTGATGACATCATTAACATGTGCCACTGATCTACAACTCATCTGCAACAGCCATTCAGAAATAAAAACACACTGATCTACTTACACTTATTACACCATTAATCCATTAGTGTTATGAAATAAAACAAATTACACCGTTTCCCTTTTAGCCACAGACATCCTCTTCAAAATCCAGCAGGGTTTAATAATCTAAAAACGTGACAGAAATCTCAACTCTGCGTCAATTCTAATTGGTCCATCGCGTTTGATTGACATCCACATCTTTCAGTTGTAGACACTTTGGACGACACTCTGTAAAGCGAGATGTGTCACGTGAACAACAGCTCGAACATAAGTGAAATCAAAAATGCTGAGACATGTATTATTACTGCTTAGTTGTTTGAGTATCGGTATCGGACATAAAAAAGTGGTATTGAGCCAGCCCTACTCGATACCACTTTTTTATGTCCGATACAGATACTGCAAATTGAGTATCTGCAGATTCCGATACCAGTCCGATACCGTCATTTCTTCTCTCAAACAACTAAGCAGTAATAATACATGTCTCAATGCACCATGGTCAAAGTAGCTATCTAAATAACAATGCTCAGACTGTGAAACAAATATTCTAAAGGAATAAATACAGAACCTACAACATCACACTTATGCAAAACTGCTGTTTTTATTTGAACTTTTACACACATAACATTTAGCAGCATTTTTGGCTTGTTTAACAATTGGAAGATGTGAATGTCAATCAAACGCGATGGACCAATTAGAATTGGTTAAATTTCTGTCACATTTTTAGATTATTAAACCCTGCTGGATTTTGAAGAGGACATCTGTGGCTAAACGGGAAACGGTGTAGTTTGTTTTATTTCATAACACTAATGGATTAATCATTGAGGATGTGAGAGATCTCCAAGCCGGGACAAGATAGGTTTTCTTTATCTCAGGTGAGCGATTTATCATTTATAAAGTGATTTTTATTGTTTAAACAGTGTTTTTTGATGTGTCAGTAGTAGATGATTGTTTAAAATGCTAAAAGTTTAAGTAGATCAGTGTGTTTTTATTTCTGAATGGCTGTTGCGGATGAGTTGTAGATCAGTGGCACATGTTAATGATGTCTTCAAGCGTGAGTGGCAATAAATGGCACTGTGTTGGAACGTATCTTCGTGTGTTATTTGTTTTACACACAAACAATGACCTCATTTACATTAAGTGTTATTTACATTAAGCAACAGTATCAGATCGGATTACAGTACATGTTTTTTTCCTTCCGATATCCGATCCAGTGATTTGGGCCAATATCGGACCAATACCGATACAGAGTATCGGATCGGTGCCAGCCCTAGTATCGAGCCAGTCCTAGTTATTACGTGCCTCATCCAACATAGGTGTAGCCGCCGGATGCCTTTTTATTACCCGCCAGAGACGGGGTCTTCTCAACACCGCTTTACAAATTGTTTGTCTTTGTCAGCAGCTGGCCGATTGATAGCACAGCTGGGATTCGAACTCTAGATATCAAGATCCCAGAATAATAAGATGTAATAAGCCTTCCCTGTAATAAGCCGTCATAGAAAAGTGTTTGTTGTTGATTAACAATCAAATCTCTTGTATGTTCTTCCCATGCCTTTATTTCTGGTTCATATGAACAGTGCTGCATTGTGTAATCCAGCTCTATCATGTGCACCCTAATGAGGCATGAGCCCGCGCCCGCCGTCTTTTCCGTAAAACTCCATTCCTGATACATTTTTAATTGGCGTCATTCTGAGCCAGATACTTCAGCGCTCGTCTTCCTCTACTATCTGTGCTCTGTCCCCTCTGAGCTGGCACGTCGAGAAAAGTGACGTGATCTGTTGACAGAAATCAGTCCGTGGATTGACAGCGCCCGACTCGCTGGCTCAGAGATAATGGATTTAATGGGATCTGAATGACCAGTCTTGCACAGCCCAAACTCTTCACTCTCTCTCTCACACTCTCTCTGTCTTTTTCTGCCTGTGCTCTTCTCCATTTCGAAAAAAATAAAAAATCATTGATATGATAACACTGTGTACACAGCTTTATGTGAATTGTCATGCAGCTCAAGCGCTTTGCTTTTATCGTTTTTACATTACGGTTCATCTCTCCCTTATTAGAGAAGATAAATGAACACTATTTTTATTGAAATAAGCTGCATTTTTGTTGAATCCTAAAAGCGAATACCTGGTCACTTATCATGGCACACATGATGCCTTTAAAATGAAGAATGAGAAGCTGGTGGTTAATTATTTATAAAGCTAAATAGGCCAGCGGTTCTCATTAGGAGCTGCAGGAGCCCCGTGCTGGCGCAGATCCTCCGCATAACTGGAAGAGAAGCAAACACTAGCCAGCAAGCCCACTCGCCGAAGCACTTCCGTCCATGGTTATGTAAACTGACTCTCCTTGCATTATTTAATTACAGCTTGTCCCTGTGTTATTGTTAATATTTACAACGCTGGGAGGCTCGTCCAGAGCACTCAGCCACTGAACTTAATACCTTATATTGGTTCTCTCTTAGGACTAGATGTACAAAGGTGATGAGGCTCAATGAAAATCTGCACTGCAGGCTGCTCACGCATTATGTCTGGAATTAGCAATCAACGTCTTAAAGCTCTAGCTCATTAGGCCAGTCGTACTTGTTACTACCTACTAATTACACTCTGCCTAAAGCACACAGTCAAAGATGATCAAATAGTCGAAAAAAGTGCTCTATACAATGGACAAAATGCAGGTTTAGAAAGAAAAAGTCAATTAAAGTAGAGATTGAGTCAATTAAATACACCAATGAGCCAAAACATTAGGACAACACGCCTAATGTGCTGTTGAGATATGAACTCCACAAGACATTCAAAAGTAGTATTTGGTTCCAGTACATTACCAGGGGGTCTATTCACTTACACTGATCAGCCATAACATTAAAACCTCCTCCTTGTCCATTTTATTAGCTCCACTTACCATATAGAAGCACTTTGTAGTTCTACAATTACTGACTGTAATTAGCCCCCTTTCATGCTGTTCTTCAATGGCCAGGGCTCTCCCAGGACCACTACAGAGCAGGTATTATTTAGGTGGGGGATCATTCAGAGCACTGCAGTGACACTGACATGTTGGTGGTGTGTTAGTGTGTGTTGTGCTGGTATGAGTGGATAAGACAAAGCAGCGCTGCTGGAGATTTTAAACACCTCACTGTCACTGGAGGGGGTGTGTATGGCTGCGACTCTTCTCGGTCAGGAGTGGAGGTCTGCGGCAGTAAGAGCAAATTACAATAGGGGAACAAAATTGGGGAAAATGCACAGATAGAAAAAAAGTAGTAACAACACAAATGGCTGTGTTCTAATTTGTCAAATGTTTAGTCCAGTATGATGTGTGGTGTGGAAGAACTTCATTGGCCTGCACAGAGTCCTGACCTCAACCTGATAGAACACCTTTGGGATAAATTAGAGAGGAGACTGTGAACCAGGCCTTCTCGTCCAACATCAGTGTCTGACCTCACAAATCCGCTTCTGGAAGAATGGTCAAAAATTCCCATAAACACACTCCTAAACTTTGTGGAAAGCCTTCCCAAAAGAGTTGAAGCTGTTATAGCTGCAAAGGGTGGGCCGAAATCATATTAAACCCTATGGATTAAGAATGGGAGTCACTCAAGTTCATGTGTGTGAAGGCAGATGAGCAAATACTTTTGGCAATATAGTGTATAACTATGTAAAATAATTAAATATCAGTCTAAACCTGTTTAGCTAAATAGCTGTATAGCTTCGATCAGCCTGTCACTTGTTTTTTTATTAACCTGTATGACTAAATCTCAGTCTCATCATGGCATATTCTGTCTGATCTCAATCAATTCATTGTCCTCTTTAAAATCAATTACATAGCTGTGGCTTTGACAGATACTAAGCACAGCCATGTGAATGCAGCTGTAGGCTCTCTGACAGTGTAAGTACTTGACCTGACAACAAAATCAGTTGTTGTATCCAATTCCATTGCACTCGCTACCCCCACAACACCCACACTGACCAAGGCATTTTAAATTCATCGTTATAAAAAATGCTAATTTTAAAATGATTAAAGACAGTTACTGCATAAAAAAAACAGCTTTTATAAAAAAAAACTGTTTTTGTTTTGCAGTGGAGAAGGTATTGATTGTTTAATACACTAGAGACCTTGTACACAATGATCCACAGGTCAATTGAAGCATGAAAGTGAACTTTTTATAAAAGCACACTCTGCAGTTTATTCTGGACCTTGTGAACTATTTGTGTCATGGAGGTCATAGAGTTAGCGGTCCCAACCACCTGAAGCAGTCAGAGAAATCACATTTCTGATTATCAAGTACATCTAGATGAACATTTTATTGTACAACCCCAAATCAGAAAAAGTTGGGACAGTATGGAAAATGCAAATAAAATCAAAATGCAGTGTTCCTTACATTTACTATTTGACTGCAGACAGTTTGATTGTAATCATGATTGAAATGTTTAAAAACAATGAACCTCAAAGAAAGATTGGAAGGGATATTTCTCCCTCTACAGTGCATAATATCATTAAACCATTCAAGGAATCAGGAGGAATTTCAGTGCGTAAAGGCCAAGGGTGCAAGCTTAAGCTGAACGCCCGTGATCTTCGATGGTACTGCATCAAGAACCGCCACTCAACAATAGCTGATATAACCACATGGGTGAGAGATTACCTTGGCAAACCTTTGTTAAGCTCTACAATACAGAGTTACATGCGCAAATGCCTCTTAGCCTTATGTTAACCATGTCCAGAAGCGGCGTCAACTTCTCTGGGCTCAGAGGCATCTAGGATGGACCATCACACAGTGTAAACGTGTATTGTGGTCAGATGAATCAGCATTCCAGGCCTTTTTTGAAAAAAATGGATGCTGTGTGCTCCGGACCACAGACGCAAAAAGAACCATCCAGACTGTTATCAGCAACAAGTCCAAAAGTCAGGGTCTGTCATGGTATGGGGCTGTGTCAGTGCCCTTGACAAAGGTCATTTACACTTCTGTGATGGCAGCATTAATGCAGAAAAGTACATTGAGATCTTAGAGCAACATGTGCTGCCTTCAAGACGTCATCTTTTCCAGGGACGTTCATGCATTTTTCAACAAGACAATGCAAAACCACATGCTGCACACATTACAAAGGCATGGCTGTGGAAGAAGAGGGTACGGGTACTGGACTGGCCTGCCTGCAGTTCTGACCTGTCCCTAATAGAGAATGTGTGGAGAATTTTGAAAACGAAAAATGCGACAACGACGACCCTGTACTGTTGTACATCTTAAGACGTGTTTGCAGGAAGAATGAGACAAAATAAAAGCTGAAACACTAAACTGCTTGGTCTCCTCGGTGCCAAAACATCTTTTAAGTGTGGTGAAAAGGAATGGCAACATTACAAAGTGGTAAATTCTTTACTGTCCCAACTTTTTTTGGAATGTGTTGCAGGCCTGAAATGCAGGAATGGATGTTTATTAATAAATGAAAAGAAGCTGAGCAGATAAAACATGAAATATCTCAGGTTCATCCTGTCTGCAATCAAATAAAAGTCCAAGTAAATGTAATAAACTCTGTGTTGTTTTATTATTTGCATTTTCCATGCTGTCCCAACTTTTTCTGATTTGGGGTTGTAAAAAATCCCTATTTGAATAGAATCTTGTGAGGACTGTTCATCAGATAAGTTGTAAAGTGCAAATTAAGTCTCAATCACTGACTCCACTGACCTTTTTTTGCTTTACCCTATAGATGGATACACGACAGATGATATAAACTTTTACTGGAGGGGAGGAGACGGAGCCGTGTCTGGTGTTGAACGTATTGAGCTGCCTCAGTTCTCGATAGTAGACTACAAGCTCATCTCCAAGAACGTGGTGTTCTCAACAGGTACAGCCAGTTCCGAAAAATACTCATTATGCACACATCAAACACTGGCCGAAGATGATAAATGCAGCATATTATATATTAAAAAGTTTGTGTGGAATTTAATAAACACTTTTTCATTCGAACTCCAATTTGCTGTCTACTCATGTGTCTTTTCTGCTGGACCGGCACACAGTCCGAAGCAACTGGAATACAAGGGTTCACACTTAAATGAGTTCTATGTTGCAGTGGGCTTCTTCAAAACTGGCACCTTAATGCTAGACTAAAGTTTGTTACTGATTTTGTAGACAATGAAAGGACTTATTAAAGAATAAATTAAGAGCAGTGGTAGCTCAGTAGTGAAAGTGCTGGACTACTTATTGGAATGTTTCTGGTTCAAACCCCACCACTTTGGGTTGGGTTGTATTGCCTTAATACAAGGACTTTAACCCTCAGCTGCTTGGATTGCATTCTGTCACAAATGTAAGTTGCTGTGGATATAAGCATCTGCTAATGGATGTAAATGTAAATAGGGCTTTTAAAATGCAATATTTGAAAGTGGTGTCCACATACTTTTGGCCTACAGTGTATGCCATCACTGCCATTTTTTAAAATTATTTTGTTTATTCATTTTCTCTCCTTTTTCTCCCGACTTAAGCATATCCAATTACCCAATTGCATTACGCTTCCTCTGCTGATGTTGATCTCCACCCTGGTTGAGGAGAGCCTCTTTTCACCTGCACGAGGCGAGTTCATATGTGGATCAGCTTTGTGTACGGAAAGCCACACACAGATCAACACATCAATCAGCCAGCAGAGGTTGTAATTGCATCAGTTATGAGGAATCCCCTCCAGCACCCTGACTTTGAATAACAGCCAATCGTTATTCATGTAGTCGCCTAGCCTGCCGGAGAGCAGAGCTAAGCGCCATTACTGCCATTTTATTGATATTTTTTTTGACTGACTGTTAACGTGACTTTTGAAGCAATTTAAGGCATTCAAACCCAACAACAATGCACCTACTGTCAGACACCATGGTGGTAGTACTATGCATCAGGACAAATTAACGAAGAAGGACGTTTGCATAAAAATTGTCTCGTTCGTAGGGAGGTGCTGAAGGAGATTCCTTATAACTGATGCAATTACGACCTATTCTGGCTGATTGATGGCGTCAAGGGATAATGAGGACCTGGGTGTGTCTCTTCGTACACAAAGCTGATCTGCATATTAACTCGCCTCGTGCATGTGAAAAAATTTAGTCGGTACTGCACATGTGTCGGAGGAGGGGTGTGTCAGTCACGACTCTCCTCAGTCAGAGTGGAGGTCAACATCAGGAGAGTGGAAGCATAATACAATTAGGTAATTGGATACGACTAGATTGGGAGGAAAACAGGGAAGAAAAATCTTAAATCTCAGACATAAGTCGGTGTTTTAGCAAGGCAGCAACTCCTTATAGGGAATGTGCAAAACTGTCAAATTTGCACGATGTATTTCAGCACTGGTGAGTGAACTGGGAGAGTGTGTTGCCCTCCATGACCCTGAGTAGGATGAATCATTGATTTGTTTTAGCAATTCATTTTCAACAGGTTTTTCTTTAACTGTTGGAGGTGGCTTAGCAATTAACATACTGGATTGTTCGAGCCCCACTTCTGCTGGGTTGCCACTGTTGGGCCCTTGAGCAGTCCTTTGTTTACGTCTGCCTACAATTGTAAGTCACTTTGAATCAAAACGTCTCAATGCCGTTGTACCTTAAATGATTTTATCCATAGTTTTTATTTATTGGCAACTTGCTGAGACTCCATACTTGACCTCAGTTCCTTGGTTGGACATCACTGGGCTTTAACACACCTGGAAACACTGGGTGCGAATATTTCCTAAAACAGGTTGCCAATTCATTGCATGTCATTTTACTCACTTACTCACCCACGTACACACACACACACACACTCAGCAGCCTGTCCATTTTCTGCATGTTTTTGAGAGCTGTGAGGAAACCAGAATATCCAGGGAAAACCTGAATGCACATGCTGCTGTGTGACACCCACCCCGCCAGCTGTGCTACCATGCAGCCCAGATAAGATGAAGCATAATATGGAAATTATTAGTTTTTTAGATTCATGATTGCAAGTTCAAGGTAGCGTTTAACAGGAAATTATTATTTTTACTGGTGCTTTCATGCTGAAAAAAGGGCACAAAATTAAATAAATATAAAGACAAAGGCAAATAAGTGAATTTTACATATCTTTTACTGCAGCCCAGAATTAGAACACTAGTATTTTTATGCATCAGAAATGGTCTGTACTTATCTAGAACAGTTCCAGCTGCACGTTACAGTACACTTCTGATACATTTAGTATACACTGATCAGCCATAACATTAAAACCACCTCCTTGTTTCTACACTCACTGTTCATTTTATCAGCTCCACTTACCATATAGAAGCACTTTGCAGTTCTACAATTACTGACTGTAGTCCATCTGTTTCTCTGCATGCTTTTTTAGCCTACTTTCATGCTGTTCTTTAAATTGTCAGGACCTCCACAGGACCACTACAGAGTAGGTCTTATTTAGATGGTGGATCATTCTCAGCACTGCAGTGACACTGACATGGTGGTGGTGTGTTAGTGTGTGTTGTGCTGGTATGAGTGGATCAGACACAGCAGCGCTGCTGGAGGTTTTAAATACTGTTTCCACTCACTGTCCACTTTATAAGACACTCCTACCTAGTTGGTCCACCTTGTAGATGTAAAGTCAGAGATGGTCGCTCATCTATTGCTGCTGTTTGAGTTGGTCATCTTCTAGACCTTCATCAGTGGTCACAGGACGCTGCCTACGGGGCGCTGTTGGATGGATATATTTTTGGTTGGTGGACTTTTCTCAGTCCAGCAGTGACAGTGAGGTATTTAAATGCTCCAGCAGCGCTGCTGTGTCTGATCCACTTATACCAGCACAACACACACTAACACACCACCACCATGTCAGTGTCACTGCAGTGCTGAGATTGATCCACCACCTAAATAATACCTGCTCTGTAGAGGTCTTGTGTGGGTCGTGACCATTGAATAACAGTATGAAAGAGGGCTAATAAAGCATGCAGAGAAACAGATGGACTACAGTCAGTAATTGTAAAACTACAAAGTGCTTCTATATGGTAAGTGGAGCTGATAAAATGGACAGTGAGTGTAGAAACAAGGAGGTGGTTTTAATGTTATGGCTGATCTGTGTATATCTAATCAGTGCTTTACATAAGGAAAAATTAAAAGCATTAAAACATTCCTGAGATCCAGAACCTCAGAAAGGCTTTTTGCAAATATAGTTACAATTAAAAGAACATGAAATTAAAACCAAGATTTAATTATGTTTGTGTGTGTGCGAGTGTATCCAGCTTCACTATAATGTGTCGGCGAACAGAACTGAGAGTGCGATTGATAGAGGCGGTAGAGTTTTAACAAGACATGGACTTTACCTGTTCAGTATTTACTGAAGTTGGAGGTAAAGCCATTTAAGGTTTACAATTTAAATTGTCGTTACGGTACTAAACAAAAAGAAATACACTGATCTGGCATAACATTATGACCACCTTCCTAATATTGTGTTGGTCCCCCTTTTGCTGCCAAAACAGCCCTGACCCATCAAGGCATGGACTCTGTGCATGGACTTCGGATTAGACTGGTCCAGCACATCCCACAGATGCTCTATTGGATTGAGATCTGGGGAATTTAAAGGCCAAGTCAACACCTCAAACTCGTTGTGCATTTTTGCTTTGTGGCAGGGTGCATTATTATTTGAGCTACAGTAGCTCGTCTGTTGGTTCGGACCAACCAGCCTTCACTCCCCACGTGCATCAATGAGCCTTGGCCGCCCATGACCCTGTCGCCGG
This sequence comes from Trichomycterus rosablanca, assembly GCF_030014385.1. Lineage (NCBI taxonomy): Eukaryota > Metazoa > Chordata > Actinopteri > Siluriformes > Trichomycteridae > Trichomycterus > Trichomycterus rosablanca. The sequence goes on from NC_085988.1 coordinate 18,510,616, forward strand.
TTTACCACTGTTCCTTCCTTGGACCACTTTTAATAGATACTGACCACTGCAGACCGGGAACACCCCACACGAGATGCAGTTTCTGAGATGCTCTGATCCAGTCGTCTAGCCATCATAATTTGGCCCTTGTCAAACTCGCACCTGTCCATTTTTCCTGCTTCTAACACATCAACTTTGAAGATAAAATGTTCACTTGCTGCCTAATATATCCCACCCACTAACAGGTGCCGTGATGAAGAGATAATCAGTGTTATTCACTTCACCTGTCAGTGGTCATAATGTTATGCCTGGTTGGTGTACAATAACCTGAATGATGCAGTCACATCGGTCACATCTGAAGCTTTGCAAAAGCTGCATAACTTCCCTCCAGAACAGTCCCAATTTTTTAAGTGGCCCTTGTGAAACCTTATTGCCCACCAATGACTGAAGCATGCCATGATCAAGAGCATCAAGAGCCAAGACTGAGCAATCTGCATCACTAACCTCTTTGTATGTCTTACTTTCTTATCTCTTACTGTCCAGGTTCTTACCCTCGTCTCTCTCTGAGCTTTAAACTGAAGAGGAACATTGGCTACTTCATCCTGCAAACTTATATGCCCTCCATCCTGATCACCATCCTGTCCTGGGTCTCCTTCTGGATCAACTATGATGCCTCTGCCGCTCGTGTGGCGCTAGGTACGATTTCTGTCTATGTGCTTTTTGTTGGTTCTGTTGGATGCTCTGGCTTGAACCTAGGATATTACAGATGTGGTGTTTTATATTCTAGAGGCAGCTGCTTGGGAAAATGTACCAATTTGGCGGACATTATGGGGACAAGTGATGTCCACTGTTCTGTGAAAGGTTTTCACAAGATTTTGGAGTATGTCCAATGCAGTCATTTGTGAGGTCTGGCACTGATTTTGGTTTTGAGCCGAGTCTGCTTACAACTTGGAATCAGGAGAAACAGAAGTCGTTGTGGTTTTCACACTACACAACTGATTGGCGATAGGGAGTCACACACTACACGATCTACCATCAGGAGAAATCTCAGACGAGTCTGTCTGGTCTTCCAAACTACGTTTTGTCACGAAAACACACGACGAAGTGACGAGGGGTTTAATGATACCATGTCCAAAAATGCATTCAATGTTTTTACACTCCTCCCCCGGGTTTTCCCTCACTCTGTATCTTGCGTTCTCATTGGCTGTAGCTTGCAACGCCTTTCACACTACAGGATTTTGAGTCACCAACTGGTTCAGATATTTAACATGCTAGATATTTTTCTTCAGTCTGCAAGCGACCGGTGAGCCGCTCGTCCCATTTTGCACTCCTCTGGCTAGTCATTTTTAAGATGGTTGTTCTGTGATACTCTGACCATATAACAGAGTAACCAAATTACAAGATAGCAATAACACATTGTGAGAGTTTGTTATATTACTATATTGTTAGCCTAAGATTTTGTTATAGTGTTATCCTGTTATTCTGTGAGAGAGTTTGACGTTTGCTCTGAGAGTTAGCCTGTCTATAGTTCTTACTATTTAGTAAGCTTGTTTCCTGTTTGCCATTTTTTTTTAGTTTGGGTTAGCTTGGCATAGTTGTTAGCTTAGGTGTTAGTATTCCTGTTTCTAGTTGTTTATGGTCAGACTAGCTTAGTCTGGTCTTCCAAACTACATTTTGTCACGAAAACACACAACAAAGTGACGACGTGTTTAATGATACCCGGTCCAAAAATGCATGCCATGGTTTTACACTCCTCCCCCGGGTTTTCCCACACTCTTTATCCTGCGTTCTCATTGGCTGTAGCTTGCAACGCCTTTCACACTACAGGATTTTGAGTCACCAACTGGTTCAGATATTTAACATGCTAGATATTTTTCTTCAGTCTGCAGGCGCCCAGCGAGCCTTTCAGATCAAGTCATTGAACAGTTCACACATAGTGATTAAGAGTCGAGTTTCGATCCCAAAGGGAAGGCAGAGTTGCTTCCGAGCCGGCACATCTAGCGGCGAGCAGTTGGCGAGCGAAAATCAGGGCAAAAATCGTGTAGTGTGAACTAGGCATAACTGGCTACTTTCTGGTTTGGGATTATGATTAATTGCAGATGGTCTCTTGTATAAATAGGCTTTCATGAATAGCAATAGCTACATAATTTACACAAGTAAAATATGGATTAGACTGACACAATTTATAAGCAACTCTAAGTCCCAAAATCACTTGTACAAACAATTGTTTGTAAGTACAAAGTAGAACGTAGAGAAAGTAGAGGGTTTTTTTGCCAATATTGGGGTCAAAGCCCGAACAGTTTCTTTATAGTATAGAGAATTTCGTAGTAAGTTTAAATTTCATAGCAGGTCTGTCAAAAATTTAAGGGTCAAGAAAGAAAGGGATCCTCAATAGAAAATATGATTCTCAAAGCTTGAATATAATTTATTGCTAAACAGGGACAATGGAAAAGCCTCCTTGAGGCTGTTGTCAGATAAAAAAGATTAATTTATTTGGACCCATGAACGGACTAGAAATATGTGTGTAAGAAAAGACTAGGCATTCAAACCCAACAACTCTTTACCTACTATCAAGCTGTCACGATCACAGCACATGGCCTCTTTGTTTGGTGTAACACACTTATCTTCATGATTCGTCCTTGAGAGAATCACTACCAGCTGCTCCTCATGACCTGATTAGTAATGTGTGTATATAGTCTCATTTTGCACTCCTCTGGATAGTCATTTTTAGATGGTTGTTTTGTGATGCTCTGTGTTATTGCTATCTTGTAATTTGGTTACACTGTTATATGGTCATTGTGAGAGTTTGTTATATTACTATATTGTTAGCCTGAGATTCTGTTATAGTATTATCCTGCTTTTCTGTGAGAGAGTTTGAGATTTGCTCTGAGAGTTAGCCTGCCTATGGTTCTTGCTATTTAGTATGCTTGTTTCCTGTTTTGGCGGTATCCTTCTCTTGTCCTTTTTGCCATTTTCATTAGTTTGGGTTAGCTTGGCATAGTTGTTAGCTTAGATGTTAGCATTTCTGTTTCTAGTTGTTTATAGTCAGACTAGCTTAGTTTAGGGAACTGTTATGATTAGCATTAGCTTTTACTGTAGCTTATTATATCCATTGTTGGTCACTGCTCATCCCTTGTCTTGTTTCATGTTGTATAAGTTTTTGTTGTGTGTTCTTGTGTAGTACTATGTCAATTACCTGCACAAACCTTCTCTGGGAATGTGTCTGCTCTAATCTCTCAGCTAAGCATTACACAAGCGTGGTGGTTGTTTGGCTGCCAGTAAATTAGCAAATTACAGTAAGTGGACAGAATAATAAAAAATAACAATACCTTAATAGTCCAGTAATGGGCAGGATAATGACCACCAAAATTGATCTTTTGAATAGCTTTCATTAGGTCCTGCCTTTAACAATAGTATACATACTGTATATGGACTATACCATAAAGTGAAGTTAAATAAGCCAGAACAAACTTGAATGACCCTAAGATCCAACCAAATTTCTTGATGGCTACCTAAATAAACTAACTGAAGTGCGGAGAAATATGCATTAGCTTTAAGTGTAGCTTATCATATCCATTGTTAGTTACTGCTCATCCCCTGTCTTTGATGTTTTGTATTAGTCTTTGTGTGTTCTTGTGTAGCCAATTACCTGTACAAGCCTTTATCTACTCCAATCTCTCAGTTAAGCGCTACACAAGCATGGTGGCTTTAGTTTTATAAAGCAGGGGCTGTTTTGCTGTCAGTAAATTGGTGAATTGCAGAAATTGGTCAGAATAATAAAAAATAACAATGCCTTAATAGTCTTATAATCTTAAATGTTTCAGGGTTTGGGCAGGATAATGACACCCCCCCCCCCCCCCCAACCAAACTGGGCTTTTGAATAGCTTTCATGAAGTCCTACAGTTAACAATAGTATGAATATATGGACTGTACTGTAGAGTTGATTAAGGCAGAACAAACTTGAATGACCCTCAGATCCAACCACACTGCTTGATGGCTACCTAAATTATCTAACTGAAGTGAGGAGAAATATACATTAGCATTAGCTTTTAGTGTAGCTTATCATATCCATTGTTAGTCACTGCTTCATTGTTTCATGTCTTGTATTATAGTCTTTGTGTGTGTTTTTGTGTAGTACTTTGTCAATTACCTGTACAAGCGTTCTCTGGGAGTGTCCACTCCAATCTTTCAGTTAAGCACTACACAAGCATGACGGCTTTAGGTTTATTGGTCAGAATAATAAAAAATAACAATGCCTTAATATTCTCATAATTTTAAAAATGTTTCAGGGTTTGGGCAGGATAATGACCCCCCAAACTGGGCTTTTGAATAGCTTTCATGAAGTCCTACAGTTAACAATAGTATGAATATATGGACTATACCATAAAGTGAAGTTAAATATGCCAGAACAAACTTGAATGACCTTCAGATCTTCTTGATGGCCTCCTAAATAAACTAACTAAATTATACATTAGTATTAGCTTTTAGTGTAGCTGATCATATCCATAGTCTCGTAATCTTGAAAATGTTTCAGGGTTTGGGCAGGATAATGACCCCCAAAATTGAGCGTTAAAAAAGTCCTACAATAGTATAAATATATGGACTATACTGTAGTAAAGTTAAATAAGCCAGAACAAACTTGAATGACTCTCAGAACCAACCAAATGTCTTTATGGCGACCTAAATGAACTAACTGAAGTGAGGAGAAATATACATTAGCATTAGCTTTTAGTGTAGCTGATCATATCCATTGTTAGCCACTGCTTCATTGTTTCATGTCTTGTATTATAGTCTTTGTGTGTGTTTTTGTGTAGTACTTTGTCAATTACCTGTACAAGCGTTCTCTGGGAGTGTCCACTCCAATCTCTCAGTTAAGTGCTACACAAGCATGGTGGCTTTAGGTTTATAAGGCAGGGGCTGTTCTGCTGGTAGTAAATTGGTGAATTGCAGAAATTGGACAGAATAACAAAAAATAACAATGCCTTAATAGTCTCGTAATCTTGAAAGTGTTTCAGGGTTTGGTCAAGATAACCCCCAAAATTGAGCTTTTATAAAGTCCTACTTTTAACAATAGTACAAATATATAGACTATACTGCATAGATGGTTACCTAAATGAACTAACTGAAATGAGGAGAACAATGCCTTAATAGTCTCGTAATCTTTATATAGTTATATATATTAGTTATATATTATAGTTTTTGTAGTGTGTTCTTGTGTAGTACTTTGTGAATTACCTGTACAAGCGTTCTCTGGGAGTGTGTCCACTCCAATCTCTCAGCCAAGCGTTACACTAGCATGGCGGCTTTAGGTTTATAAGACAGGAGCTGTTTTGCTGGTATTAAATTGGCACATTACAGTGGAAAGTGGACAGAATAATAAAAAATAACAATGCCTTAATAGTCTCGTAATCTTGAAAATGTTTCAGGGTTTGGGCAAGATAATGACCCCCAAAATTGAGCTTTTGAATAGCTTTTATAAAGACCTACTTTTAACAATAGTATAAATATATGGACTATACTGTAAAGTGAAGTTAAATAAGCCAGAACAAACTTAAATGACCCTAAGATCCAACCACACTTATTGATGGCTACCTAAATGAACTAACTGAAGTAAGGACAAATATACATTAGCATTAGCTTTTAGTGTAGCTTATCATATCCATTGTTAGTCACTGCTCATCCCTTGTTTTGCTTCATGTTCTTGTGTTAGCCTTTGTAGTGTGTTCTTGTGTAGCCAATTACCTGTACAAGCCTTTATCTGCACCAATCTCTCAGCCAAGTGTTACACAAGCATGATGGCTTTAGTTTTATAAGGCAGGAGCTGTTTTGCTGCCAGTAAATTGGTGAATTGCAGAAATTGGACAGAATAATAAAAAATAACAATGCCCTAATAGTCTCGTAATCTTGAAATGGCTTTGGGGTTTGGGTGAGATAATGACCCCCAAAATTGAGCTTTTATGAAGACCTAATTATATGGGCTATACTGTAAAGTGAAGGTAAATAAGCCAGAACAAACTTGAATGACCCTCAGATCCAACCACACGTCTTGACGGCTATCTAAATGAACTAACTGTCATAAGGAGAAATATAATCAAATATTAGGTGTACTGGATAACCAGCTTTTTTTTCAGGAAACATGGAGAAGCTTAAATTATTTAAATATACACAGACCAGGCATAACATTATGAACATTATATGAAGTGAATAACACTGATTATCTCTTCATCACGCCACCTGTTAGTGGGTGGGATATATTAGACAGCAAGTGAACATTTTATCCTCAAAGCTGATGTGTTAGAAGCAGGAAAAATTGTGATGGCTAGACGACTGGGTCAGAGCATCTCCAAAGTGCAGCTCTTGTGGGGTGTTCCCGCTCTGCAGTGGTCAGTATCTATCAAAAGTGGTCCAAGGAAGGAACAGTGGTAAACCGGCGACAGGGTCATGGGCGGCCAAGGCTCATTGATGCACGTGGGGAGCGAAGGCTGGCCCGTGTGGTCCGATCCAACAGATGAGTTATTGTAGCTCAAATTGCTGAAGAAGTTAATGCTGGTTCTGATAGAAAGGTGTCAGAATACACAGTGCATCACAGTTTGTTGCGTATGGGGCTGCATAGCTGCAGACCCCTGCAGCATGCTGACCCCTGTCCACCGCCGAAAGTGCCAACAATGGGCACGTGAGCATTGGAACTGGACCACAGAGCAATGGAAGCAGGTGGCCTGGTCTGATGAATCACATTTTCTTACATCGCTTACCTGGGGAACACATGGCACCAGGATGCACTATGGGAAGAGGGCAAGCCGGTGGAGGCAGTGTGATGCTTTGGGCAATGTTCTGCTGGGAAACCTTGGGTCCTGCCATCCATGTGGATGTTACTTTGACACGTACAGATACCACAGCACACCTTCAGGGATCTAGTAGAGTCCATGCCTCGATGGGTCAGGGCTGTTTCGGCAGCAAAAGGGGGGCCAACACAATATTAGGAAGGTGGTCATAATGTTATGCCTAATCGGTGTATGAAAGTTATGTTTTTTATTTACGTTTACCAGTACATACAGTCATTAGGGGATGACCACATACTTAAGGCCATAAAATGTGTGTCATGGCAGTCGTAACATTCAAATTATTTCTGCAAAAGCTTTTTTGGGTTTTTATGTTTCTATTATTTATTCATAAGTAGTTGAAAAACTCTATCAAATCCCAAGACTTTACCTCTACATAGTTGGAAGAGAATATTGCATCATCAGGAGTGCACTCCAAATACAAAGCAACATGGGGGGTTTGGGTATTGCAGCAGTTTAATGTGCTAACCCATTACCATGGAGATTCTAGTTCGAGTCTCAGCGGTCAGTTACTTAACGGGCACATTTATCTGAGTCTGATGCATGAAAGGCTGGAAGGGGAATTGCTTCATGCTGCTGCAGCCATACACAAGTTCACACTACACACAAGCTACAAAAATGCTGGAAGGGCAACCTGACAAATGTACAAATCTGCTGTTTTAAGTACAACCCCAAATCAGAAAAAGTTGGGACAATATGGAAAATGCTAATAAAATAAAAATGCAGGTGTTTCTTACATTTACTTAGATTTTTATTTCAGGCCTGCAACACATTCCAAAAAAAGTTGGGACAGGGGCAATTTAGGGCTAGTAATGAAAAAACTAAATAATGATGTGATTCCAAACAGGTGATGTCAACAGGTGATTGTAATCATGGTTTGGTACAACAGCAGCATCCAGGAAAGGCTGAGTCATTGGTGAGCAAAGATGATCTGATGATCTTCAGTTTGTCAACAAATGCGTGAGAAAATGATTGAAATGTTTAAAAACAATGAACCTCAAAGAAAGATTGGAAGGTATTTGCATATTTCTCCCTCTACAGTGCATAATATCATTAAACCATTCAAGGAATCAGGAGGAATTTCAGTGCGTAAAGGCCAAGGGTGCAAGCTTAACCTAAACGCCCGTGATCTTTGGTCCCTAAGACGGCACTGCATCAAGAACCACCACTCAACAATAGCTGATATAACCACATGGGTGAGGGATTACTTTGGCAAACCTTTGTCAAGCACTACAATACAGAGTTACATGCACAAATGCCACTTAAAACTTTACTGTGCAAAAAAGAAGCCTTATGTTAACCATGTCCAGAAGCGGTGTCGACTTCTCGGGGCTCGGTGGCATCTAGGATGGACCATCACACAGTGGAAACGTGTACTGTGGTCAGATGAATCAGCATTCCAGGTCTTTTTTGGAAACAATGGACCAAAGACGGAAAGGACCATCCAGACTGTTTTCGGCAACAAGTCCAAAAGCCAGGGTCTGTCATGGTATGGGGCTGTGTCAGTGCCCTTGGCAAAGGTCATTTACACTTCTGTGATGGCAGCATTAATGCAGAAAAGTACATTGAGATCTTAGAGCAACATATGCTGCCTTCAAGATGTCATCTTTTCCAGTGACGTTCATGCATTTTTCAACAAGACAATGCAAAACCACATGCTGCACACATTACAAAGACATGGCTGCGGAAGAAGAGGGTACGGGTACTGGACTGGCCTGCCTGCAGTACTGACCTGTCACCAATAGAGAATTTTGAAATGAAAAATGCGACAACGACGACCCCGTACTGTTGTACATCTTAAGACGTGTTTGCAGGAAGAATGAGACAAAATAAAAGCTGAAACACTAAATCACTTGGTCTCCTCGGTGCCAAAATGTCTTTTTCGTGTGGTGAAAAGGAATAGCTACATTACAAAGTGGTAAATGCTTTACTTTTTTTGGAATGTGTTGCAGGCCTGATATGCAGGAATGGATGTTTATTAATAAATGAAATGAAGTTGAGCAAATAAAACATGAAATATTTCAGGTTCATCCTGTCTGCAATCAAATAAAAGTCAAAGTAAATGTGTGTTTTTTTATTATTTGCTTTTTCCATGACGTCCCAACTTTTTCTGATTTGGGGTTGTAGAATTGCAAGTGCTACACACTATATACACTGCCAAAAACAACAAAAGCAATATTAAGATAAACTGCATTTCATTACTGTACCAGGCTGAACAGACTGGCTGTACAAACTAAGTGTACAAATGATCTTCTATAATTGATCTAGCAGCCATGTGGTAAATTTCAGTGTGCCATCTTTATTCTGCACTCCAAGTGGTTGGTAATTAGTTTATAATATGAATCAGGTGTTTTAGAGCAGGAAGAGTATTGTATTCCTCGTACGGTGAATATGAATGTGTCATTTAGAGGGTCCATTAATAATACAACGTACACTAATAAGACATGGTCTGATTTAGCTGTTCATTCAGGTTCAACAGATTAATCAAGGGGTCGAGTAAACAGCATTCCTCTACGCTTGAATCGGATCACAACATGTCATTATTATTTGATTTCGGAAACTGGTTCTCAGTCCAGGAATAGGGTTATTCGAACTTACATTAGGTGGTCAAAAGTATGTGCACACTTGTTCCAAATTATTAAGTTCAGATGTTTAAAGTGTATAAAATCATAAGGATTAGTTGTAGCCTAGCAGTTAAGGTACTGGACTAGTAATCAAAAGGTTGCTGGTTCAAGCCCAATCTCTGCCGTTGGTTGCTGCTGTTGGGCCCTTGAGCGAGGCCCTTAACCCTCAATTGTTTAGACTGTATCCTGTCACACTATTGTAAGTCGCTTTGGATAAGGGTGTCTGCTAAATGCCATAAATGTAAATGAAAAATCAAGGATAAAAAATAAATGATATGCTTTTAACTTGGGCGGCACGGTGACTAAGTGGGTAGCACTGTCACCTCACAGCAAGTAGGTCCTGGGTTTGATTCCCAGGCATAGTGGTCCGGGTCCTTTCTGTGTGGAGTTTGCATGTTCTCCCCATGTCTGAGTGGGTTTCCTCCAGGAGCTCCAGTTTCCTTCCACAGGCCACAGACATGCAAGTGAGGTACAAAATTGTCCATGACTGTGTTTGACATTAAACTTGTGAACTGATAAATCTTGTTACCTGTAATCATCTGTCCTGTCAGGAATGTAACCAAAGTGTGTAAAACATGACGTTAAAATCCTAATAAATAAATATGCTTCCAACTTTGTGGCAAAGGTTGGCAAAGACCCTTACCTGTTCCCATCAGTCTGTATAAAGTACAGGTCACAGACAGGGTTTAATAAGTTTGGTGAGGAAGAACCAAATTTAACGACTTTAGGATGAATTGGAATGTGGATTTTTATTCACAAAAGTAATCAGACCCTTTATTCAATACTTTGTAAAAGTGTCTTCGGTAGAAATTACAACTTCAAGTCTTCTGGGATACATCTCCACAAACTACGAGGGATTTTCAAAAAGTTTGGGTGGGAGGAGTAGTAATTGATCATGTCTGAGAGACTGAGAGAGCTTATAGTCCGGATTTAGCGCCATCTGATTTCCACCTTTTTGGGCGCTCAAAGAAGCTTTAAGGAGAAGAAGATTTTCATGTGATGATGTGAAAGCAGTGGTGCATCAGTGGCTACACGCTTAACCAAAAACCTTTCTTTCTGATGGCATTAAAAAGTTGGTAGAGCGAGATGGTGGCTAAGTGGGTAGTACTGTTGCCTCACAGCAAGAAGATCTTGGGTTCGATTCCCAGGCTTTAACAGTGGAACGGTGGCTCGGTGGGTAGCACTGTCACCTCCTGGGTTCGATCCCCAGGCAGGGCAGTTCGGGTCCTTTCTGTGTAGAGTTTGCATGTTCTCCCCGGGTCTGAGTGGGTTTCCTCCAGGAGCTCTGGTTTCCCTCCACAGTCCAAAGACATGCAAGTGAGGTGAATTTGAGATACAAAATTGTCCATGACTGTGTTTTACATTAAATATTAACCTGACTGCATGTTTTTGGACTGTGGAAGGAAACCGGAGCTCCTGGAGGAAACCCACACAGACACAGGGAGAGCATGCAAACTCTACACAGAAAGGACCAAACCGCCCTGCCTGGGAATCGAACTCAGAAGGTGACAGTGCTACCCACCGAGCCACCGTTCCACCTGTTAAAAATCTAAAAAAATGAAGAAAAAAATATATATAAAGTAAGGGTCTGTATAAAGTAAGGGTCACAGACAGGGTTTAATAAGTTTGGTGAGAAAGAACTACATTTAACAACTTGTTACTTGGGAGTAATCAGACCCTTTATTTAATACTTTGTAATACTTAATGTCTTTGGCAGCAATTACAACTGCAAATCTTCTAGGATACATCTTCACAAACTACGAGGGATCTTCAAAAAGTTTCTGCACTTTTATATTTTGGTTGGAAACAGTGAAGGTGGGAGGAGTAGTAATTGGTCGTGTCTGAGAGACTGAGAGAGAGCTTATAGTCCAGATTTAGCGCCATCTGATTTCCACCTTTTTGGACACTCAAAGAAGCTTTAAGGGAAAAAAGATTTTTATGTGATGATGTGAAAGCAGCGGTGCATCAGTGGCTACACGCACAACTAGGGCTGGCACCGATCTGATACTCTGTATTGGTATTGGTCCGATATTGGCCCAAGAGATCCGATACTGTTGCTTAATGTAAATAACACTTAATGTAAATAAGGTCATTGTTTGTGTGTAAAACAAATAACACACGAAGATACGTTCCAACACAGTGCCGTTTATTGCCACTCACGCTTGAAGACATCATTAACATGTGCCACTGATCTACAACTCATCTGCAACAGCCATTCAGAAATAAAAACACACTGATCTACTTAAACTTTTAGCATTTTAAACAATCATCTACTACTGCCACATCTAAAAACACAGTTTAAACACAATAAAAATCACTTTGTAAATGATAAATCGCTCACCTGTGATAAAGAAAACCTATCTTGTCCCGGCTTGGAGATCTCTCACATCCTCAACGATTAATCCATTAGTGTTATGAAATAAAACAAACTACACCGTTTCCCGTTTAGCCACAGACGTCCTCTTCAAAATCCAGCAGGGTTTATTAATCTACAAATGTGACAGAACTTTAACGGAAAATCTCAACTCTGCGTCAATTCTAATTGGTCCATCGCATTTGATTGACATCCACATCTTCCAGTTGTAGACAACTTAAAGCGAGATGTGTCACGTGAACAACAGCTCGAATGTAGGTGAAACCAGAAATGCTGCTAAATGTTCTAATAAAGTTAAAATAAAAACAGCAGTTTTGCATAAGTGTGATGTTGTAGGTTCTGTATTTATTCCTTTAGAATATTTGTTTCACAGTCTGAACATTGTTATTTAGATAGCTACTTTAACCATGGTGCATTGACACATGTATTATTACTGCTTATGCCAAGTTCACACTACACGACTTTCTGATTTGCCGGGTCGCTGTACAGTTCACACTACACGACTGTATCTCTTGCACTCGGGAGTCTTCTCAGTCGGTGTATATTTCACACTACACGACTGATCGGCGATAGGGGGGTTTCACACTACACAATCTATCACCAAGTTGTGCAACTCAGATTGAGATATCTGAAATGTTAGAAATCTCGATCCGCTCGGCGAGCCGCTCGGATCGAGTTGTTGAGTAGTTCACACTTAGCGATTGAGAGCCGAGTTTCGATCGCCGAGAAAACGCCGAGTTGCTCCCGAGCTGGCAAATCTAGCGCCAACCAGTCGCCGAGCGAAAATCTGGGAAAGAGTTGTGTAGTGTGAACAAGGCATTAGTTGTCTGTAGGGATGTCCCGATCCGATCTCACAGATCGGGATCGGGGCCGGTCAAGGCATTTTTAACTGATCGGAAATCGGCTTTACTAATGCCGATCATAACCCGATCTTTTGTTTTACATCAGCATGTCCGCTGTGTGGAAATACTTTAAATTGGAAAGTGAAACAAGTCCAACCGTGAAGTGTAATGTCTACACTGCGAGCGTTTCACGAGGCGGTAGTAGCAGAGCTGCGTTCATTACTGTAGAATTTTACTATTTATATGGTGTGTGAGTCGAGGATCACTCCGGTTTACAAAACAATAACTTTTAATCAGAGTATGAAAACTTCAGGACCATAACATACAGCTTTTACGAGTTTATGTGTTACAAGACTGAACGACATCTCAGTATCAAGCACTTTGATTGGCTTAGTTATGTAACTGAGTGTTGTAGTGATGCACTCGCTTAATAAAGAAATAAAATACACGGTATATTCACAAATTGTCGGGAGCAGAACACTTTATTAACTTATTCTGTTCCGAATAGCGGACAGCCAGAGCCGAGCACGCTATCCCATGCACTATGGAAGCCCCAAAGGGTCAAAACACACTCACTTTGCGTAGACCCGTCCATCAAACCATTGTCACAATACAAGCACTTTAAGACTTATTTGTTTTTTTATATTCAAGTTAAGCTGCTACACCACTTGTGAGTGGAGATTTCTGTTCATTTTTAGTGTATCACTGCATTAAACAGAATTATGTTCTTTGAATATAAAGTTCAAAGTGAAACTGTAATTATCTCACTTCATTTTTACTACAATGCTGCACTAGGTTTGTTTACTTTTATTTTGTAAAAGAACATTAAGTAATAGCTTGGATGCAGGCAATTTTTTTCCTACAGCACTGCAGAGCTATTCAGTTGTTAAACATGTACATTGGATTAATTTGAATAACTGTAATGTACTTGAAGTGTGCACTGTGTGAATAGTATTATCTAGTTCTTATCTAGACAATATCTAGAAAATACAAGTATCGGTTTGAGAATCGGTATCGGATCGGGATCAAAATTAAAGATCGGGATCGGGAACAAAAAAACGTGATCGGGACATCCCTAGTTGTCTGAGAGGAGAAATGACGGTATCGGATTGGTATCGGTATCGGCAAATACTCAATTTGCAGTATCGGTATCGGAATTGGACATACGCTCAACCAAAAATATTTTTTGCTGATGGCATTAACGTACAATGCTGGGAAAATGCATCGGAAGGTGACTGTGTACAAAAGTGATGTCATTGTTAAATAGAGTTTAAAAAGTGCAGAAACCTTTTGAAAAACCCTCATATGTAAGAACCCAGTGTTGTTTTGGGTTGGGTGTTGTGTTGAAAGGTAAACTGATGTGCCAAGTTTGTGCACACTCTGGATGAGGTTTTATTTTTGTCAAGTCAAGTCAACTTTATTTATATAGCGCTTTTTACAATAGACATTGTCTCAAAGCAACTTTACAAAATCCAGGAACAACAGATACAAAAACCCCCTGTTGAGCAAGCCGAGGGCGACTGTGGCAAGGAAAAACTCCCTGAAAATTACAGGAAGAAACCTTGAGAGGAACCAGACTCAGCAGGGCCCATCCTTCTTTTGTCTCTCTGGCCCTGTTGCTGAGAAGAACCCACGTAGCATGATGATTCCATCACTATGTACGGTATTAACCAGGGGAATTAAAATGTCTGTTTCTTGTCATACGAAGTGTTTACTTTTCATTAGACCAGACATTTTTTTCCCTCATGTTGCCTTTACAGGCTGTTTAGCAAACTCCAAGCTGGCTGTAATTGCTTTTTACTTAACAGTGGCTTCTGTGGAGGCTTCTATGGAGTACAGCAGAGATTGTTGTTCGGTTTTACCATCTCTGCACAGGACTTTTTTGAACTCTTTGGGCTTTTTTCTTGCCTCATAGGCTCAGATGTGCGACTTTCCAAATCAGTCCAATTAATTCCAGTTGCAACAGGTGGACTCCAGTTAAGTTATAGACACAACTTAAGGGTAATTAAAGCAAACAGGAGCTAATTAGATAGATCCTTTATTCATCCCTTGCAGAAAATTTGTTACAGCAGCTCTCATCAGACAACTTGCCACATACATACAACCCCAAATCAGAAAAAGTTGGGACAGTATGGAAAATACAAATAATAAAAAAAACACAAAGTTTCTTACATTGACTTTGACTTTTATTTGATTGCAGACAGGATGAACCTGAGATATTTCATGTTTTATCTGCTCAACTTCATTTCATTTATTAATAAACATCCATTCCTGCATTTCAGGCCTGCGACACATTCCAAAAATAGTTGGGACAGTAATGCATGTACCACTTTGTAATGTAGCTATTCCTTTTCACCACACTTAAAAGACGTTTTGGCACAGAGGAGACCAAGTGATTTAGTGTTTCAGCTTTTATTTTGTCTCATTCTTCCTGCAAACACGTCTTAAGATGTACAACAATACGGGGTCGTCGTTGTTGCATTTTTAGTTACAAAATTCTCCACACATTCTCTATTGAGGACAGGTCAGAACTGCAGGCAGGCCAGTCCAGTACCCATACCCTCTTCTTCCACAGCCATGCCTTTGTAATGTGTGCAGCATGTGGTTTTGCATTGTCTTGTTGAAAAATGCATGGACGTCCCTGGAAAAGATGACGTCTTGAAGGCAGCACATGTTGCTCTAAGATCTCAATGTACTTTCCTGCACTAATGCTACCATCACAAAAGAGTAAATGACCTTTGCCAAGGGCACTGACATGACCTCATGCCATGGCAGACCCTGGCTTTTGGACTTGTTGCTGATGACAGTCTGGATTGTCCTTTCTGTCTTTCGTTCGGAGCACACAGCGTCTATTTTTTTCCAAAAAAAAGACCACAATCCACTGTGTGATGGTCCATCCTAGATGCCTCCGAGCCCTGAGAAGTCGACGCCGCTTCTGGATATGGTTAACATAAGGCTTCTTTTTTGCTCAGTAAAGTGGTAAGTGGTGTTTGTGCATGTAACTCTGTATTGTAGTGCTTGACAAAGGTTTGCCAAAGTAATCCCTCACCCATGTGGTTATATCAGCTATTGTTGAGTGGTGGTTCTTGATGCAGTGCCGTCTGAGGGGTCGAAGATCACAGGCGTTCAGCTTAAGCTTACGCCCTTGAATGATTCCTTGAATGGTTTATTGATATTATGCACTGTAGAGGGAGAAATATGCAAATCCCTTCCAATCTTTCTTTGAGGTACATTGTTTTTAAACATTTCAATAATTTTCTCACACATTTGTTGACAAACTGGAGATCCTCTGACCATCTTTGCTCATTAAAGACTCAGCCTTTCCTGGATGCTGCTTTTGTACCAAACCATGATTTTAATCACCTGTTGACATCACCTGTTTGGAATCACATCATTATTTAGTTTTTTCACCTCATTACTAGCCCTAAATTGTCCCTGTCCCAACTTTTTTGGGATGTGTTGCAGGCCTGAAATACAGGAATGGAGGTTTATTAACAAATGAAATGATGTTGAGCAGATAAAACATGAAATATTTTTCACTAGTTCAAACTGTCTGCAATCAAATAATATATATTTATAAATCCAATCCACGACACAATAAATAGTGCAAAACGTCATGACGTCTGAAAACATTCTGAATTCACTGTATAGTTTACCATGCCAATAAGGTTTGCAGAAAAAGTAAATAAATAAAACTACACTTTAGCAGTGTGCAACCCTCTAATACCCATCTAATAGACTACACAAGACATCTGAATGAGTCCTGTGGTATCTGGTGCCAGGATATTACTCCCAGCTCTGTTGTGCTAGCATGTTTTACTGCTGCGCCACCTGAACGGCTGAGCACTACTTTGTCATCTGGCCATAATTATTTGGCCCCTTTGTAATACCTGTGGACAGATATTGGATGTTTAGTGTATTTGACAAATATGAAATGTGTTTATTTGATAACTTTATCACCAGCCAGCCCACAGTGGCATTTCAATCATTTTTCTTTTATCAGTTGCACATTTTTATTTTTACTTTTATGTGAAGTGTTTAATATAGAGTACACCATGCAGTGATATCAAATGTAAAGTGACTTTATCAAAAGCTAGTTGTCTGCTGGGGTTGTTCAGTTCAACACACTTACATCTCAGTTGTAGAAATTGCTGCCAATAAGTGACTGTTGAATGCTAAAATGTGTATTGACAAACTATATTCAGCACCCCAAAATGGAGAAACAGCTGCATTCAGCTGATAGTAGGCAATTTTGACTAAAATAAGTGTAATTTCTTCCTTACTACCTTGGTTATGTTTCCTCTTGCCTCTATAAAAGTGAGGTGAGAATTCCAGCAGTGTCTTGAAATTTCTTGTTATTTTAGGTTACTGGTTCACTTTCTGGGTGCTCAATTTACCCAATATTCATGGATGCCTATTTTATTGTTTAACCTGCTATTCCAAATTACCTCACAAGTTTTAATTTTTATTCACGAGTCACTTAGCATCATTAAATTTGAAGTGATTTATCTGACCGTATCACAGTTTTTAAGCATTGAACAGATTCATACACTGATCAGCCATAACATTAAAACCACCTCCTTGTTTCTACACTCGCTGTCCATTTTATCAGCTCCACTTACC
This sequence comes from Trichomycterus rosablanca, assembly GCF_030014385.1. Taxonomy (NCBI): domain Eukaryota; kingdom Metazoa; phylum Chordata; class Actinopteri; order Siluriformes; family Trichomycteridae; genus Trichomycterus; species Trichomycterus rosablanca. The sequence goes on from NC_085988.1 coordinate 18,527,897, forward strand.
ATATAGAAGCACTTTGTAGTTCTACAATTACTGACTGTAGTCCATCTGTTTCTCTGCATACTTTGTTAGCCCCCTTTCATGCTGTTCTTCAATGGTCAGGACCCCCACAGGACCACTACAGAGCAGGTATTATTTGGATGGTGGATCATTCATCACTGCAGTGACACTGACATGGTGGTGGTGTGTTAGTGTGTGTTGTGCTGGTATGAGTGGATAAGACACAGCAGCGCTGATGGAGTTTTTAAACACCTCAGCATCACTGCTGGACTGAGAATAGTCCACCAACCAAAAATATCCAGCCAACAGCACCCTGTGGGCAGTGTCCTGTGACCACTGATGAAGGTCTAGAAGATGACTAACTCAAACAGCAGCAATAAATGAGCGATCGTCTCTGACTTTCCATCTACAAGGTGGACCAACTAGGTAGGAGTGTTTAATAGAGTGGACAGTAAGTGGACACGGTACTTAAAAACTCCAGCAGCGCTGCTGTGACTGATCCACTCATACCAGCACAACACACACTAACACACCACCACCATGTCAGTGTCACTGCAGTGCTGAGAATGATCCACCACCCAAATAATACCTGCTCTGTGGTGGTCCTGTGGGGTTCCTTACCATTGAAGAACAGGGTGAAAGCAGGCTAATAAAAGTATGTAGAGAAACAGATGGACTTTAGTCAGTAATTGTAAAACTACAAAGTGCTCCTATATGGTAAGTGGAGCTGATAAAATGGACAGTGAGTGTAGAAACAAGCTGGTGGTTTTAATGTTATGGCTGATCAGTGTATAAGATATAATTTCACGGACGGTGGGGGTGGGAGGATTTAAAATAAGATTATAATAACGAGCATAATAGAAAACATAAAGTGTATAACAATACTACTCACCAATGATGGAAAATCAGTGGGAACCCTGAGCTTTTTCGCTACAACGAGACGCTCCCACTCAGTGGTGATAGTTCCATGCGTCAATAACAATAACATGCGAAGTGTGTTCCCTATGTCCAGTCTACACAACCTTGTTTTGGTTGCCGTCACTGCAGAAAATCCCACTTCAAAAAGATGTTGGAAATGGAAGCAGTGCTTTTATTGCTTTTGTAGTGATTTCTCGATGTTCTTGGATGTTTTAATCCAAGTAATAAATGACCCATGGTACCGGTGGCCTGGTGGTTGGGGATCACTGATTCACAGTCTCTTAATGAATTTAGTCATGTAAGTACTTTTGCAATACCAATCCTTCATCTGAACCATCAGTTCATTATGGACAGTGGTAACCTAAAGGAAAAAAGCATTGGGGTAACAATCAGAACATTGTCAGTTTGAATGCTGGCTTTGCCATGCATGCTGTTGGGCCCCGGACCAAGGCGCTTAACCCTCTTGGCTCCAGAGGTTCCCTGCAATGGCTGAATCTGTGCTCTGGTCCCAGCTTTAAAACAGACTGGGATTAATAGGAAATACTTTCGAAGAAGAAGAATGCATTTATTTGTCATATATTCAGTACATATACAGTACATGTGTACAGTACAATGAAATTCTTTTTTCTGCATATCCAAGTTTGTATGGACACTGGGGACAAAGTGCAGGGTCAGCTATTGTATGGCACCCCTGGAACAGACAGGGTTAGGGGCCTTGCTCAAGGGCCCAGTAGTGGTTGCATAGCAGAGGCTGGATTTCCCAACATACACTTGTACATTAATGGTACCATCACACATCCCATTAAAACTGATGCACTCCCATACTATGACAGATGTTGGCTTGTGCACCTTTCTCTGATAACAGCCTGGATGGTCCTTTTTGTCTTTTGCGTGGAGAACTCAACATCCAAACACAAGCTAAACATTCACTCATCTGACCACAGCACACTTCTCTACTGTCTTTCTTTCTGGCTAAGATGAGCTTGGGTCCAGAGATCTCAGCAGCATTTTTGCATTAAATTGATTTATGACTTTCTGCTCGAGGTAACAATCAGAACATTGTTGTTCCGGGTGCCCCCGGAACAGACAGGGTTAGGGGCCTTGCTCAAGGGCCCAATAGTGGTTGCACAGCAGAGGCTGAATTTGTACCGCCAATCTTCTGATTGTTAGGCCAAAGCTCTACCCATTAGTGTACACACATATACTGTATATACACTATATTCACTCACTCATCCAAATCATTGAATTCAGGTGTTCCAATTACTTTCATGGCCACAGGTGTATAAAACCAAGCACCTAGGCATACAGACTGCTTCTACAAACATTAGTGAAAGAATGGGTCGCTCTCAGGAGCTCAGTGAATTCCAGCGTGGTACCGTGATAGGATGCCACCTGTGCAACAAGTCCAGTCGTGAAATTTCCTTGCTACTAAATATTCCACAGTCAACTGTCAGTGGTATTGTAACAAAGTGGAAGCGATTGGGAACGACAGCAACTCAGCCACAAAGTGGTAGGCCACGTAAAATGACAGAGCGGGGTCAGCGGATGCTGAGGCACATAGTGCGCAGAGGTCACCAACTTTCTGCAGAGTCAATCACTACAGACCTCCAAACTTCATGTGGTCTTCAGATTAGCTCAAGAACAGTGTGTAGAGAGCTTCATGGAATGGGTTTCCATGGCCGAGCATCTGCATCCAAGCCTTACATCACCAAGCGCAATGCAAAGCGTCGGATGCAGTGGAGTAAAGCACGTCGGCACTGGACTCTAGAGCAGTGGAGACGTGTTCTTTGGAGTGACGAATCACGCTTCTCAGTCTGGCAATCTGATGGACGAGTCTGTGTTTGGCGGTTGCCAGGAGAACGGTACTTGTCTGACTGCATTGTGCCAAGTGTAAAGTTTGGTGGAGGGGGGATTATGGTGTGGGGTTGTTTATCAGGAATTGGGCTCGGCCCGTTAGTTCCAGTGAAAGGAACTCTTAATGCTTTAGCATACCAAGAGATTTTGGACAATTTCATGCTTCCAACTTTGGGAACAGTTTGGGGATGGCCCCTTCCTGTTCCAACATGACTGCACAAAGCAAGGTCTATAAAGACGTGGATGAGCCAGTTTGTTGTGGAAGAACTTGACTGGCCTGCACAGAGTCCTGACCTCAACCCGATAGAACACCTTTGGGATGAATTAGAGCAGAGTCTGTGAGCCAGGCCTTATCATCCGACATCAGTGTCTGACCTCACAAATGCGCTTCTGGAAGAATGGTCAAAAATTCCCATAAACACACTCCTAAACCTTGTGGAAGGCCTTCCCAGAGGAGTTGAAGCTGTTATAGCTGCAAAGGGTGGGCCAACATCATATTAAACCCTATGGATTAAGAATGGGATGTCAAGTTCATATGTGTGTGAAGGCAGGCGAGCAAATACTTTTGGCAATATAGTGTATATACACCAACTAGGCATAACATTATGAGCACTGACAGGTGAAGTGAATAACACTGATTATCTCTTCATCACAGCACCTGTTAGTGGGTGGGATATGTTAGGCAGCAAGTGAACATTTTATCTTCAATTGATCCAAAGTTGATGTGATGGAAGCAGAAAAAATCAGCAAGCGTGAGGATTTGAGCGAGTTTGACAAGGACCAAATTGTGATGACTAGACGACTGGGTCAGAGCATCTCCAAAACTGCAGCTCTTGTGTGGTGTAATCCGGTTTGCAGTGGTCAGTATCTATCAAAAGTTGTCCAAGGAAGGAACAGTGGTAAACCGGTGACAGGGTCATGGGGTGCCAAGGCTCATTGATGCACATGGGGAGCGAAGGCTGGTCCGTGTGGTCCCATCCAACAGACAATCTACTCTACTGTAGCTCAAATTGCTGAAGAAGTTAATGCTGGTTCTGATAGAAAGGTGTCAGAATACACAGTGCATCCCAGTTTTGAGGCAGCAAAAGAGGAGAAACACAATATTAGGCAGGTGGTCCTATAATGTTATGCCTGATCGGTGTACATGTCAAATATAGCATTTAATCTGCTCCTAGATTATTATTAAGAATAAGAACTGCATTACTCATGAGAAGTGTACATTACAACATTATTAACTGCTCGGCAGCTGCATGTGTGATTTACACTTCCACTCGTTCTGTTACAATCAATCCTGCTGATACGTTTAAAACTACTTAATGTCTACATTCTTAATGTGAATTTATAACTCCCTATGATGCACCTCGAATCTAAGCCCTGGTGAATTAAAACTGTGTAATGATCCATGCAAATGTTTACAAACCACGTGATTGATTGTACTTCCAAGGATGTGGACAGCTGATATATATTTAAAGGAGTCTGTACCCTCCGGATTAATGTTTAGATTCATGTCGCTTTTGGAAATTCTTCAACGTGTGAATACTTTCTTACACGCTTTTCCCCTAAGCTGTAGAGGTGGCAAATTAGTGTAGCAGTATTAAATTATGTAGTGTTGAGTATCTAGAAAGAAATCTGATTACTGACTAACTCGTGTAGATCTGGGATTTTTACTTTAGCAAATTACTTAAATGCATGTAAATGAATTATTTGGATTGGATGAATTATTTTCCATATTGATTTTCAGGAGATATTACATTTTTTAAACGTGGTACTTGTAGTGTAGGCTTACGACCGGGGGGACTCACTTATTCTTAACTGATACACAGAAGTAATTTTTAGTTTCCTTAATAAACCAGGTTTGTTAGAGCTGGAGTTAAGCACAATAGATCTGTGGAATACAGATTAACATTAATGAAGTTTAGGGCACATTACACATCTTGCAAAATCTCAGATTTAATGTATCACTAACAATATTTCTTATTTCTTTCTTGCACTTTTTAGCAGAGATGTTCACAAGTCACAAAATACGAGTCCGAGTCAAGTCACGAGTCTTTAGGCTAGAGTTCGAGTCAATATAATAAACTCAAAACATATATTGGAAATGTAGCAAAGAAATAAACAAATAATATTTAAGTTCAGATAAAAAACAACAACAAATTAGCAACTGTATTTGCCGTTTTACTTAGTGCCTTTACTTTCCTAGTCATTGTGCAAATGAATTTAATTTCTGTAACAAGAAGGTACCAGTTAAAAGCTTAAACTGATACGTTTTGTTTTCATTGCAAAACAAAAGCGTGCAATAAATCACGGCACAGTGGCCAAAATCCAAAACACAGCAAAACCACTGCTTACCTTAGCTTATGTTCTTCCAGATGCTGTTAAATTTATAACCGCGTGTTGTCCCATTAGGAATATAATCCGTTATTTTGACGATTGTGACGATTGTTCAGATTTGGGCGGTACTAAGCCAGATAGGGTCTCTCTCTCATGACTGGTGCAATTACGATTGATTGATGGCGCCTGCACAGAGATAAGAAAAGAGTGCTCTCAGGGTGTGTCCTCTCCGTACACAACGCTGAGCTGCACTGTACTCATCAAAGTGCAGGTGATAAAATGCATACGGCATGCTGCCCACATGTCGGAGGGGGCGTGGGTTAGCTTCGTTCTCCTCAATCAGAGCAGGGATCGGCATTGGTGGAGAGGAAGCATGACGCAACCGGAAAATTGGACGCGCTAAAAGGGAGAAAAAGGGGAGGAAAAAAATTAAAATAAAAAAAACCTCCAAACTTTTCCCGGTTGTGAAGTAAAACACGAACTCGTTAGAAAGCCAATCAAGCGTTTCATTGACGCATCATCTGTGTGACGCAAACTGAATAAATGCAAATAACAACATTTCTTACTAAAAATTTTTTTGGTTGGTTCAGAAAGCGCTCTTTCAACCATTAGCGCCAATTCTGTAGGATCGTTCCATTCACCCCAGTTGTTTCTGTGAAGTGCACTACGTAGGGTATTCCACCATTTTAAGTGAGATTCCAATCCAAAGGTAACAAAAATGTTCAAATGAAGTGAACTTCAAACTGTGTAGGGAGTAGGAAGCGACGCTTCATCATGTGCGCTTGTCACATGTAACTACTGTTAACACATGCTGACGCTAGGGACTCTTGTTGTTTATGAGTCATGAGTCGAGTCTGAGTCATATGAAACGAGTCTGAGTCAAGTCCGAAGTCGCTGTGTGTGCGACTTACGTGCGACTCGGACTCCAGTCCCAGATGTCTTGAGGACATGATGGCTGCACACTGAATGGTATCACAACAGGGTATAAAATGCCAAATTCATGTGCAAAGGTCATGTGCATATGCATGTTTGGACCAGGATTGGAAGACTTTCATTCAAAAGGCACAGTTAGCAATTTACCCATTACTTAGTAGTTAAGCAAAGGCAGACTTCCATTATAAACAACTTCCATTATAAACACACATAATAGTATGTAGCTAAATGTATAGTACAGTTAATGATTTTTACATTTTGTATAAAGTAATAAAACAGAGGAATCTGTGATTTCTTCAATCACTTGAGCCTTTATTTACCTGATAAAAGTATAAAGAAATTATTTCCAATGTTTTACTGACCAGCTTAATTATACACCAATGAGGCATAACATTATGACCACCTTCCTAATATTGTGTTGGTCTCTTTTTTGCTGCCAAAACAGCCCTGACCAGTCGAGGCATGGACTCTGACACCTTTCTGTCAGAACCAGCATTAACTTCTTCAGCAATTTGAGCTACAGAAGCTCGTCTGTTGGATCGGACCACACGGGCCAGCCTTCGCTCCCCACGTGCATCAGTGAGCCTTGACCCTGTCGCTGGTTTACCACTGTTCCTTCCTCGGACCACTTTTGATAGATACTGACCGCTGCAGACCGGGAACACCCCACAAGAGCTGCAGTTTTGGAGATGTTCTGACCCAGTCGTCTAGCCATCACAATTTGGCCCTTGTCAAACTCGCTCAAATCCTTACACTTGTTCATTTTTCCTGCTTCTAACACATCAACTTTGAGGATAAAATGTTCACTTGCTGCCTAATATATCCCACCCACTAACAGGTGCTGTGATGAAGAGATAATCAGTGTTATTCACTTTACCTAGTCATAATGTTATGCCTCGTTGGTGTAAATTTATATATATACATTTAAAATTTGTTTAAACAGATGCATGTTTACTAGTGTGTTCATTTAAAATTGAGTATACTACAGTTACAGTTTGCAAGTGGAATTTCTGCCAGTAGGAGAAAGATCTGGACTGGACTGCAGGCAAGCCCCTCAAGCACATGCACTCTTGCTGAAATAATTATGGACTTCCCTGGAAAACACATTGCCTTAATGGCAGTATGTGTCTCTTTTCACTTATGCAAGTCACACATTCCATTAAAGTTGATGCACTCCCATACCATGTCGGATGCAGGCTTGTGCACCTTTCACTGATAACAGCCTGGATGGTCCTTTACGTCTTTTGCAAGAAGAACTCGAAATCCAAACACAAACTGAAATGTTGACTCATCTGACCACAGCACACTTCTCTACTGTCTTTTGTTCCATCTAAGATGAGCTTGGGTTCAGAGAACTCAGCATTTGTGCATAAAATTGATATTTCATTTACCACAATGCCAACTTTTCTAAAAATGTGGATTGTATTTATGTCTAATTGTTCCCCTATGTTAAATTCAGCAAACAAATAGAAATCGTGTTTTTTTTTTTTAAATGGCATGTTTAGTTTGTACCTTGACAAGAAGGTGTCAGTAAATTAACAAGATTTGCATAGGATTGTGGACAAATTCGTATTTTTTCTCAGATTGTCCCCCTCAATTATCTCCCTAATCTAGTCGTAATTACCCTGATTGTGTTATGCTTCACCTTTACCGATACAACCGTCCACTGCTGACTGAGGAGCTTCGCAACTAACACATGCCTCTTTTCACCTGCAAGAGGCGAGTTCATATGCAGCTCAGCCTTGCGCACAGAGAGCCACACGTTGATCAGCATTATTGCCCAACTCCATCAACTCTGGCGCCATCAATCAGCCAGCAGAGGTCACAATTGCACCAGTTATGAGGAACCCAGGTTCGACTCATCCCACCCTGAACAACCGCCCAGACAGAGGGCAGAGCTGAGATTCGATATGATGTATTCAAAATCCCAGCTCTGGTGTGCTAGTGTGTTTTTTACCGCTGCACCACCTGAGCGGTGTGGACAAATTTTTTATCACCCTTAAAAGTCTTTAAAGGAATATTTTCACTGCACTGTGATAATATAGTGTATTTTAGTAAGTGAGATTGCATTAAGTAGATGACTGTATGTTTACAAGTTGAAGTACCTTTGCAGTTGTTAGAGGGACAACCACATCTGTGGGGAATCAATCATTCAGGGAAGTGCAGTGGACTCATGCGAATAGTTCTCTAGATTGAGACTAGTGTTTTAAATCTTAGTGGTGGCACCTGCCTAGTCAGGCGCTCTATACATACACTTCGCCATATTATGTTTCTGTCACTTCTTGCATAAACTGTTGTTTGCCAATAAAACCTGCTGTAAAGGCTCCACTGAGCTGTGATGACATACTATTTGAGTTAAGTCACAATGTTGTGCATTCAGGAAAATAAATGGTAAAATGGTATAGCATGTACTAGTCATTAAATGTACAACCCAGTTTCATACACCATAAAAGCTGTTCTGCTGCCTGCAACCCGCCGAAAGGTTGGCAATTAAATTACCTCAGGGATGCCAATAGACCGGCAAAAGTCCAGTACAATTTATTTAATGTGCACACGATGCCTAAACTAGCCTACAGTTCCAACCATGGATGCTTTGTATCACGCCTTGTGACCGCCAGCCTCATTCCTAAACTAGATTAGATCGTGCCTGGGCTCGCGTGGGTGTAGAAATTACCTGGCTTCAATAAAGCAGCCTTACAACATCAGCAGATCCCTGCTGATCTGATCTCTGCTTCTGATTACGTTGACAAACTGTTCAGAGACGCTTGCTACTGGTGTGGTTTCAGGATAATAGAGCTGCGTTGCACTAAAAAGTGTGGTCTCTTTGAAACTAGGGACGGAAGCAGGCGGAATTAGCCTTATTTAGTGGTTTAGCATTTGGTTGTGCATGTTACAGTTAGCTTGATTGTCTTGAGGGACATGTGGCAGGTAAACAAATATAAATATACAGTATATATATATATATATATACTCAGCCATAACATTAAAACCACCTCCTTGTTTCTACACTCACTGTCCATTTTATCAGCTCCACTTACCATATAGTAGCACTTTGTAATTCTACAATTACTGACTGTAGTCCATCTGTTTCTCTGCATGCTTTGTTAGCCCCCTTTCATGCTGTTCTTCAATGGTCAGGACCCCCACAGGACCACCACAGAGTAGGTATTATTTAGGTGATCATTCTTAGCACTGCAGTGACACTGACATGGTGGTGGTGTGTTAGTGTGTGTTGTGCTGGTATGAGTGGATCAGACACAGCAGCGCTGCTGGAGTTTTTAAATACCTTGTTCACTCACTGTCCACTCTATTAGACACTCCTACCTAGTTGGTCCACCTTGTAGATGTAAAGTCAGAGACGATCGCTCATCTATTGCTGCTGTCTGAGTTTGTCATCTTCTAGACCTTTATCAGTGGTCACAGGACGCTGCCCATGGGGTGCTGTAGGCTGGATATATTTTTGGTTGGTGGACTATTCTCAGTCCAGCAGTGACAGTGAGGTGTTTAAAAACTCCAGCAGCATTCCTGTGTCTAATCCACTCATACCAGCACAACACCCACTAACACACCACCACCATGTCAGTTTCACTGCAGTGCTGAGAATGATCCACCACCTAAATAATACCTGCTCTGTAGTGGTCCTGTGGGGGTCCTGACCATTGAAGAACAGCATGAAAGGGGGTAACAAAGCATGCAGAGAAACAGATGGACTACAGTCAGTAACTGTAGAACTACAAAGTGCTTTTATATGGTAAGTGGAGCTGATAAAATGGACAGTGAGTGTACAAACAAAGAGGTGGTTTTAATGTTAAGGCTGATCGGTGTATATATTTTTGGTTTATGCATTTTCTCTCTTTTTTTTCCTGACTTTTTAGCGCGCCCAATTGCCCGATTGTGTCATGCTTCCTCTCCACTAATGCCGAACCCCCGCTCAGATTTGAGAACTAAGCTAACCCTCTGACACGTGGGCAGCAGCCGTATGCATTTTGTTACCCACACTAGGCGAGTGCATATATGCGAATCAGCCTTGTGTACGTAGAGACACACCCTGAACGCACCCTGAACGCCTTCAATCAACCAGCAAAGGTTGCAGTCGCATCAGTTACTAGGAGTCCCTATCCAGCTTAATACCCCACCCCTATTTGAACAACAGGCCAATCATGTGGCCACTCGATGTATTCAAGATCCCAGCTCTGGTGTGCTGGCGTGTGTTTTTACCACTGCGCCACCTGAGCGCTCTCGGTTTCTCTTGTTGCAGTCTGTCATGCTGTCTCATTTAGTTACTGTTTCTTTCCTCTTGGATTGGCTCATCCTGTCTCCATTTCCTGCTGTCTATACAGTATGTCTATTTAAGAGCTATTTCTTTCTCTTACATCCCTTTGCAGCTATAACAGCCTCCACTGTTTTTGGAAGGCTTTCCACATGATTTTTAGAATTTATGGGAATCTGTGGGAATTTGTGCCTATTCGATTAAAAGAGCTTTTGCTAGGTCAGACAATAATGATGGACTGGAAGGTATGGCTAACAGTTAACGTTACAGTTCATCCCAAAGATGTTCAGTGGTATTGAGGTCAGGGCTCTGAAGTTCTTTCACACCAAACTGGTCAATCTGAGTCTTTATGAACCTCATTGTGGACATGGGCACCATTTACATTTTTGGGATTTAGCAGACGCTTTCATTCAAAGTGACTTCCAATATACAGTCTAACCAATTGAGGGTTAAGGGCCGTGTTTAAGGGCCCAACAGTGGCAACCTGTTAGTGGTGGGGTTTGAACCAGCAACCTTCTGCTTACTAGTCCAGTACCTTAACCACTAGGCTACAACTGCCCACCATTCTAAAAACTGTTGTAAAGTTGAAAGCATTTAATTTATTTAAAAAAATTGATTTCATGAAGTTAACAGTAGGTATGTTTGAAACATTTGAATTCACTTATTAGGAGTGGTGTCCACATACTTTTGGCCATATTGTGTATGTTCATTCTTTATCTGTCTAACTTAAAGTAAACAGGATTTCTTTTAAAAGGATAAGCATGTTTGTCTGTCTGATGTAACTATTTGTAAAAGTTTACACTGATTAGGCATAACATTATGACCACCTCCTTGTTTCTACACTCACTGTCCATTTTATCAGCTTCACTTACCATATAAAAGCACTTTGTAGTTCTACAATTACTGACTGTAGTCCATCTGTTTCTCTACATACCTTTTTTAAACCTGCTTTTACCCTGTTCTTCAATGGTCAGGACCACCACAGAGCAGGTATTAGACACAGCTGCGCTGATGGAGTTTTTAAGTTCCTCACTGTCCCTGTTGGACTGAGAATAGTCCACCAACCAAAAATATCCAGCCAACAGCACCCCGTAGGCAGCATCCTGTGACCACTAATGAAGGTCCAGAAGAATTCAAGCAGCTGCAATAGATGAGCGATCGTCTCTGACTAGGTAGGAGTGTCTAATAGAGTGGACAGTGAGTGCTCATACCAGCACAACACACACTAACACACCACCATCATGTCATTGTCACTGCAGTGCTGAGAATGACCCACCACCTAAATAATACCTGCTCTGTGGTGGTCCTGTGGGGGTCCTGACCATTGAAGAACAGGGTGAAAGGGGCTAAAAAAGCATGTAAAGAAACAGATGGACTACAGTCAGTAATTGTAGAACTACAAAGTGCTTCTATATGGTAAGTGGAGCTGATAAAATGGACAGTGAGTGTAGAAACAAGGAGGTGGCCATAATGTTATGCATGATCTTTCATCGTGTACCAGATAATTTGGCAGGTTTTCAAATTAAATTTTTGCATATTTTTGCATTTTTTTCCACTCGAGTCGTACCAGTAGGCCAAATGTAATTCCGCTGCTGCAGACCCCAACTGCGGACCTCCGACCGCTTCTTTTCACCTGTTAGAGATGGGATCACACAAAGAGCAGTAATGGATACAGAGTGTATCCATACAGTTAAGATACTGGACTAGTAATCAGAAGGTTGCTGGTTTAAGCCCCACTACTGCCAGGTCTCTGCTATTGGGTCCTTGAGCAAGGTCCTTAACACTCAATTGCTCAGACTGTATACTGTAACTGTAATGTAAGTTGCTTTGGATAAAGGCGTCTGCTAAATGCTGAAAATGTAAACGAATTGTAAATGTCTCACACTGCTATCCATTAATCAACCATCTCTCATGCAGGCGCCTTGTCCAGACAGTAGAGGCTGCAATTGCAGCAGTAATGAGGAATTTGTTTGACCATCCCCAACAATGAGCACAACCAATTTAGCCTGGGTACCACAGTGAGTTTGAATAGTGAAGCAGGGATTCAAACTCAATGGCATATATTTTGTACCTTTTGTTCATATATGTTCTATTTATTTATGAATTTTCTTTCATTTTCTCCTGATTTAGTGTAGTCAATTTGTCTTCTGCTGCTGGGGATCCCTTGATTGCATTCGAGGAGGGTATATTTCCTGCTCATGCCTCCCCCGCCCCTAGATGGCGCCCAGCTGACCGGTGGCAATTTCGAGTTTCTAACCGAGAAGTTCAGAATCTTGCCGCTGGTGTGCTAGTGGAATATCCTGCTGTGCCACCTGGGTGCCTTGTTCATATATGTTTTACATTAGAAAGTACTTTGGTGTATATTAGACTCATTTAAGGTTCATAATACTCTGTCATACTGGCTAAGTGGGTAGCACTGTCACCTCACAGCAAGAAGGTCCTGGGTTCAATCCCCAGGTGGGGCAGTCCGGGTCCTTTCTGTGTGGAGTTTGCATGTTCTCCCCGTGTCTGCGTGGGTTTACTCCGGGAGCTCCGGTTTCCTCCCACAGTCCAAAGTCATGCAAGTGAGGTGAATTGGAGACACTAAATTGTCCATGACTGTGTTTGATATAACCTTGTGAACTGATGAACCTTGTGTAATGAGTAACTACCATTCCTGTCATGAATGTAACCAAAGTGTAAAACATGACGTTAAAATCCTAATAAACACACAAACAAACACTGTCATACCTTAAGTACTTTGATGTTTCTTTCCAAAATATACAAACTACAGGTAACCCAGATGGTACCGCAACAGGGTTAGAACGTGTTTATATAGGTTTTATATAAAGCTTAACATCAAACTAGAGTTAACTTTAAAAGTTTACACACTTTGAGGCATGGTCATGTTAGTGATTCTGATTGACCACAGCTTGTGACTTTCATCTGCCAATATAAATAGGAATACTTTGGCTACACTTATTAAAAAGCTCATCGTCGCTCAGGTGGCGCAGTGGTAAAAACACACACTGAAACCAAAGCGAGGTCTCAAATAAATCGAATCTCAGCTCTGCCTTGCCGGCTGAGGGACCACATGACAACAATTGGCCTGTTGTTCAGATGGGCGGGACTAAGCCAGATAGGGTCTCTCTCTCATGACTGGTGCAATTATGACCTCTGCTGGCTGATTGATGGCACCTGCACAGAGATGAGAAAAGAGTGCTCTCAGGGTGTGTCTCTCCATACACAATGCTGAGCTGCACTGCACTCATCAAAGTGTAGGTGATAAGATGCATACGGCTTGCTGCCTACGTGTTGGAGGGAGGCGTGGGTTAGCTTCGTTCTCCTCGATCAGAGCAGAGATCGGCATTGGTGGAGAGGAAGCATGATGCACTAAAAAATTGGACGCGCTAAAAAGGGAGAAAAAGGGGAGAAAATGCATAAAGAAAATATATATACTGTATATAAATATATAAAAAAAAGCTCATCAATGGTGGTCTTGTACCAAGGTCAGGAACACAACCCAAACTGTCAACTTGTGCCAAGAGGAAATTTATCTGGATGGTCAGATCTAAGATCTAAGAACAACCAAAACACTGATCTGCCATAAATTAAAAGCTTAAGTCTAAAGGCAAGTGAGCTTTACATCGCTTGGGTCTTTTTGAGACCAATGACAAATGTAAGCACAGATATGAGTCCAAGACAACAGGAGGGCATCCAGGAAGTCAAGACTTTTGTCCTCTCACATAAAGCAATTTTAACATTTCGGAATTAAACACTTACAAAGAGAAAAACACTTAAAATCAAGTTTTTAGTTCATGGGGATTTTAAAAATGAGGTTCTGTGAAAAACTGAGGTGGACTGCTGGGTAAGTAATATACCCAGATGGTCAGAGATAATTGAAATAAATACAGGATGTGTGTTTGCCATGTGACAGGGAAACAGTGAATCTCAGCAGTTAGAGAAGCACATGGGATCGTTTCAGTGTCTTTTATTAGACAGCCGTTGTCATAAGGTTGATCTATGGATTTATCTTACAGTGTTTGAAGATGACAAACGATGACAGTTTGTACGTATAAAGTTTGCCTGGAGGAAGGTTATTTAATATCGTGTAATAAGACACTCCCCTGTGCTTCAGGTTGCACTATCACTAATCTTTCTCATAACTGTGATATAGGACTGAATAGATGCTACAGTGATAAATTATACTGCTGTCCTTCACTGATTTCAATCACTCTGTTCTACTGCACACAATGCTGCTGGCATGCTAATGAAATGACTTCACATAAGTATTCATGCCCTTTTGTCCAGATAAATGATTGTCACAGCGTGGGGTTTTCACTGGATGGATTATGAACCTTAATCAGGAATTCATTATCTTAATAAAATACATAAATAAAATTGACCATTATAAAACTAAAATAATACACTCACTTACTTTCCTAACCGCTTATCCAGTTAGGGTTGCGGGGTGCTGGAGCCTATCCCAGCTTTTCAATGGGTGCAAGGCACACAGTAACACCCTGGACGGGGCGCCAGTCCAACGCAGGGCAGACACACATACACACACACCCATTCACCTATAGGGTAATTCAGTGTCTCCCATTAACCTGACTGCATCTTTTTGGACTGTGGGAGGAAACCGGAGCTCCCGGAGGAAACCCACGCAGACACTGGGAGAACATGCAAACTCCACACAGAAAGGACCCAGACCACCCCGCCTGGGGATCGAACCCAGGACCTTCTTGCTGTGAGACGACAGTGCTACCCACCGTGTTAGTTAGCTTTACTAAGGGATACATTTTGGCCCATTTCTATTAACAAAATATGAAGTCTTGGCCTTAATGTACAGCAATGCAGATGTACTGGGCCACTAAACTAGATATACTTACTTTTAAACCACCATACTGTTGCTTTGGGTCATTACAATGCTAAAAGACAGTTTCTAGGATTTACATTTACATTTTTGGCATTTAGCAGATGCTTTTATCCAAAGCGACTTACAGTACTGTGACAGTATACAGTCTAAGCAATTGAGGGTTAAGGGCCTTGCTCAAGGGCCCAACAGGGGCAACCTGGCAGTGGTGGGGCTTAAACCAGCAACCTTCTGATTACTTGTCCCGTACCTTACCCACTAGGCTACAACATCCCTACAAATATAGGCTACAAATACACTGATCAGCCATAACATTAAAACCACCTTCTTGTTTCTGCACTCACTGTCCATTTTATCAGCTCCACTTACCATATAGAAGCACTTTGTAGTTCTACAATTACTGACTGTAGTCCATCTGTTTCTCTGCATGCTTTGTTAGCCCCCTTTCATGCTGTTCTTCAATGGTCAGGACTCTCCCAGGACCACTACAGAGTAGGTATTATTTGGGTGGTGGATCATTCAGAGCACTGAAGTGACAATGACATGGTGGTGGTGTGTTAGTGTGTGTTGTGCTGGTATGAGTGGATAAGACACAGCAGCGTTGATGGAGTTTTTAAACACCTCACTGTCACTGCTGGACTGAGAATAGTCCACCAACCAAAAATATCCAGCCAACAGCACCCTGTGGAAAGCGTCCTGAGACCACTGATGAAGGTCTAGAAGATGACCAACTCAAACAGCAGCAATAGATGAGTGATCGTCTCTGACTTTACATCTACAAGGTGCACCAGCTAGGTAGGAGTGTCTAACAGAGTGGACAGTGAGTGGACACGGTATTTAAAAACTCTCCAGCAGCACTGCTGTGTCTGATCCACTCATACCAGCACAACACACACCAACACACCACCACCATGTCAGTGTCACTGCAGAGCTGAGAATGATCCACCACCTAAATAAAACCTGCTCTGTGGTGGTCCTGTGGAGGTCCTGACCATTGAAGAACAGAGTGAAAGCAGGCTAAAAAAGTATGTAGAGAAACAGATGGACTACAGTCAGTAATTATAGAACTACAAAGTGCTTCTATATGGTAAGTGGAGCTGATAAAATGGACAGTGAGTGTAGAAACAAGGAGGTGGTTTTAATGTTATGGCTGATCAGTGTATGTGTTTGTAATGTGCACCGAACCTGACAAAATTGTCATTCCCTACTCCTGAAACGCATTGCTATAATATGATCCTACATTTGATCTGCAGGTATTACCACGGTGCTGACCATGACCACCATTAACACCCACTTGCGAGAGACCCTTCCCAAGATCCCCTACGTAAAGGCTATCGACATGTACCTGATGTGCTGCTTCGTCTTTGTCTTCCTCGCCCTGCTCGAGTACGCCTTTGTCAACTACATCTTCTTTGGACAAGGCCCTCAGAGGCAGAAGAAGGAAGCAGAGAAGGCAGCTGTCGCCAACAATGAGAAACTACGACATGATCCAAACAAGGTATGCTGGGCAAAATCTTGAAAATATCCTAACATTGTACCTAAAGTATTGTGAGGAATACACAGTGCTGGGCGATATGAAATCATTGTAACTGATTTAAATAGCATTAGTGAACTAAATAATGACCACCACTTAGCCACACCAATAAGCCGTTTCAATAGGCAGAACTGCAGTTCGTTTTTTAAGAAAAGTGCTACAAGACCCATGATTAATGTAACTGAAGGCACAGAGGGTTGACTTCTGTTCTTAACAAATCAAAATTGACACTGCTTTAAGATCGTTCTGGTTAGCAACAGCTAAGTAGTGATGATCACTGCTTAATAAACATACAGCAGTCTAAGGGTGGCATCTTTCACAGTAGTAAGGCAATACGTGGTGCTTAGTTTCATTATCCTAAGACTTAAATCTTGAGATTTATGATGAATAGCGAGATGGTTAAACTGTTATTGATCAAGGGATTCAAGTGACAGATTGGCAGTCCTAATTTTATGGAAGTAAAATGGAATATTAGCAATGTAGCTATAAGTATGGCCCTGCTTTAAAGATAAAGGGTGTATCATAGGGTGTGTTCGAAAACCTAGTGAGCTCTCTACATAAACAGCATTTACATCATCCTACAAGCGCTCCCGAAAAAAAGGCTGTTTGAATTCTTAGATGCCTTAAAATGCTGCCTAGTAAGGCAGGCACCTTAAATCTGATCGGTATTTTGCCTGAATAACAAGCACTGATGTCAGTAACGTGTTACTTAGAAACGCGTTACTCTAATCTGACCAAATTTTTCAGTAACAAGTAATTTAACGAGTTACTATTTCCAATCCAGTAATCAGATTAAAGTTACTTATCCAAGTTACTGTGCGTTACTATTTTTGCAACTCGGGGAGTGACGTCTGGCCTATGCGACAATTAAGTCACGAGCTGCGTCCGAAATCGCATACTTACAGAGTACGTACTAGATTGGAGGAAGTATGCACTAAGAAGTACATACTTTCAGTACAGAAGTGTGCAGTATGCACACAACACCGCTACGTACTACACGTGGGGACGTGATGACGTAATATCACCATAGTTACAGACTCATTACAAACTCCACTCGCCAAAATTTTGGATATTTATCGTCTTTTTGTTATTTATTTCTCTCTAAAAATTGTATTTTATTTATCTCCGTTTTCCGCGTCTTTCTTGTTTCTTATTCCGCTTCAATCGCCTACGCAGCTCCAGTTGCATTACGGCAGCTGCTGAATGTAACTAATAAAGTAACTTGTAATCTAACTTTGTTACTTTTAAAATCAAGTAATCAATAAAGTAACTAAGTTACTTTTTAAAGGTAACTATGCCATCACTGATAACAAGGGAGCATCTGTTGCTGCCTTAGTGGTGAAGGCAATCCCAGCATTCAGTGCAGCACAACTTTTCTCACAAAAAATTAAAAATATGGCGGGCGGATGCAGGGAAACGTAAATAAATTATCATTGATTTTTAATTTGTATAAATGTGCACGTGTCATTTATTTACAAATTCAGGCTTGTCAGCGAATTTAACCATTTTCGGTACACGGAGGAAGATGTTAGTTCACATGCTAGTGCATTGTGCCACCTCATCCTATTGGTTTGAATGGCATGAGGCTAACTGTGTTAGCTTAGTAAGTGTCACGAAAAATGATAAAACCGCTGTCTAAGTAGCGCGTTTGAATAACCTGACTTATACACTGATCAGCCATAACATTAAAACCACCTCCTGGTTTCTACACTCACTGTCCATTTTATCAACTCCACTTACCATATATGAGCACTATGTAGTTCTACAATTACTGACTGTAGTTCATCTGTTTCTCTGCATGCTTTGTTAGCCCTCTTTCATGCTGTTCTTCAATGGCCAGGACCCCCACAGGACCACCACAGAGCAGGTATTATTTAGGTGGTGGGTCATTAATTAGCAATCCACCACCTAAATAATACCTGCTCTATAGTGGTCCTGTGGGGGTCCTGACCATTGAAGAACAGGGTAAAAGCAGGCTAAAAACATATGTAGAGAAACAGATGGACTACAGTCAGTAATTGCAGACCTACAAAGTGCTTCTATATGGTAAGTGGAGCTGATAAAATGGAACAAGTAGGTGGTTTTAATGTTATGGCTGATCAGTGTAAGTCGATGACTTATTAGAATCCTCTCTACTTAGGCAGCTGCCTATGTAGGCAGTTAGACAGCAAGGCAGCTCACTAGGTTTTCGAACAGGCCCATAGTTTTATGTTTACTTACTAAATACCAGACAGAACCAAACACCATGGTTGTAAAGATTTTAATTGTTGTAATGTAATGTAATTAGATTTAATAGAATTTCTCCCTTTCCTTCGGTCACTGTGAGCAGTGTAGCATGCTGTCTTTGTGTTTGACAGGGCTTCATACAGGTACTCACACCAGACCCAATGCAACCCTGGCCAGGATGAAGCAGTTACCCCAATGAACAAACTAAAAACCACATTTAATGTACAAAAAACAGGAGAAAGAATAAAAATGTAGATACAAGTTTAAAATTCATATTCAGCTTCGTTCAACTAGATCAATATTATGAACAAAATCTATATTATCGTTTCATGATACACCATAAGATACACTGTCGTATTGCCCAGCATTTGATGAAATGTCTAAAATATAAACTAAAGGTTATGTTTTTATTAAGAGGAGCTGTTTCTCTTCAGAAGCTGGTTTGTTATTTTGACCTAGGTTATTTGTTATGACTGGTAGCTGTGTTTATTTCAGGATCAGTGGACTTTAGGTTTTTCTACAACGTCTGGAAATTCAACTTTTTTTCCACTGACTTAGGTTTATCGATCAACCCAGGTATGATGGATACTCGCCCTGCAAAGAACAATTTTTTCTCTCTGGCAGATCAGAGTAGAGTTTTGGTAGCAATGAAAGGTGACCTTGCACTCTCCCTGAGCAAAAGTCATCTCTTAGCAGGGTGTCAGACCAGTCGCTTAATGTGCCAAAAGCCTTCTCTTTTTATATCTCCCATTTTTTTTATCTACTTTTATCTAGAAGTATCACAAACCACCATTTCCCAAAGTAACAGTGCTGATTTTGTGTACTTGCAGTGGATGGTGGGAAATGTAGTTCAGAGAGACGATGCACTGTATGCCAGAATGAAACAGAGGGATATTGACGTGTATGACTCGATGTGGGATCCTATCTTTGCCGACGATGCTGCATTAGGACTAGGCGAGCAAAGACTTAAGGTACTGCCCTCTCGACTGGAAATAAAAAAATGGATCTTCACCGATATACACTGATCAGCCATAACATTAAAACCACCACCTTGTTTCTACACTCACTGTCTATTTTATCAGCTCCACTTACCATATAGGAGCACTTTGTAGTTCTACAATTACTGAGTGTTGTCCATCTCTGCATGCTTTTTTAGCCTGCTTTCACCCTGTTCTTCAATGGTCAGGACCCCCACAGGACCACCACAGAGCAGGTATTATTTAAGCAGTGGATCATTCTCAGCTCTGCAGTGACACTGACATGGTGGTGGTGTGTTAGTGTGTGTTGTGCTGGTATGAGTGGATCAGACACAGCAGCGCTGCTGGAGTTTTTAAATACCGTGTCCACTCACTGTCCACTCTATTAGACACTCCTACCTAGTTGGTCCACCTTGTAGATGTAAAGTCAGAGACGATCGCTCATCTATTGCTGCTGTTTGAGTTGTTCATCTTCTAGACCTTCATCGGTGGTCACAGGACGCTGCCCATGGGGCGGTGTTGGCTGGATAGTTTTGATTGGTGGACTATTCTCAGTCCAGCAGTGACAGTGAGGTGTTTAAAAACTCCAGCAGCACTGCTGTGTCTGATCCACTCATACCAGCACAACAAACACTAACACACCACCACCATGTCAGTGTCACTAGAGTGCTGAAAATGATTTACCACCCAAATAATACCTGCTCTGTAGTGGTCCTGGGAGAGTCCTGACCATTGAAGAACAGCATGAAAGGGGGCTAACAAAGCATGCATAGAAACAGATGGACTACAGTCAGTAATTGTAGAACTACAAAGTGCTTCTATGTGGTAAGTAGAGCTGATAAAAGGTGGTTTTAATGTTATGGCTGATCAGTGTATAAGCAATATTATTATTCCAGTCATGTTTCTTAATCCATCAATTTAATTTGGTTGGCTTCGAATAGTGTCGGTAGCCATCACCATTTTCACCATTCCCACTCCCTTTTTTTGTTATTTGAGTTGCTGTTTGCACCTAAAGCTCCTTCCTAGTAAGCATGTCCATCTTTGACTACATACAAATCTTTGTTTTACTTAGGTCATACAAGGGTCTTCAGATTGTTTTAATCTAGAGGTGCATCAGGACATGTCTTTATAGCGGTAATATTGCCAAGATTGGCTATTCCTAGACTCAACACCAGAGGGCGAAATTATAGGACTTTTTTAACGACACTTTAAAGTTGTGGTAGATATTTGGACTCTGGTCTCTTTCTGTTCCACCCACCCAAAACTCTCTCTACTTGCCTGAAGCACCCCACTTCCCCTTTTGGACTAGCATTCAAGAGTTCAAGTGTAGGCAATGTGCGAGCAGGTGTTTTGTAGGTTTAAAGGGAACCACTGAAGGAAGGAGGTTTGTTTGGATTCAGAGTAAGTTAACGCGATAATAACGCATTAACGCAATCTCAATTTAACGCGATAAAAAAAAATAGTGCCGTTAACGCAAATTCTATTTGGCCCTGCGAGTCATCCGTAGTTCATGTTTCTCAAAGTGTGGGGCGAACTTGCCACCGTTTGTTTCATTTGCGGTTTGTTATCATAATGTAACCGAGTGTCGTAGTGATGCACTCGCTTAATAAATAAATAAATACACGCTATATTCACAAGTTGTCGGAAGCAGAACACTTTTATTAACTTCTTCTGTTAAGGTACCGAGAGTCATCGCGTTAGCCAAGCATGCTATTACATGAACTATGGAAGCCCCAAAGGGTCAAAACACACTCACTTCATGTAGAAACGTCCATCAAACCATTGTCACGATACAACCACAGAAAAGTCTGTTACAATAACTACGCCTTATCCCACCTAAAGCACCGCTGATCTACAATGTTTGCTGATGGAGAAATTTTAACCTACAATCTGACATATATACGAAGTCAAGGGTCTCTGCTGGATAGCATTACTGCCTAGTATGTGAGTGAATAAAACTCCCTTACAGTTTTCTCTTGTCCCAGCAGTTTTTAACATAAGTACATTTAGCATAAAATGTGTTCACCATTTTAATGGTAACATTTCACTTAAAAATCCTTGTTTTCTATAACATTTACACAGAATTTTTTTAATGCGATTAATCGCGATTAACTATAAGAAATTCTGAGATTAATCGCGATTAAAAATTTTAATCGTTTGACAGCCCTAATTCAGAGTTAACCTCTACTGTTACCATTAGCTCTATGTACACAATGTAAATCAATTCTTGAAGCTTCTGGGTGGCATTAAACCACTTCCTCTTTCATAGAGAGATCATAAGGTCCATCCTCAGTAATGGAACACCAAAGCTATCCAAGACCAGGAGTTAAGGTACTGGACTAGTAATCAAAGGGTCGCTGGTTCAAACCCCACCACTGCCAGGTTGTCACTGTTGGGCCCTTGAGCAAGGCCCTTAACCTTCAATTGCTTAGACAATGTGTACTGTAAGTCGCTTTGGATAAAAGCATCTGGTAAATGCCAAAAATGTAAACGTAAGAATGGCATTTCTTATTAACCTTCTCCAAAAGGCTGCTCAGGTGGCGCAGCGGTAAAAACACACGTTGGAACCAGAGCTGGGATCTCGAATACATCATATCAAATCACAGCTCTGCCTGCCGGCTTAGGCTGAGCGGCCACATGAACAACGATTGGCCTGTTGTTCATATGGGCGGGACTAAGCCAGATGGGGTCTCTCTCTCATAACTGGTGCAATTACGACCTCTGCTGGCTGATTGATGGCGCCTGCCGATGGCGACTTAAGAAAAGAGTGCTCTCAGGGTGTGTCTCTCCGTACACAACGCTGAGCTGCACTGCACTCGTAAACGTGTAGGTGATAAGATGCATACGGCATGTATGTGTCGGAGGGGGCGTGGGTTAGCTTCGTTCTCCTCAATCAGAGCGGGGATCGGTATTGGTGGAGAGGAAGCATGACGCAATCGGGCAATTGGATGCATAAAAAAAAAATACCCTCTCCAAAAGTGTTCAGCTGTACTTTGCATATCCAGTGGTTTGAAAAGATCTTCCAGTTGGGTCACATATTTGAGAGGAAGCACATACTAGCCCTCACTTGCTCAATTGCTAGCTGACCTAAAGACAGCTAATGAATGCAATTGGCAATGTCTCAGTTGGGTGTGTTCCTTTTTTTTTGGAAGCCAAGGTTTTTTTTTTTTACTATTTTGGAGTGTGTGGCAGTTTTAACTCTAGTTTTGGATCATGTAGCAATCATGCTGTTCTCCCTTTTCGAAATGTATGAGATCAGTTAACAGCAGCAGTTTGAGCATTTTAAAGTGCATTAAATCAGCATGAGAAAAGCATCACGACAAAAGAAGATAAAAAATGATAAGGTCTATTTTGGATTCGTCATTCTGCTGGTTCACTCAGAAGTCACAGCACAACAAAGGCTAAAAGCTTCATGGCAAGACTAATAGTCACATTAGGAGAGGAGGGGAGTGATGCAGGACGTTTCTGTCTCTGTTAGCAGAGTAAATTAGAAGCATTTTAGGGTGGTTAGTGGAGATCAGTGGTACATTTGCTTCTTTCTTTCAGCCTGTTTTCTAAAGTCATCTCAGCAGTCCCCACCCTCACTGCTCCTCAGGACTTCTGCCTTCATGAGTTCTCTTTTCCTTTGCATTTCTTTGCCTGATTGTTTCTGTTTGCTGACAGAATTTTAACCATGCCATGGTTGAATTTGGAAAATGAATGTGCATATGTAGCATTGTGTGTATTATTAATGAAATAAGATTGAATAGTAAATTCAGGGCCATCCAACACACAGGTAAGTTGAGGTAAGTACTAAACTGGTAGCTATAGGCTTGTCTTGGCTACATGTACCTCATAGTTCTAAGATATGTAGTGCTTTTCAGGTAATAGGACAGCTTCATCCAGGCGCTTAGCTGACGCAGAGTTCTTATAAGAGTTTAAATCTTTGCAGAGCAACTGGCCTTGCCAGGCATCCACACAAACAATTGGCCGGGCTTGAGGGAGGGGAGGTGTAATGGGTTCTCTTGCAACTAAGATATGCAATCACCGGGACTTGTGAATTGGGAAAGGTGGGTGAACATATGGAGCATTGTGTGGCTCACTGTACGCAATACAGCTGATGTTGGAACCCAATACTAACAGGTGATGAGAAGCGGCTGCGGTGTGTGGTTATCCGGCTCTCCTTAATCAGATGGGAGAGTGGGGGGTGGGGCAAGTTGCAACATTAAATTGGGAGATAAAAGGGGAAAATGTGTTCAACTAGTTGATTGTATAATAGAAATAGTGACTACTTATACTACAACCCCAAATCAGAAAAGGTCGGGACAGAGTTTCTTACATTTACTTTGACTATTTCATTGCAGACAGGATGAACCTAAAATATTTCATGTTTTATCTGCTCAACTTCATTTCATTTAATAATAAACATCCATTCCTGCATTTCAGGCCTGCATCACATTCCAAAGAAAGTTGGGACAGTAAAGCATTTACCACTTTGTAATGTAGCTATTCCTTTTCACCACACTTAAAAGACGTTTTGGCACCCAGGAGACCAAGTGATTTAGTGTTTCAGATTTTATTTTGTCTCATTCTTCCTGCAAACACGTCTTAAGATGTACAACAGTACGGGGTCGTCATTGTCTCATTTTTCGTCTCTTCTTCCACAGCCATGCCTTTGTAATGTGTGCAGCATGTGGTTTTGCATTGTCTTGTTGAAAAATGCATGAACGTCCCTGGAAAAGATGACGTCTTGAAAGCAGCATATGTTGCTCTAAGATCTCAATGTACTTTTCTGCATTAATGCTGCCATCACAAAAGTGTAAATGACCTTTGCCAAGGGCACTGACACAACCCCATACCATGACAGACCCTGGCTTTTGGACTTGTTGCTGATTACAGTCAGGATGGTCTTTTTCGTCTTTGGTCCGGAGCACACAGCGTCCAGACCTGGTATTCTGATTCATCTGACCACAATACACGTTTCCACTGTGTGATGGTCCATCCTAGATGCCTCCAAGTCCAGAGAGGTCGAAACCACTTCTGGACATGGTTAACATAAGGCTTATTTTTTGCACAGTAAAGTTTTAGGAGGCATTTGTGCATGTAACTCTGTATTGTAGTGCTTGACAAAGGTTTGCCAAAGTAATCCCTCACCCATGTGGTTATATCAGCTATTGTTGAGTGGTGGTTCTTGATGCAGTGCCGTCTGAGGGATCGAAGATCACATGTGTTCAGCTTAAGCTTGCACCCTTGGCCTTTACGCACTGAAATTCCTCCAGATTCCTTGAATGGTTTAATGATATTATGCACTGTAGAGGAGGAAATATGCAAATCCCTTCCAATCTTTCTTTGAGGTTCATTGTTTTTAAACATTTCAATCATTTTCACATATTTGCTTATCAAAGATTTGCTTGATTGGATGCTGCGTTTGGTACCAAACCAGGATTACAATCACCTGTTGACATCACCTGTTTGGAATTTTTTTTACCTCAGTACAAACCCTAAATTGTCCCTGTCCCAACTTTTTTGAAAGGTGCTGCAGGTCTGAAATGCAGGAATGGAGGTATATTAATAAATGAAATGAAATTGCGGAGACAAAAAATGAAATATCTTGGGTTCAAACTGTCTGCAATCAAATAAAAGTTAAAGTAAATGTAAGAAACACTGAATCTTTATTTTATTTACATTTTCCATGCTGTCCCAACTTTTTCTGATTTGGGGTTGTACAAATGCTTTGCTTTCAGGCTAATTATAATGTTGTAGATTTGTTTAGCCTTTATACATTTATTCTGATTCTTCTGATTATTACGTTTTATCTAACTTTAAAAAGTGCATCATCTAGCTACCTCTCTCCAACAGATGAATCCAGACGACATTCGACTTACGACCGTGGAGCTGAAGAACGAGATGGGTTCTGCCGATCTCTCCCGGGGTCTAGGTGACCCCCGCGGGCCCATGCTGACCTATGACAGCTCCACTCTGCAGTATCGACGGGCGGCACTGGCCCGCCACAATTACGGCACCGGCGGTCTGGAGAAGAAGAAAAGTCGTCTACGCAGACATGCCTCACAGCTGAAGGTCAACATTCCTGATCTGTCTGACGTCAACTCTATCGACAAGTGGTCCAGGATGATTTTTCCTACTGTTTTCTCCTTCTTTAATGTTGTCTACTGGCTCTACTATGTGCATTAAGCAGCACTCGAGAGAATAAAGGACCAAAAAAATGTAAACAAAAAAAATAATTAATACTCCGGCCCTTTTTCTGAATCTAACATTTATGAAGGTAAAGACTTCAGTAAGGACTTACTCTTTTATGTCCTTACACTACCTGATAAAGACTATTACACTCACATAAGACAGGGGCTTGTCGCAGAGTTTGAATGCATATATTTTGTCATTTGTTGCTTACTTTGTAAATCAAATAGTTATGCTTGTGTTGCATATAATTTAAGGATTTGTTTTTTACTATATTTTTAACTTAGCCTATTCTGTTTGCATCTGGAAAGCTTTCGGGATTACTTTTAAAGGCTTAGTTTCCTGTTCCTAATCTGTGTTTAATCATTTAACAGCATGCATTGATTTTTTAGTTTTTATCTAATGTAGTAAAAGAGCACAATATGTTTCATTTTGACTTACTTTAATACATGAGTTTGCTTGGAAACAAAAGGAAAACAGGGTAAATACACACCAGGTAACTTTTATTGTTAAATATTTCTTGTCACTGTTGGAGCAGAAGAAAATGTGCCACAAGGGAGCGCCCTGTCCTATTGGCTCAAGACTTTTATTACCCCTCTTATGTAGGAGATTCTGAAACGACACAATGTGACTGGGACATCTCTCCATGGAGGACAGCTCTGAACCATATGGCTGGATGTGTTGGACATCATCATCATTATTGATTGAACAAACTGTCATGTGTGGACCCGTCCCAGACCGAATTTCACACAATCCTCATCTCTGTTGATGGATGGGGTAATACGGCTGACTGCTACTCTTCAGTGTTCCCAAGTAATGCTGCCTTCCATTGTACTCGGATGATGTACAGCTCCAACCTCCCTACTTCCAACGTGAGTTCCAGTGCTTCTACTCAGGAAAACATGGAAAGTTTTTTTGTATTTTTGTATATACAGTATACCCCATAAATATCTTAGATATATCTTTCAACATCATTCACAATCATGCAAAGCCTATTTCCAGAAAAGTTGGGACATTTTGTTAAATGCAATAAAAATAAGAATGTGATTTATTAAATCTAATGAACCTTTATTTCATTGACAAAAGCACAAAAATTAGACTTATACTGTATTTATACTATATTGGCTGACTAAACTTTTAAATTTGAGAATGTGGAATGGAGCAGAAAGGGCATTTGTAAATGCAAGATTGCAAATAATGTAGGTCTTTCACCATTTACCATAAATACACTGATCAGCCATAACATTAAAACCACCTCCTTATTTCTACACTCACTGTCCATTTTATCAGCTCCACTTACCGTATACTGACTGTAGTCCGTCTGTTTCTCTACATACTGTTTTAGCCTGCTTTCACCCTGTTCCTCAATGGTCAGGACCCCCACAGGGCCACCACAGAGCAGGTATTATTTAGGTGGTGGATCATTCTCAGCACTGTGTTAGTGTGTGTTGTGCTGGTATGAGTGGATCAGACACAGCAGCGCTGCTGGAGTTTTTAACCACTGTGTCCACTCACTGTCCACTCTATTAGACACTCCTACCTAGTTGGTCCACCTTGTAGATGTAAAGTCAGAGACGGTCGCTCATCTATTGCTGCTGTTTGAGTTGGTCATCTTCTAGACATTCATCAGTGGTCACAGGACGCTACCCACGGGGCGCTGTTGGCTGGATATTTTTGGTTGGTGGACTATTCTCAGTCCAGCAGTGACGCTGAGGTGTTTAAAAACTCCATAAGCGCTGCTGTGTCTGATCCACTCATACCAGCACAACACACACTAACACACCACCACCATGTCAGTGTCATTGCAGTGCTGAGAATGATCCAACACCTAAATAACACCTACTCTGTAGTGGTCCTGGGAGAGATCCTGGGAGAGTCCATTGAAGAACAGCATGAAAGCAGGCTACCAAATCATGCAGAGAAACAGATGGACTACAGTCAGTAATTGTAGAACTACAAAGTGCTTCTATATGGTAAATGGAGCTGATAAAATGGACAGTGAGTGTAAAACCAAGAAGGTGGTTTTAATTTTATGGCTGATCGGTGTAATATTGTTCAAGGAATCTGGGAATCATGACACGGCTCAGGAATACCATACTTAAGAAAACTATCGTCAGTTAACAATCCACCACTGCATCAGGAAATGCAACCTGAAACTCTACAATACAAAAAGAAAGCCATATGTCAATTCCATACAGTAACACTGACAGGTTTTCTGGGCCGGAGCACATCTCAGATAGACCAAACACAGTGGAGGCATGCTGGGTTCAGATGAGTCCATGCTTCAGCATGGGAAAAACAGACATCAAGTTTTCCTTGCCAGAGACGAAAAGGAAGGATCATCCAGACTGTTATCAGTGAAAGGAGAAACATCTCCATCGAACATCTGTCATGGTATGGAGGTGCATCAATGCCCATGGCATCCTTGTAATAGTACCATTGATGCAAAGACAATTTAAGAGACACATGTTGCCATCAATGTGACATCTCTTTCTGGGAAATCCATGGATATTTCAGCAAGACGATGCCAGTTCTCATTCTGCATGAATCATATCAGTGTAACTTCATAGACACAGCCAAAACTGCAACAACCAGTATCCTCAGTTCCAGTTTACAGTGGTAAACATTCCTCTCAACAGGGATTGAACTCTAAATATGTTTATATTTACAAAATACACTGAAGTTGTTAAATGAAAACATTTTAGTTTTGTCAGTTAAATAAAGGTTTTTAAAATGTCCCAACTTTTTTGGAAACAGGGTTTATAGAATCAGTAATACCTTGTCTCCTTCCTATTATTTTGCTTGCCGGTATCTAATATATTTGAAACAGATCAGCTTAAGTTTTAGTACCAGTATATATTTAAGTTTCCACAGGTCTTGTGTAACAATAAGCTAAATGCAACAAGTCAGTTTTAACATGAACTAAAATTAATAATATATTAATATTAATTCTATTCATATTAAAACATCTGATTAAAATCTATTGCTTTTAAACTGCACCGTGTGTTTTACAGGGCTTGAGGTAAAATTAAATTAGGCCTCATGAAGATTTGCATGTTATTAGGAAATGAATCTGATTAAAAAAATTTCCCTGCTACTCCAAGTCACTGAAATCTATTAATTTTTAAATAATTTAGCTACTAATAAAAATTAAACAAAACAAATAACATCTAATTTCTATATTTTCTTTTTTTTCTATTTTATTTATGCAGTTTCTCCCATTTTCTCCCAGTTTAGTGTAGTCAATTTGTCTTTTGCTGCTGGGGGATCCCCGATTGCAGTCGAGGTGGGTATACACCTCCTCCGACCCTCGTGCAGCCCTTAGCGGAACCCTTTTTCACCCTTTTTCAGCTAATCAAGGTCCTTACACAATGTTTGAAGACCCCACCCACCTAGTCCGGTCATCCCACCCAAGCAGAAACGTGAGCTAGATGGCGCCCAGCCGACCGGTGGCAATGCCAAGTTTCGAACCGAGTAGTCCAGAATCTAGGCGCTGGTGTGCTAGCAGAATATCCCGCTGCGCCACCTGGGCGCCAATATTTTCATTTTTAAATCTGTCAGCATGATGTTGTCAACCTAATGATGGATATAAGAAAGGCTGTCCAGCCACATAAACATACACTGATGAGCCAAAACATTGGGACCAACCACCGATTATGCTGTCAAAACAGCTCTGACCTGCTGAGCCATGGACTCCACAAGACAACTGAAGGAGTCCTGCAGTATCTGCTACCAGGGCATTACCAGCAGCTCCTTTAACTTATATACACTTGTATATTCCAAAGTGATCCACATGATCTTAGAGAAAATTTGTCAGACCAGTTGACCTTGTTGCATTGCTCAGATGTCTGGTTTTAATGCCTGTGTGCACATTCACATTGTTGGTGCATTTGATGGTGGACAGGAGTTAGCATGGGTACTTTGACTGGTCTGCAACTGTGCTCTCAGTAGCTAAAGACCTTCTTCAGGCATCAGTGGGTCTTGGCCACCCAACAACCTGGCGGTGGTTTGTGGCTTGTCCTTGCTCAGACCACTGCTGCCTGTAAGCAACCCCTGCTCTTTTGTAGACATACTTCATCACCTTGTTTTAACAATTTGACCCTTGTTAAATTCACTCAGGTCTTTATACCTCATCATATTTGCTGAATGGTAACAACCATCAGCCCAACATTTAATATATCCCTGACCCTCATGTGCAAGTGTTATTTTTTTACTTCACCAATTATAAACTAACATTTACATATGAATGTTTATACACACTTTGGCCAGAAGTTTTGTGTACACGCTTCCTAATAAGGTTCAGATGTTTTATTGCTAAAAGGTGTATAAAACTGTATATAAAATAAATATTATGCTTTAAACTTTGTGGCAACAGTTTGGGGAATGCCAGTTGGAGACAATTTGAAAAACAAGATCCATAAAGACAAAGTTTGGTGCAAAGACACTCTGGTGGCCTTCACAGAGCCCTGACCTCAACCCCACTTTCAGAATGAATTGTAACATTGATTGCGACCCAGGTCTTCAGTGACTGACCTCATAAATGATCTTTTGATAAATTGGATACAAATTCGGATAAAATTGATTTTACACACCTTTTACCATAGTGAAAAAAGTATACTTTAGTATACTAATCTTCTATTTGCTACAGTGCAATAAAGTGTAATATTGTCACACTAATGATCTATACAGTGCTAAAATGGAACAACTATTTTTGTACTTAATATACTTTAGTTGTACAAAAATAATACAAAAGCTCAACTTTAATAGCATTAAGTGTACTAAACTACTAAATTGAGACTATTTTAAGTATTCAACTTAAGTATACTACAGCATATGTGTTTAACTCAATGTTTCACATACACTTAAAGTGAAATTAAAGCACATTTAATCAGTATTCCAAGTGCACTTGGAGTACATTAAAAATATTTTGAAAATATACTTTTATTTCCTGTTTTTCTAGACCCGATTTTTTGTAGTGTATAGCAAAATTAATCAGCCACGCACTGATCTCTCCTCTTTGATAATTTTTTTTTTTAGTAGAAATTATCAACCAGTAGGAGCCGTAATTACTTTTGTTTTGAGGTGGTTTCAAGATGTTTAGCAGACGCGAGTTTCGAACACACGAGTTTGACATGTCAGTTCTTTTGTGTTAGCATGTTTTACCGCTGCGCCACCTAAACGCTGTAATAAAAATGTATACAAGAATCCTTTTCTTACAACTAGACACGTTAAGTTTTTAACCAGTTTCACATACCACTTTAAGTGTGTGTGAAATATGGAGTTAAATACAAATGCAGTAGTATACTTAAGTTGAATTAAATTACTTAAAACAGACTCAATTTAGTACAGTTCAGTACACTTAATACAATAAAAGTTGAGCTTGTGTATTATTGTTGTACAATTACAGTATAATAAGTACAAAAATTGTTCACTTTATTTTTTACCAGGTAAGTAACTTTATAAAAAAATAAACACTTAAGTAAACCTTTGTATAATGTATTAAAAGTGTGCATTAAGTGAATTACTACAGCAGTTCTTTAACATACTTTGCAAAAAATATACTAAACGTCTATTTGAAAACAAGTATTTGAGAAGTACTGTATATTAAATTAAATGAAAATTAAGTTTAACTAAAAGTATACTTCATGGTAATGTACTTATTAAAGGTATACTCTTGTATGATAAAGTATGATAAAAGTGTAACCATAAAATATGACAATATATTTTTAACATAAGTACAGACATTTGCTGGTGTATTTATAGTATACTTAGACAAATCTCAGTATATTTAAAATACACTTAAGTGTATTTTTTTCACTAGGGTAGATGGGAGTATAGATAAAACATCTGAACCTGATAAGTATTAGTGGTTTCTACATAATTTTTTCTATGTAGTGGAATTTGTCAGTTAATATTTACCACCTAATTATATATTTTAATATGCTTGCTTTAAAACATCGTGTGGTTAAATCTAAGGTTTTTTTTTTAAGGTTATCATACTGTAAAAAGTTCATATCATCTATGCTAGCCATACAAACACAAAGCTTGCTTCAGGGCAACAGCTTAAATGACAGATTTGTCTTTATTTTTTGAGTTATTTTTTTATGTTACCATGCATGCTGAACCTGATCTGAAGCTCTCAGGAGACAGTAACAAAACTTATTTGAACTACTGTATATTAAGGTGATAAATGAAAATGATCGTATCATAATAATCAATTTTGATTATAATTATTACAATAATATTAACAGCACTAATGATCTCTGCAACAGAACTGCATTAATCAACTAGTTGACTGTTAAATGAGTCATTAGTTAGTACACAAACTATACAAAATCTAACATGATTTAACAGTAACGTAACCTAGTGTAACTAATAGATATTTCTTCAAACTCTTTATTTTTTTGTCTAGAGCATTAAGTACGACAACAAACTCTCTTCCTACTGTAACATATTTTGCCCCGTTTGTAATGTTAATGAAAGGGCTAATAGAAACTTCAGACCTTTGTCTAATATTATTGTTTAGCACAGATTACCTATATAACAGTTGGGTGGTGCAGGAGTCTATTATGCCAGCCCACCACCACTGAGTAAGGTTCAATACTCAGCGGTTTCTACACAGACATGATAGATTTTCTCTGAGGGGGGTGGCTGAAGCCCTACGATGGATTGGCACTGTGTAGGGTATTCCTGACTTGTGCTTAGTGTTTCCCAGTGGAACCAGACCCCCACTACTCTGACCAGGATAAAGTGAAAATTAAAAACCTTTATAACAATACAAATGTAGTATTTCTATAACATGTATCACATAATCATGTAATTATAATGTTACATAATCATGTATTACAAAGTCAATTTAAAATTTATATTACTGCTATTAATTGCTTCTTTTCCCTAAGTGGTATAAATGATAATTTACTACTCACACCCCTCTCTTCAATAGCACTACAAGTTAATTACTGAAACCATAGCTCATGTACTTATAAAGCATACATCAGTTAGTGCTCTCCTTCAAGCACCTTCAGCTGCACTGTGATGTTACACAAGTTCAGTGGCTAACTTAACACTCAGGGAGTTTACCTCCCACTTTACTAGCTGTCATATCTGGCTACAACTACACATAAGAAAATGTAAAACCTATTTTTGTATTTTCCTGAGATTTGAGTGCAATGGAACACAGCATGAGTGATGTAATGGACAAAAGACGATTACAAAAAGATAGAGTTATATCTCATTATCACTATCAATAGATTTACGTTAAGAAGAACTAGATGAAATAAACCATGGGAAAAAATAAATGAAGTTTATAATTCCCTTGTTATAATATTAGATGTTAATGTTAAAAATCATTATTTAAACAGGTATATTTTAATGTATTAGCTTTCCTATTGTAGATAGGGCTCTTTAATGAGAGAGAAAAGAAAAATAAGCTGATTGTTTTTATGAGGGATGCATTTGTATAAATGGTGGGACAGAATGTAAAGTCGATGTAAAGAATTGTTTTAAAGTCATTGTATCTGAACAGAAGGTATTTGGATTGAACATATTGAAAGGTAAAAGTAATTTTGTATTAAATCCGGTACATTATAATGAGAATTTATAATGACCTGTACATATATACTGTGTAATGACTGTCCACAATAACACACTGTATCTAAATGAAATTATTAAAGCTGAATTCTATGTATTCTATATATTCTTGAGTGTATTCAAAAAACATTTTTGAATATATAATATTATGATTTGGATGGGTGAGTGAATACTTTTTGCAATATAGTGTATATACATAAACACACACATATACAATGATCAACCTTAACATTAAAACCACCTCTTTGTTTCTACACTCCATTTTATCAGCTCCACTTACCATAAAGAAGCACTTTGTAGTTCCACAATTACTGAATTCTCTGCATGCTTTGTACTCCCCCTTTCATGCTGTTCTTCAATGGTCAGGACCCCCACAGGACCACTACAGAGTAGGTATTATTTAGGTGGTGGATCATTCTCAGCACTGCAGTGACACTGACATGGTGGTGGTGTGTTAGTGTGTGTTGTGCTGGTATGAGTGGATCAGACACAGCAGCGCTGATGGAGTTTTTAAACACCTCATTGTCACTGCTGGACTAAGAATAGTCCACCAACCAAAAATATCCAGCCAACAGCACCCCGTGGGCAGCGTCCTGTGACCACTGATGAAGGTCTAGAAGATGACCAACTCAAACAGCAGCAATAGATGAGCGATCGTCTCTGACTTTACATCTGCAAGGTGGACCCACTAGGTCTATAGAGTGGACAGTGAGTGGACAGTGCGGTGTATGATCCACTCATACCGGCACAACACACACTAACACACCACCACCATGTCAGTGTCACTGCAGTGCTGAGAATGATCCACCACCTAAATAATACCTGCTCTGTGGTGGTCCAGTGGGGGTCCTGACCATTGAGGAACAGGGTGAAAGCAGGCTTAAAAAAAAAGCATGCAGAGAAACAGATGGACTACAGTCAGTAATTGTAGAACTACAAAATGCTTCTATATGGTAAGTAGAGCTGATCAATGTGTATATGTGTGTGTGTCTTTATATATATATATATATATATATATATATATATATACTGTATATATATATATATATATATATATATATATATATATATATATACTTTGTCTAGCACTTTTTACAATAGACATTGTCTCAAAGCAACTTTACAGAATCCATGACTGACAGACCAAAAACCCCTGTTGAGCAAACCAAGGGTGACAGTGGCAAGGAAAAACTGCATAAAAAATACAGGAAGAAACCTCGATAGAAACCAGACGCAACAGAGCTCATCCTCCTTGGGTGTGCTGGAAAATAATTTCAATGAATAGTATTTACACAAATCATACATACCCAAAAAAGTTATAATTAGCAAAAAGAATAAACAAGCAATTAAAGTTCTTTATTCAGTCCAGTCTGTGATAAAGTCCAAAATGAGTTCTGGACATTTTTGGTGCAACATGCCAGGTTTCCATTACATCTAGCAGAAGCAGCATTGTTGGCACGGCAGTCTTGACTTGCAGACTTCAGCCTTGGGTGGGTAAACAGGTTCCCGTCAGAACCACCTCAAGGTAAACAACAGAAAATGTAGTTAAAATGTGAAATCATTAGGAGTGAAATGTCAGTTTTGCAGAAAGTAGTATGAGACTCCGGCACCCCTAATTATTACAGCATAACTAAAAGAGAGAGCGAGCAGGAAACACAGTCACTGAGGCGTTTACAGGACTCCAGTGCCCACCTCCCTCACCATCATCAAACCTGAGAGATCGGATAAGAGAGGCAGAATGAAAGCAATCAAACATCTCTCAGTAACAGTGACATTGTACTTAGTTAACCCACATATGGCATCAATTACATTTACATTTTTCGGCATTTAGCAGATGCTCTTATCCAGAGCGACATACAGAAGTGCTTCCATAGTAAATATTACCTTACTCTAGTTTAAGTAGACAACAGTCCAAGAATACAAATCTACTGAAACCCTGTTAGAACCAAAGGTGGGTTTTTTTTCAAGAAATGAATTAGTATTAGTGAGTGTTAGTAAGTAAGTACAAGTCAGCTTAAGTGTTTAGTAAAGAGGTGGATTTTTTATTGTTTTTTAAAGACAGCGAGAGAATCAGATGTTCGGACAGACAGAGGAAGCTCGTTTCACCACTTGGGTGCTAGTACAGAGAAGAGCCTTGATGCTTGCCTTTCACGAGTTCTGGGTGGAGGATCAAGTCGAGTGAGACTAGTGGCTCAGAGGTTCCGTGGTACAGAGCGGGGTTTTATTAGACCACAAAGGTAGCTTGGGGCTGGTCAATTTTTGGCTTTGAAGGCGAGCGTCAGTGTTTTAAACTGAATGCGTGCCGCTACAGGAAGCCAGTGAAGAGAACGCAGTGAAGAGAATGGCACTGTTTAGGTTGGTTAAAAACCAAGCTGCAAGGGATTAATAGTGGACATGGGCGCACCTGCCAGCAGGGAGTTGCAGTAGTCCAACCATCCAATTACAGCCAGTAGTCTTTTTGAATACGCCTAAATGTATGTTGTACAATGTAATGTTTGGCTCATCCTTCTTTAAAGAAGTCTTGTAGGTTGGTTGAATAGCTTTGGTGAACAGCTCACCACAGATTTTAGCTGGGTTTAAGATCAGGACTCTAGGAGTGA
Organism: Trichomycterus rosablanca; assembly: GCF_030014385.1. Lineage (NCBI taxonomy): Eukaryota > Metazoa > Chordata > Actinopteri > Siluriformes > Trichomycteridae > Trichomycterus > Trichomycterus rosablanca. The sequence continues at coordinate 18,564,156 of NC_085988.1, forward strand.
CTGGGCCACTCTAGGACATTAGTTATTTTAATTTTAAACCAACTTTGTGCAATTATGCTAAAACCCTCTTTAAACCCCAGTTAAAGCTTCACACACACATATTTTTTATTTAAGATTTTTCTGGGGCGGCACAGTGGCTCAGTGGGTAGCACTGTTGCCTCACAGCAAGAGGGTCCTGGGTTTGATTCCCAGGTGGAGCAATCCAGGTCCTTTCTGTGTGGAGTTTGCATGTTCTCCCTGTGTCTGCGTGGGTTTCCTCTGGGTGCCCCGGTTTCCTCTCACAGTCCAAAAACATGCAAGTGAGGTAAATTGGAGAAACACAATTGTTCATGACTGTATTTGACATTAAACTGAATGAACTGATGAATCTTGTGTAACCAGTAACTATCTGTCCTGTCATGAATGTAACCAAAGTGTGTAAAACATGACGTTAAAGTCTTAATAAATAAATAGTTATGCCACATATGGCATCAATTACAGCCAGCAGTCTTTTTGAATATGCCTAAATGTATTTTGTGCAATCTAATGTTTGGCTCATCCTTCTTTAAAGACGTTTTGTAGGTTGGTTGAATAGCTTTGGTGAACAGCTTACCACAGAGTTTAAGATCAGGACTCTAGGACATTAGCTCTTTTCATTTTGAACCAACTTTGTGTAATTATGCTAAAATCCTCTTCCCAGTTAAAGCTATAGCATTTTTTCTGTTATTCCTATCTGAGCAGTGTGCCAGTCCTTGCTTCTGTGGGGATTGTGCTACATGGCTGATGTGCTTTGCTAATTAAGACCACACATACCACCTAGAATTCTAGCTGTAGCGCTCCACTTTAGTCTCATCGAATGACAAGACTATTAGCCACTTCACTTGGGAGCTATTTTAGATGACACGTTAGCCTCACTATGCTATAGCGACGAGGGACCTAGTTAGTGGATCGAAATTGGCCAGTACTAAATGGTTCGCAAATAGTATACTTTTTTTTTCTTCTAATGCAAATTGCATCTGCCTTATTAAAAATGACAATAAAAGAAGAAAAATACAATAGTTAAAGAATAAACAGATGCTGGAAGATCATAAAAAGGTCATTCCTATTTAATAGCTGCTTATATTATGTAAGCTATTTGGATAAGCATCTGCCAGATGAAAATATGTAATGCACTGCCTACAGTTCATTATCTCACATGAACAATCTGAGTTGTGATCAAAGTAGCATGACCTCAATTTATTAAAATGTTTGGTGAAGTAAGCACTTTTTAATGACACTTCATTAACTTAGCAGAAAATTGTAAGGAGATTTTTATCTGTCTTCTGAAGCATATTTGTAGGCACAATAGATGTAAGGAAATAAGATATGATATAGAAGGTACGCAACACACGATTTTATCTTGTTTTTATGGCCGACTGGCTTCTAGAAAATAAAGATAAAAGTAAGGGAATATATAATGGATGAAAATGCAACACATCCGCTCCCGTTGAGAAGAAAAGCGAGTTCAGCCACAGGGGACATAAAGGCAGAAAGGCATGAATGCTCATCCATGCTGCTGAATCTGAAGTAACGAATGGCCCTGTAGGCCAGCAGGGTCAAAACATTAAAGGCAGGCAGAAAGAGATACATTTCCCACTCAATCTCTTCAAACACATGTTCACACTAAATTTTTCTCTGCTGAGGGATTGGTTTTCTAGTGCCACATGCTGACTGGCAATACCTGTTTCTGAAATTGCGCAATGCTTTGTTTGAGTAATGCCCATGACAACATCTCTAACGTCTAGCCGAGGTGAGTCCATAAACATAAAAGCTATTTTAAATATCTGAAAGCACATTAAACCCAAAGATTATTTTTTTATTGAAACATGCATATTGAGAGATATATACAGGATATATATGGTAAAGAAACCATTAAGTATTTTTAGACAGGCTTTCTTGATTTAGGATCAGTGTAGATACTTGCATATAATATACCCATTATCTGATTTCAGTTTGATTAGACTAGACTATTTTGTTTGTCAAATAACAAGTATATGGCAATATCTTCTGTTATGGAGCCCGTAGTTGTTTAGAAAGTTTGGCTTTAAATGCAACACTAAAGCTCTGGCTGTATTGTTTAGATTTTAAGTGAACTTCATCAAAATTTCTGTATAATGTTAGCAAAGGCGCCCAGATGGCGCAGCGGGATATTCCGCTAGCACACCAGCATCGAGATTCTGAACTCCTCGGTTTGAAACTCGGCATTGCCACTAGTCAACTGGGCGCCATCTACATAACTGGCAGTGCCTGCAGCAGACACGTCTCTGCTGGAGAAGATGATATACACACCTCGACTGCAATCAGGGATCCCCCAGCAGCAGAAGATACATTGACTATGCTAAATTGGGAGAAAATGCGAGAAAATGCATAAATAAAATAGAAACAGAAAATTTTTGCTAAGAATTTGTTAGCATTTATTTCCCAAAGAAGTAAATCCAAGCCACTCCAAAAAAATCCAAAACTGAAACAAAACATTAGAAAAGTTACATTTTATAATTTTCAGTGGTTTGTAGATATAGCCTCTGTAGAAGTGTGCACTTCACGTCATTATAGTTGAACTAGCTGTTCAAGAGCTTAAATGTCCCATAAAAATAAGTGCATATATACACCGACCAGGCATAACATTATGACCACTGACAGGTGAAGTGACCTGTTAGTGGGTGGGATATATTAGGCAGCAAGTGAACATTTTATCCTCAAAGTTGATGTGTTAGAAGCAGGAAAAATGGACAATCGTGAGGATTTGAGCGAGTTTGACAAGGGCGAAATTGTGATGGCTAGACAACTGGGTCAGAGCATCTCCAAAACTGCAGCTCTTGTGGGGTGTTCCTGGTCTGCAACGGTCAGTATCTATCAAAAGTGGTCCAAGGAAGGAACAGTGGTAAACCGGTGACAGGGTCATGGGCGGCCAAGGCTCACTGATGCCCGTGGGGAGCGAAGGCTGGCCCGTGTGGTCCGATCCAACAGACGAGCTATTGTAGCTCAAATTGCTGAAGAAGTTAATGCTGGTTCTGATAGAAAGGTGTCAGGATACACAGCGCATCACAGTTTGTTGCGTATGAGGCTGCATTGCCGCAGACCAGTCAGGGTACCCATGCTGACCCCTGCCCACCATAACATATATATTACTGTATTGTTTATTGTTTAAAATTGTCATCAAGTTTATGTCTGCTGGAAAATAACCCTTTTATAATATATACATTTCCTAATTAAGGTAAATATACCTACTGCTGGGTGAATAGATGTGGTGGGTGGATGCATGGAGAGTGCTGGAGTGAATTCTGGTGTAACATCTGCTCCATCTTCCTTTCAGGACATAAAGCCCAGCCATCCTATGATTATTTGGCCGTGTGCTCTACTGCTGTGAGGCTGCTGTCAGCACACCACTCCAAACACATGGTGCACTGCAGGCACAGGTGAGCCAGTCTCAAATCTGGAATGGACTCCAGTGAGGTCCTGTTAGGCTTTGTTTACATGCTTCTGTGTGTGTACACCATGTGGGTGGAACAGCATGAGAAATCACAATATGAAATTTATACAAACCAATACCAGTGCATTATGGTATCACATTACATCATCACATCCTTCATGTGGCATTTAAAGATGATGATATGAAATGTCGTAAAACCTCAGTGGCAGTGCAAAGATCATATTACTCAGTTTGGAAACTGCTCGAATATTCTGTTTCTTACATTTTCGGCATTTAGCAGATGCTTTTATCCAAAGCGATTTACAGTACTGCTACAGTATATTGCCTAAGCAAGTGAGGGTTAGGGAACTTGCTCAAGGACCCAACAGTGACAGCCTGGCAGTTGTGAGGCTTAAACCAGTGACCTTTTGATTATTAGTCCAGTACAACTCCAAATCAGAAAAAGATGGGACAGTATGGAAAATGCAAATAAAACAAAAATGCAGTGTCCCTTACATTCACTTTGACTTTCCTGCATTTCAGGCCTGCACCACATTTCAAATAAAGTTGGGACAGGGGGCAATTTAGGGCTGGTAATGAGGTGAAAAAACTAAATAATGGTGTGTAAAGGCCAAGGGCACAAGCTTGAGCTGAACGCCTGTGATCTTCGATCCTTCAGACGGCACTGCATCAAGAACCACCACTCAACAATAGCTGATATAACCACATGGGTGAGGGATTACTTTGGCAAACCTTTGTCAAGCACTACAATACAGAGTTACATGCACAAATGCCACTGAAGACTTTACTGTGCAAAAAAGAAGCCTTATGTTAATCATGTCCAGAAGCAGCGTCGACTTCTCTGGGCTCTGAGGCATCTAGGATGGACCATCACACAGTGGAAACGTGTATTGTGGTCAGATAAATCAGCATTCCAGGTCTTTTTTGGAAAAAATGGACGCCGTGTGCTCTGGACCAAAGATGAAAAGGACCATCCAGACTGTTATCAGCAACAAGTCCAAAAGCCAGGGTCTGTCATGTTATGGTCAGTGCCCTTGGCAAAGGTCATTTACACTTCTGTGATGCCAGCATTAATGAAGGAAAGTACATTGAGATCTAGACGTCATCTTTTCCAGGGACGTTCATGCATTTTTCAACAAGACAATGCAAAACCACATGCTGCACACATTACAAAGGCATGGCTGTGGAAGAAGAGGGTACGGGTACTGGACTGGCCTGCCTGTAGTCCTGATCTGTCCCCAATAGAGAATGTGTGGAGAATTTTGAAAGGAAAAATGCGACAATGACGACCTCGTACTGTTGTACATCTTAAGACGTGTTTGCAGGAAGAATGGGACAAAATAAAAGCTGAAACACTAAATCACTTGGTCTCCTCGGTGCCAAAGCGTCTTTTAAGTGTGGTGAAAAGGAATGGCGACATTACAAAGTGGTAAATTCTTTACTGTCCCAACAAATGTAAGAAAATCAGTTTTTTATTATTTGCATTTTCCATTCTGTCCCAACTTTTTCTGATTTGGGGTTGTACATTAACCACTATGCTACAACTGAACTCATCATAACTACTGCTCATGAAAAAAACTGTCAATATTTCTATGGTTCCTTGCATACTTGTCTTTTTATGAAAAGGAATTTCAGAAAAGTAAAAACATTACTAAACATATGATTTAATAACACAAATTAATCCAATTTCAAGATGCTTAATGATCAAAATGCCACGTTCACCGTGAGTCAACATAAATGCAGTTGGCCCATTGTCTGGAAATCACAAGTTTAATCATGAGACGCTAAAACATAAATAATGTCACATTAGCCAAGGGCATAAAAAACTTGGTGGAACTCATGGTGGAATGTCATGTTGTCTTGTCTATCCACCACTTACAGTAATAAAGTTAATGTGTTAATTATTTTAACATCCCCTGGCAGTTGTGTTCAGCGGCATCTGTTTGAATATAGAATAATCTACAGTATGCTGAATACTAATCACCAAACTGAGATTTCAGACATTAAAATCAAATGTTTACTCATTGTTCAAAACTTCAGCTTAAACAACATAAACATGTGCCTATAAATAATACAGTAATATAAAGAACTACCACACATGTAGGTCATTTAACGGTCATTACAGCTACTACAGAGAGGCATGATGGCACTGTGGGTAGTGCTGCCGCTTCACAGCAAGACAGTCATGAATTTAATTCACCAGCTGGGCGGCTAGTATCCTTTCAGTAAGGAGTTTGCATGTTCTCATGTGTTTGTGAGGGTTTACTTCGAGTTTGCTAATTTCTTCTTACAGTCAAGACATGCAGCCAGGCCAGTTACTATAAATACTAGAAATTGCCGTAAAGTGTGTGTGTGTGAGTGTCTTCCAAATAAATTGAGGCGATAGGTTAGTGGCAAATAAAACCCTAATGTAATGATATTTAATCATTTTCTTATTAACTGTATTGCTGTTCTTTTTTACATACAGTACCAGTCAAAAGTTTGGACACACCTTCTCATTCCTGTGGTTTTTCTTGATATTGTTTTTATTTTCTACATTGTAGATTCATACTGAAAACATCCAAACTATAAAGGAACACATATGAAATTATGTAGTAAACAAAAAAGTGTTAAACAAACCAGAATATGTTTTATATTTTAGATTCTTTAAAGTAGCCATCTTTTGCTCTGATGACAGCTTTGCACACTCTGCATTTTCTCAATGAGCTTCATAAGGTAGCCACCTGGAATGGTTTTTAATTAACGTTTGTGCCTTGTCAAGAGTCAATTTCTGGAACTGGTTTGAGACCATCAGTTGTGTTGTGCAGAGGTAGAGTTGGTAAAATATAAAACATATTCTGGTTTGTTTAACACTTTTTTGTTCACTACATAATTCCATATGTGTTCCTTCATAGTTTGAATGTTTTTAGTATTAATCTACAATGTAGAAAATAAAAATAATCAAAAAAAAAAAACACTGAAGAGATGGTGTGTCCAAACTTTTGACTGGTACTGTATATGTAGTAGATTTAGACCTCCTGACCATTTGCACTTAATTGTGTTGTGGATTTGATTTAAAATAGATTCAATTATCATTTTATCCAGTTATCTACAGTAAATCATCTCTAACGTTAAAGTGAAATCATGCTTTAAGTTTTTTTTAAGTCTTCTTAGATATGTTTCTACAAGCTTTGCACACCTGGATTTGAGCAGTTTATCCCATTGTTCATGACAGATCCTCTTATCTATCTATCTATCTATCCATCCATCCATCCATCCATCCATCCATCCATCCATCCATCCATCCATCCACAACACAGTACAGTGTGGAAAAAGTGTGATGGACTAATGCCTAATTTGATGACAGCAACACATTGCAAAGACATTTAGACTGTGCAAAAATTAAGGGAATTGCTGTGAAATGTTACAAAAATAGTTGATGCTCTCATTATTGGGTAAAAAAAAGAGCATTCACTATTGGCTCAGATGTTTACAAGCAATTATGTGATAAGGGTCATCAATTTAGGAAAATGGGCAGCACAGTTGCTCGATGGATAGCACTGTCACCTCACAGCCAGTAGGTCCGAAGTTTGATTCCCTGGTGGTTATAATTTACTCCTTCTAGTATGACAAATTACAATTTGAATTAACATAAAAGTGCCATGAGATACAGTGTATCACAAAAGTGAGTACACCCCTCACATTTCTGCAGATATTTAAGTATATCTTTTCATGGGACAACACTGACAAAATGACACTTTGACACAATGAAAAGTAGTCTGTGTGCAGCTTATATAACAGTGTAAATTTATTCTTCCCTCAAAATAACTCAATATACAGCCATTAATGTCTAAACCACCGGCAACAAAAGTGAGTACACCCCTAAGAGAATACACCCCTAAATGTCCAAATTGAGCACTGCTTGTCATTTTCCCTCCAAAATGTCATGTGATTTGTTAGTGTTACTAGGTCTCAGGTGTGCATAGGGAGCAGTTGTGTTCAATTTAGTAGTACAGCTCTCACACTCTCTCATACTGGTCACTGAAAGTTCCAACATGGCACCTCATGGCAAAGAACTCTCTGAGGATCTTAAAAGACGAATTGTTGCGCTACATGAAGATGGCCAAGGCTACAAGAAGATTGCCAACACCCTGAAACTGAGCTGCAGCACAGTGGCCAAGATCATCCAGCGTTTTAAAAGAGCAGGGTCCACTCAGAACAGACCTCGCGTTGGTCGTCCAAGGAAGCCGAGTGCACGTGCTCAGCGTCACATCCAACTGCTGTCTTTGAAAGATAGGCGCAGGAGTGCTGTCAGCATTGCTGCAGAGATTGAAAAGGTGGGGGGTCAGCCTGTCAGTGCTCAGACCATACGCCGCACACTACATCAAATTGGTCTGCATGGCTGTCACCCCAGAAGGAAGCCTCTTCTGAAGTCTCTACACAAGAAAGCCCGCAAACAGTTTGCTGAAGACATGTCAACAAAGGACATGGATTACTGGAACCATGTCCTATGGTCTGATGAGACCAAGATTAATTTGTTTGGTTCAGATGGTCTCAAGCATGTGTGGCGGCAATCAGGTGAGGAGTACAAAGATAAGTGTGTCATGCCTACAATCAAGCATGGTGGTGGGAATGCCATGGTCTGGGGCTGCATGAGTGCAGCAGGTGTTGGGGAGTTAAATTTCATTGAGGGACACATGAACTCCAATATGTACTGTGAAATACTGAAGCAGAGCATGATCCCCTCCCTCCGGAAACTGGGTCGCAGGGCAGTGTTCCAGCATGATAATGACCCCAAACACACCTCTAAGACGACCACTGCTTTATTGAAGAGGCTGAGGGTAAAGGTGATGGACTGGCCAAGCATGTCTCCAGACCTAAACCCAATAGAACATCTTTAGGGCATCCTCAAGCGGAAGGTGAAGGAGCGCAAAGTCTCGAATATCCGCCAGCTCCGTGATGTCGTCATGGAGGAGTGAAAAAGCATTCCAGTGGCAACCTGTGAATCTCTGGTAAACTCCATGCCCAGGAGAGTTAAGGCAGTTCTGGGAAATAATGGTGGCCACACAAAATATTGACACTTCAGGAACTTTCACTAAGGGGTGTACTCACTTTTGTTGCCGGTGGTTTAGACATTAATGGCTGTATATTGAGTTATTTTGAGGGAAGAATAAATTTACACTGTTATATAAGCTGCACACAGACTACTTTTCATTGTGTCAAAGTGTCATTTTGTCAGTGTTGTCCCATGAAAAGATATACTTAAATATCTGCAGAAATGTGAGGGGTGTACTCACTTTTGTGATACACTGTATATGCTTGATTTCAGTGACTGTTCAGTCTGTCAGTTCCTGCAAGTAGGTGGGTAGGTAGGTAGGTACTGTAGGTAGATAGATACTTTATTGATCCCAAAGGAATTTAAAGTCCCATTAGAATTATACAGCAATATAGGTACACACTGTAAAAATTCAACAATAAAAATTCAAAGAAACAGCACAAACATAACAACCAAGATTAAAAGTAACCTGAGTTTTACATATATTGCGTAACTACAGTGCAATTATTAATGATTGTCATGGATCCGGCCTCTGTGTGCTCCTGCCATGCCCCCTTCACTGTGATTGGTCTCTGACTAATTACCCACAGGCATTTAAGAGGACAACTGTGGGTCTGCTAGTGGAGACTATTTTGACTTTGACTCTGTCCTGTCAGTTTGCCCTGTTTGCCAGTTTTTGTCTGTTTATTTGCTCCCGTCTGTTAGCTCCTGTCTGTCTGTTAGCTACTGTCTGTTTGTTTCTGTTTATGCTCTGTTTGATCTTGTTCCTGTTTGTTAGTTCATGTTTAGCTTTGTTCATGTGTGTTTAGTGTTAGCATTTAGTTTAGCGTTAGCATTGTTTGTGTGTTTAGATTAGTTAGTTAGCGGTTAGTTTAGCCTTTAGCATAGGTCACATGTTAGTCTGTCTTGTCTTGTTTAAACCTGTCTTGTGTAACTTTGTTGTGCCTTTTTGTTATTATTAAATATCTTAAAAACATCTCTGCGTGTGTGTCTGCCCCTCCTGTCTCGTCCTAGCCCTAATACATTCCAGAAAGGACCTGGAATGCTCATTCATCTGACCAAAATACATGTTTCCACTGTGTGATGGTCCATTCTAGATGCCTCTGAGCCCAGAGAAGTCGACGCCGCTTCTGGACATTGATGAGGACGAATTGAGTGAAAATTGAATGAATGAAGGTACAGGGAGGTATACAGTGCAGTTCCAAGTATACAGTGTATGGTACAAATTAAATATAGATTAAATACATAGGTGATACTATTTACGAGGCGGATTCCCAGACTGGAACTAAAATGTTCAATTTCATTTTTGCTGTTCAAACTCTCAGTAAATACTGAAAATCAATATATCTTTTTGGATCACCTGGACTTTTAACAGCCTGGAATCAAAACCCGATAAAAATGAGAAATCTTCAGAGGACTCTTCTTTTTTGACACTCAGTTATGTAAATAAGTGAGGTTTCAATCACAAAGCTTTGTTGCCGTTGGCCTCTTTGTAGCTTTCCTGGTCAATATCCTTCTGGTTCGATCAACCAATTTGAAAAGAATGACCCGATCTAGGCACAATTTCTACTTGCAGATTAGTGCTCCAAATGGTATTTAGTTGGATAGTTAAAGCCTCTGTGATTTCTTTGTATCTTTTCCTAATTTGTGGCAATTCTTCAAATCTTCATAGATTGTGTAGGATCAGGAATTTGATTGGTTGTACCTGCAACTTTGTAACAGTTACTCTAAAGGGCTGATTGCTTACTGTATATAAAACTGAGATTTTACTAATTACACTGTAATTATTGATCAGAATGTTATTTTCACCTTAATGTTAGGGGGTTATAATGTAAAACATTAAACTGGAAAAAGTCAGACTTAAATGATTTTAATTTTCGGACTGTATTGCAACAAAAGGCAAGGATTTTAACAGGGTATAATGATTTTTATAGGCACTGTAGACACATCTGGGTCACATAAAGATCTGATTTTGATGTGAACGGAGTTTTACATTGCATGACTAGCAGATTAAAAACAGACGGTGGCTTACATCATCTGTCAAAAGAGATCATATGTTAATACTTACATTCCTGAGTTGATAGCTGTCATAAAAATACTTACCTGTGCAAGTTGGCTTCATTCTTTACTAAATCTGATTTACTGCAGAAGTATCATACAAATGCTATTGTCAAAAAAGTTGGGACGTTTTGTAAAACTCAACGAGATGAATCTCTGATTTGTTTATACTTCTGATTTAACTGATAAAAGTAGAATGAAAAGATGTCCTATGTTTTACTGATCTACTTCAACTTTAGAATTGGATGTCTGCAACACACTCAAAAAAGTTGGGACAGAGGTTTGTTTAGCACTGTGTTCCATCACCTTTTCTAATAATGACACTTTTTAATTGTTTGGAAACTTACCATCCAGCACTGCCTATAAAGACTGAGCTTTTGGTGGATCCTTCAATTATACCCAATCATGATTCCCTCACTGTCATGTATCCAGCCTGTATGTGCTCCTGTATGTGCACATGTTTGTAATGTTTGTTTTCAAGTGTAAGGCCAACTCCCCTTATCATAATTGGTCTTCTGCTGATTGTCCACAGCTGCACCTGATCCCAGGTAGATTGCTCATGGCATACATCGATCAGCCATAACATTAAAACCACCTCCTTGTTTCTATACTCACTGTCCATTTTATCAGCTCCACTTACCATATAGAAGCACTTTGTAGTTCTACAATTACTGACTGTAGTCCATCTGTTTCTCTGCATGCTTTGTTAGCCCCCTTTCAATGGTCAGGACCCCCACAGGACCACTATAGAGCAGGTATTATTTGGGTGGTGGATCATTCTCAGCACTGCAGTGACACTGACATGGTGGTGGTGTGTTAGTATGTGTTGTGCTGGTATGAGTGGATAAGACACAGCAGCACTGCTGAAGTTTTTAAACACCTCACTGTCACTGCTGGATTGAGAATAGTCCACCAACCAAAAATATCCAGCCAACAGCGCCCTGTGGGCAGCGTCCTGTGACCACTGATGAAGGTCTAGAAGATGACCAACTCAAACAGCAGCAATAGATGAGCGATCGTCTCTGACTTTACATCTTCAAGGTGGCCCAACTAGGTAGGAGTGTCTAATAGAGTGGACAGTTAGTGGACACGGTATTTAAAAACTCCAGCAGCGCTGCTGTGTCTGGTCCACTCATACCAGCACAACACACACTAACACACCACCACCATGTCAGAGTCAGTGCAGTGCAGTGCTGAGAATGATCCACCATCTAAATAATACCTACTCTGTGGTGGTCCTGTGGGGGTCCTGACCATTGAAGAACAGCATGAAAGGGGCTAACAAAGCATGCAGAGAAACAGATGGACTACAGTCAGTAACTGTACAACTACAAAGAGCTTCTATATGGTAAGTGGAGCTGATAAAATGGACAGTGTGTGTAGAAACAAGAAGGTGGTTTTAATGTTATGGCTGATCGGTGTATAGGGGTGCAGCGGTGGACCAGTTAGTGGAGACTATTTTGATTTTGTCCTGGCAATTTGCTTCCATGCTCATGGTTTTGTTTGGTTTGGTTTGGTTTGTTTGGTTTTTGACCTTGCGCCTGTCTGTTAGCGCCTGTCTGTTAGCTCTTTTGTTAATGTTCATGTTTATAAGTCTTGTTTTATGTTAGTCCTGTTCATGTTTTGGTTTAGTCAGTCTATGTTCTTTGTTAGCTTAGCTTTGGGTTTAGAATTGTTTAGGTTCATGTTTCTCGTATTTAGCATTAGCATTTTTTATAGCATTTAGTTTAGTTCATGTGTGTGTGTGTCTTTTCTTGTTCAATCTTATGTGTACACTTGTCTTTTATTATTATTATTAAACACTTTGTTATAACCTCTCTGCGTGTGTGTCGGCCCCTTTTGTCTCGTCCTAGCCCAATCGTTACACTCACCTGTTACTGACTTACCAGCTTATTGTGGAACGTTTTAAAACGTTGTATCTGCAACTGTACCTTTTAATATTCTATCAACTTGTCATGCTTATTTTGCCCCATCCCAACGTTTTGGAGTGTGTTGCAGGCACTTAATTGTTCTTTCTGCTTTTGTCAGTAAAATAAAGATTGAATCTAATTGACAAATCACAGATTTTCTTTTCACTGTATGTCCCAACTTTTCTGGAAATAGAGTTTGTAAAACCTAAAAGCCTGTCATGTTCCATCATGCAAATACAGGCCATGCAACACCAGTTTAACAGAAAAACAGGATGAAATAGGATGAATGATGAGAGGTATTTTCAATTTGAATATTAATATAACTTGGCTTTTAAAGTCATTATTTTAGTAAATCATTTCCACATCAAGGAAACATGTTACCAGTGTGTGGCAAGTATGTGATTATTTTTCACCCGTACATACACTAAAACCATGTAGATTACTACACTGCCATGTTACACAGTGCATCATGAATCACTGATAATGTATGCAGTACGGGTAATGAATAAATATCAGCCTGGTGCTGTTCTCTGTCCCGGGAGGAGTTTTGATTTCAGGTCAGCTGCATTAACACCTACTGTAATGAAGTCTCAGGAGAGTATCATGATTTAAGCAGGCAGCAGCAGTGAACACAACCCACAGTTGTGATTCATTTTGCTCAGAGTAAAACAAAAGCACGGGTGATCTTTGTAATAATTCACATTATTATTAATTACATACTTTAAAAGCACTGCTGTGCATCACTCTCCTGTGATATATACTAATAGTTTTAAACTAATAATTTATCCAACAATTAAACACACATCCCCTTTTTACAATAAATCAAAGGTACTTATGTTGAGACATAAGCCTGTTTGATACAAATCAGCTGATTTACTTTAGGAGCTCAATGACGTTCCGTAAAAGAAAAACAAGTCCTTAGTTTAAGACTTAATGCTGCTTTATCAATTGATCTTGTTGTAAGTGACATTCCTAAAGCAAGATAGTATCTGACAGCTCAACAGTCGTAGAGTGTAGAGCTACATTATTGCCAACAAAACACAATCTACAACCCCAAAATAATAAAAAAAACACATTTTACTTTGACTTTTATTTGATTGCAGACAGGATGAACCTGAGATATGTCATGTTTTGTCTGCTCAACTTTATTTCATTTATTAATAAGCATCCATTCCTGCATTTCAGGCCTGCAACACATTCCAAAAAAAAGTTGGGACAGTAAAGCATTTACCACTTTGTAAAGATGTTTTGGCACCAAGGATACCAAGCGATTTAGTGTTTTAAGTTTTATTTTGTCCCATTCGCACATTCTCTATTGGGGACAGGTCAGGACTGCAGGCAGGCCAGTCCAGTACCCGTACCCTCTTCTTCCACAGCCATGTCTTTGTAATGTGTGCAGCATGTGGTTTTGCATTGTCTTGTTGAAAAATACATGGACGTCCCTGGAAAAGATGACATCTTGAAGGCAGCACATGTTGCTCTAAGATCTCAATGTACTTTTCTGCATTAATGCTGCCATCACAGAAGTGTAAATGACCTCTACCAAGGGCACTGACCATACCATGACAGACCCTGGCTTTTGGACTTGTTGCTGATGACAGTCTGGATGGTCCTTTTTGTCTTTGGTCTGGAGCACACAGCAACCATTTTTTCCAAAAAAGACCTGGAATGCTGATTCATCTGACCACAATACATGTTTCCACTGTGTGATGGTCCATCCTAGATGCCTCCGAGCCCAGAGAAGTCGACACCGCTTTCTGGACATGGTTAACATAAGGCTTCTTTTTTGCACAGTAAAGATTTAATTGCCATTTGTGCATGTAACTCTGTATTGTAGTGCCTGACAAAGGTTTGCCAAAGTAATCCCTCACCCATGTGGTTATATCAGCTATTGTTGAGTGGCGGTTCTTGATGCAGTGCCGTCTGAGGGATTGAAGAACACGGGCGTTCAGCTTAAGCTTGCACCCTTGGCCTTTACGCTCTGAAATATGCAAATCCCTTCCAATTGTTTTTAAACATTTCAATAATTTTCTCACACATTTGTTGACAAACCGGAGATCCTCAGTAAGACTCAGCCTTTCCTGGATGCTGCTTATGTACCAAACCATGATTACAATCACCTGTTGACATCACCTGTTTGGAATCACATCATTATTTAGTTTTTTCACCTCATTACTAGCCCTTAATTGCCCCCATCCTAACTTTTTTTGGAATGTGTTGCAGGCCTGAAATGCAGGAATGGATGTTTATTAATAAATGAAATGAAGTTAAGCAGACAAAACAGGCATTTTTATTTTATTAGCATTTTCCATACTGTCCCAACTTTTTTCTGATTTGGAGTTGTATATTCTTCCACTGCTCATAACAGTGACTGAACCAGAGTCCCTTCCATCAGACATGGCTATTTGTGTCTGTAGAGCACATGGCTAGGTCAGAAGCACCACCCAGAATTAAACTTATGAGTTGAGTCCTAGCAGGGGTGAGTGAGCATATTTAACTGATTTGCCATCGAAGCACCCAAGGTGCCAATTTTAAAGCAGCTTGTTCCTTTTTAGGCAGCAGCTTTTGGTTCACTGAACACCTGTTATTAGCATCACTGTGCTCCATTGTGCTCCACATTTTGAGGTCAATAAAGACATAATTTACGTTTATTAAGGAAGAATCCCACTGGTCTGTACAGAGCCCTGACCTAAACACCTCTGGGATTATTTGGAATGTCAACTGCGAGCCAAGCCATGTCCAATATTAGTTTCCAGTGACAGAATTTCACCATTAATTTGCAACTTTGGGATTATTTAGAATGTCAGCTGTGAGTCAGGTCAATGCTCTTTTGACTGAATGAGTACAAATTTCCATTATTCATTCATCAGTTCATTGTCAGGCCGGCACAGTGGCTTGGTGGGTAGCACTGACGCCTCAAGAAGCAAGGAGGTCCTGGGTTCGGAGTTTGCATGTTCTCCCCATGTCTGTGTGGGTTTCTTCTGGGAGCTCCGGTTTTCGCCCACAGTCCAAAAACATGCAGTCAGGTTAATTGGAGATACTGAATTGCCCTGTAGATAAATGGGTGTGTGTATGTGTGTGTCTGCCCTGCAATGGACTGGCACCATAGCCTAGTGGTTGAAGTACTGGACTAGTAATGAGAAGGTCACTGGTTTAAGCCCCACCACTGCCAGGTTGCTGCTGTTGGGCCCTTGAGCAAGGCCCTTAACCCACAATTGCTCAGACTGTATACTGTAACTGTTAGTCGCTTTGGATAAAGGCGTCTGCTAAATGCCAAAAATGTAAATGTGTTACAGTGTGCCTTGCGCCCATTGAAAGCTGGGATAGGCTCCAGCACCCCACCCCCTATGCGACCATAATTGGATAAGCAGTTAAGAGAGTGAGTGAGTGAGTAATTCATTGTCTGTTTTACCACCTCTTTATCCTGTTCAGGGTTGTAGTGGGTACAATTCACCTGGCAAAAGGTAGGAAACACCCCCGCCAGGTCCCAGTGCATCAAACACACACACACTCCTAGGGCAATTTTAGTATCTCTAATTAACCTGACTGCACGTCTTTGTACTGTAGGAGTAAACTGGAGCTCCCGGAGGAAACGCACAACCCACACATTTACATTTTCAACATTTTAGCAGACGCTTTTATCCAAAGCGACTTACAGCACTGGGACAGTATACAGTCTAAGTATTTGAGGGTTTAGGGCCCAACAGTGGCAACCTGGCAGTGGTGGGGCTTGAACCAGCAACCTTCTAATTACTTGTCCAGTACCTTAACCACTAGGCTACAACATCCCAGACCCAGACACAGGTACCCACTTAGCCACTGTCCAACAAACCTATGGTCAGGTCTCTACAAACTTTTGGTTATTGGTGTATTAATGTCACCTGACAAAACAGAGTAGTTTTTGTTTGTGACTCATTCAGTTCATTAAAATCAGAAAATCATTTATATTAATACTGTGCCTTAAGGGTTCTTCAATACATGACGCATGAATTACGACATCAGTAATCACGCTCAGCTCATTTCATTTACGACATGTGATGCTGTTGCTAGAGCACTTTTAGCAACTGCTTTATAATTGGCTGTTTTATGGTTTGTCATGGGTCCCACCCTGCTGTCTGTCACTCTGGGTAATGGCAGCCTTCACCTTCATTCCTTTCAATCTTCAAAGGAATTTACTGGCCCTATGAACCCTGTGTATGATGTGTGTGTGTGTGTGTGTGTGTGTGTGTGTGTGTGTGTGTGATGAGTGAAAACCAACCACTGGAAGAGTGTTATTGGACTGAGAGCAGGTTTGACTGCATGCATACAATGCCGCACTCTGGCCTGAATTCTTTCTAGTCTAAAACATTATGCAAAAGCATGAAACAGCAAATCATTCACTTATTTATGCATGCCATATTCTCAGTGAATGTGTCACACTGCTGGTACACTTCCATGATCATAATTGAAGGATAGATAGATCAGAAGTTCCATGCTCCAGCTCTAGTTTTATACTTGTAAGCATCTTCTTTTTAAGCATTTCACTCTGGTATGCAGTGTTCCCGCATACCTTCGACTGTGACAGTTGCCTAAGAACTTATAACGTAGTCTGATTGGTTTGGCAGGCGTGCTCTGAGCTGTTTTCTGCCTTTCTTTCCAGACTTTCAGTCTGTACAGGTGAACAGAAGTGCTCAGCAGGTGCTCTGGTCCCACTGCACCTGCCTGGAATTAAAGACAAGATCTGGCATGAACTGAAGACTCAGCTAAGATAGCATGACCTGGACCCAGCACTTCTGGCCCCTACGTAGGAGGACGAACAACAAGTTCAGGACGCTGGTCTCCAACCTGCTTTATGAGGACCAGAATTTAAAACATCAGCCCAACAGGGGATACGCCAGCAATGCCGTCAAGACCACCAAGTACAGCCTGTGGTCCTTTATACCCAAGAACCTGATCGAACAGCTCCACCGGTTTGCCAATTTTTATTTCATAGGCCTTGCAGTGCTCAACTTTATTCCGGTGGTGAATGCCTTCCAACCACAAGTGGCCATCATTCCCATCTGTGTCATACTGGCTCTGACCGCCATCAAAGACGCCTGGGAGGATTTCACGCGGTACCAGTGTGATCGGCAGCTTAACAACAAGCTCTGCCTCATCTACAGCAGGTAAACCACATAACGTTTTGCATCTGCTGGAAAATCTCACTTAAATGGCCTTTATCATGTTAAATTAATTCTTGGTTTTTATTTGAAGGGTTAGGAGTAGATGAAGACACAATGTAGAAAGCAAAAATAAATCAATTAAAAATATCTATGACCAAAAACACAGTGAATGAACCAATCAGGAGTTTCAGAATTCATGTTGGTGCCTAAAGGGTAAAACTCAAAATAGATTTTACAGATTTGTGTGTATTTTACAGTGCAAACCACAGTTTCACAAAAGATGTTGGGACAGTATGTAAGGTGTAAATAAAATCTGAAACAAGTTATTTGTAATGCCACTTTAACTGTAGTTGACAGAAATCTGTGCTGCCACTTTGCCAAAAATGTGTCAGTGAATAATGTGATGGTTTAAGCACTTTCCTCAACAAACAAGTAACTGCAAGGATTTGTGGATAATATCATTAAATGTATAATATTATTCAAAGATTTAGAGAATCTTAAAAAACCTTTCTTTGTAAATAACATGACTGGTCTACCTGCACTCCAGACATGTCTCCTACTGATAACGTTATGTAATGCAAAATGTGACAATGAAACCCAAGAGAATTGTAAATTTTTAGACTTACATTATGAATAAATGCCAACAAAAACAGTCTTCAAAACTCAAGTGAAGTCAAATGCTAAAAACACACACTAGCAAACCAGAGCTGTGATCTCGAATACATCGTATCGAGTCTCAGCTCTGCCTGCTGGTTGGAGTGACACATGGACAATGATTGGTCTGTTGTTCATATAGGGATGGGGTATTGAGCCCGATCATAACTGATGCAACTACCACCTCTGCTGGCTGATTGATGGCACCTGCACAGAGACGGGGAAGGAGTGCGTTGATCAGGGTGTGTCTCTCCATACACAGAGCTGATCTGCAGCTGATCTCGTCTGGTGTAGGTGATAAAATGCATACGGCTGCTGCCCACGTGTCGGAGGGGCGTGGGTTAGCTTCGTTCTCCTCAGAGCTGGGGCCGGCATTAGTGGAAAGGAAGCATGACGCAATCGGGCAATTAGACGCGCTAAAAGTCGGGAGAGAAAGGGCAGCAAGTCTGTAAAAGTTACGTTCATCCTAAAGGTAACCAGTTAAATGTAACAAAGTAAACATAGTGTTACTTGCTTTTAATTTTGAATTGGTGTGGTTCTTTTGTGGACTACACCTTTTTATAATCCAGCTGTTATTAAAATAAGCAGTTGTTATTGAATCTCATTCTCTCTGCCTTCCTTCACCTTTCCTGCCTTCACTCAGCATGTGTGCGAGTGTGCGTTTCAAAGCCCCATGAGATTTGTTGACCTAGAAATAAAATTTGTGTAGGAGATTTTTTTCCTCTTTTGACGAGCTGCACAATGTCTTTGCGTTCGACGTGTCATGTGCTTTTTGGTGAAACCTTCGTCACACTGTTGCATCAGAGTGAATAGAGAGAGAAAACCAGAGCCGTTTAGATCTATTTTCGACTGCCTGAAGAGCCGGTGATAAACACAGTAGTGATAGCGAGAGATGAAAGAGACGAGATGAAAAACAGAGAGAGAAGGCGAAGGGGAGGGTGGAAGGGAGAGAGAGAGAGAGAGAGAGAGAGAGAGAGAGAGAGAGAGAGAGAGAGAGAGAGAGAGAGAGAGAGAGAGAGAGAGAGAGAGAGAGAGAGAGAGAGAGAGAGAGAGAGAGAGAGAGAGAGAGAGAGAGAGAGAGAGAGAGAGAGAGAGAGAGAGAGAGAGAGAGAGAGAGAGAGAGAGAGAGAGAGAGAGAGAGAGAGAGAGCAAAAGACATATAAGGAGGCAGCTTTGAAGAAGTGTTTGACTGTTTTGGTTTTCCTTGAATTTATCTCAGCAAGTGATTTTGGTCAGGCTGTCGGTCAGGCTGTCGGTCAGGCTGTCGGTCGGTCTGGTTTATCCCTTTGCTTTTTCCCCAGCACATGAGTTTGATTTGATCTGGTTTGCCTGTTACTCTGTCATGTTGGTTTAACTTACT
Source organism: Trichomycterus rosablanca (assembly GCF_030014385.1). Lineage (NCBI taxonomy): Eukaryota > Metazoa > Chordata > Actinopteri > Siluriformes > Trichomycteridae > Trichomycterus > Trichomycterus rosablanca. The sequence continues at coordinate 18,583,762 of NC_085988.1, forward strand.
CCTGCTTATTTTGCATGTTTGCCTTGTTTTGATTAGCTTTGTGTCTGTCTGTCAGCTTTGCCTTTTTGTTTAGTTTGCCTTGTTTGTCTGTTAGTTCTTGTTTAGCTCCTGTTTATTCCTGTTAGCTACTGTTGGTTTGTTTCTGTTTATGCCTTGTTTTTTCTTGTTCCTGTCGGTTACTATAGTTCATGTTTAGCTTAGTTCATATGTGTTTAGAATAGTGTTAGCTTAGCTTTGTTCGTGTATTAGCATTTAGCCTAGTTCATGTGTGCCACTTTAAACATACGTCACTGTGGTAATTTGTGCTGCTTTAACACAGCAACGTTGTGTTTATACTGTATAGTGATAACACGGCTCTTTTTTCCAGTTTGTGGTCGTGAGTTACAAATTACTCGAGCTGCTGCTGCTACATATTGTGAAATGTAGGGTACTTCGAATAATAATTTTTGTTTTAAAAAAGTGTGAGATCACTAGACAATATTAGTTATTAATTGACGCTTCAATATCATCTTTGCTCTGTCTCCTGCCACGCCCCCTTCGTTGTGGTTGGTTTCCAGCTAATTAGCCACAGGTGAAGCTTGTCTGAGCAGAAGACATATAAGGAGGCAGCTTTGAGAGACTGATTGGAGACTTTTGTTGGTTTGGTTTTCCTTGAATTTGTCTCAGCAAGTGATTTTGGTCAGTCTGTCATGTATTAGCATTTAGCCTAGTTCATGTGTGTTTAGTATTCATGTTTAACATTAGCATTTAGCAGCGTTCGGTTGTTTGCGTCTTGTCTTGTTCTAACCAGTCTTGTACCTTTTGTATTGTCTTTTTTCATTAAATCTTTGAAACATCTCGGCGTGTGTCCACCCCCTGTTGTCTGTCATAGCCCATATAGTGTCACATCAACCTCTCCATCAATTATCTATAAACCACACTCCATTAATATTTCCATCAATGTTCAGTCCCGCCTAGAGGTTACATGATAAAGACAAGTCCAAACCAAATAGAGAAGTAGGGAAATAACACACAAATACATATTTCTATGTGCTGTGTAGTACTTGCTTTATTTCTGGAAAGTTTTTTTTTGCCATTAATACTAACTAATAGTAAAGCTTTAGGCTCTCAATTAGAGGTTTTCAAAATATGCACAAGACACTAAATAAAAAAAGATGTAAATGCGCTGAACAGAGTGAGCTGATAATGATTGTGTTTTAAAAAGTGTTAGAATCATGTATTTTTATTCTGATTCCAGTTTTGTTTATTATATCTGCCATAGTTTTATTCTGAAAGAAATAAATGATTTAGTTCTGCTACACTGATCAGCCATAACATTAAAACCACCTTGTTTCTACACTCACTGTCCATTTTATCAGCTCCACTTACCATATAGAAGCACTTTGTAGTTTTACATTTACTGACTGTAGTCCAGCTGTTTCTCTACATGCTTTGTTAGCCCCCTTTCATGCTGTTCTTCAATAGAACAGGACTCTCCCAGGACCACTACAGAGTAGGTATTATTTAGGTGGTGGATGATTCTCAGCACTGCAGTGACACTGACATGGTCAAAAAAGCTTTGATATTGCTTATATTGATATTCAGCTTTACAGGGCAAGCGACTGAAAAATCACACTAACCTTATTCTGATGATTTGCACTGAATGGTTTCAGCCAGGTTTATGTAGTCTGGACAATAGCTGCTGATGCCAATGTCCAATATGCCAAGTGTTCATCAGTAAGCATGGACCGAAATTTAGACTTAATTATTTTTATGTTGAAAAAGGCTGATTCACACAAGTTGGTTGATCCAAAAAATGCTAAAAGTAAAATATGTGACACATTTTCTTATGTTTGGGTATTTTACCTCAGCCAGCAAGTTCCAAAATTGCCCAGCAGAGGCCCTTGACTTCATATGAATGTCAGATTGTAGGATTAAAATTTCTATATGTAACATGAGATCTGAATATTCTCTGTCAGCTTCTTCTACGTATGAATGAAACAGCCATCTTTGCAGTGGTCTTGCCTAAATCTAACCATTTTTGTTTTCTTTGTGCTTGGTTGCGTGCTCATCTTCACAAACAGTGTAAGTCACAAAAGGAAAAATTCAAAAATGGCACAAACTGGCTACTGATGAATGAAAACTTTCTAGATTAGCGGTGCTTTAGGTGGACTGAGGTGTAGCTATGATAACAAACCACAAATGAAAGAAACAGTGGACACATTTCATGTCAATGACGCTGACCTGTTTGAATGAGGCGCGATCTACCAGCGTGCACTGTGCGATCGACTGGTAGATCGCGATCGACTGGTAGATCACGATCGACGTATTGGGCACCCCTGCTGTAAGGGATGTAGTATGATCTCCACAGTCACTAGACTTCAACCCAGTTAAACACCTATGTAAGATTTCAAACCATCACTTTAAATTATTAATACACCAATTAAGGAGACTTTTTTTTTTTATGTACTATTTTGGAGAGCAGGGTGCGCTAATGTTGTTCTGTGGTTCCAGATCTTTAAATGGCAGTGTAGGTTTAAAATCCTACACAGAGATGAACTGTTAAAGTAAACTGTAAAAGTAAATGTACCATAATAATTGTAGAGTGGGAGATAATAGGCTCTGTTTCTTTAACCATCAAACTCTGTATGTTTCCACTGCTCTCAAATACCTACTGTTCGTATGAGGGTTTATTTTTATTCCCTAATTATGATCTAATCAAGTTGCTAGAAATGGCAACATACACTGTGCAGACTTCTGCTTTCTGGTTTAAACCGTACTTGGGATTGGCATTTTGCCATATTTATACACTGCTTACCAGGGAAACAAAAACTGTAACTTCTGCGTGTGATTGAGTACCGTCCATGGCTCATTAAACTGCATCGTACAGCAGAATCTTAGAGCTAAAGAGTGATTGATGTGGTTCATGCAGAGATACATATACTCCCAAACCTCCACTGCTGCTCTACTCCTGCTGTTACCATGCTTATCTAGGTCATCAAAACACCAACCATAGAATATGCCACAACCAGTACTTTTATATAATAGCTACCCATCTGCCAAATGGCCAAATTTACCACTGCCAGGTTTTACCATCCACTCTGCACATCCACAAATTTGTGAATATCTTCTGGCACTTTTTCTTCTGTTATGTTGATTATTATTATGTCATAACTAGATATAACTGTATGTAAAAATGTGGGCAACCGTTGACAATTCAACATTGGAGTTTTAAAGCCTGTTTAGTGTAACTGTTAGGTTCTTTCTTAGCTCCCTTAGAAAGGCCCTTCTTGTCCGAATGGCTAGAAAGTTCTTTTTCAATATTACTGTAAAATATTAAATGTAAAATATGTTGTCAAGCAGATTTTCATGCATTATTAACAGTCTAGATTTTGCTGAGGTGGAATGTACACCGATCAGGCATAACATGACCACTGATAGGTGAAGTGAATAACACTGATTATCTCACCTGTTAGTGGGTGGGATATATTCAGCAGCAAGTGAACATTTTATCCTCAAAGTTGATGTGTTAGAAGCAGGAAAAATGGGCAAGCGTAAGGATTTAAGGATTTGTGATGGCTAAACGACTGGGTCAGAGCATCTCCAAAACTGCAGCTCTTGTGGGGTGTTTCCGGTCTGCAATGGAAGAAGGTGGCCTGGTCTGATGAATCACGTTTTCTTTTACATCACGTGGATGGCCGGGTGTATGTGCGTCGCTTACCTGGGGAACACATGGCACCAGGATGCACTATGGGAAGAAGACAAGCCGGCGGAGGCAGTGTGATGCTTTGGGCAATGTTCTGCTGGGAAACCTTGGGTCCTGCCATCCATATGGATGTTACTTTAACACGTACCACCTACCTAAACATTGTTGCAGACCATGTACACCCTTTCATGGTAACGGTATTCCCTGATGGCTGTGGCCTCTTTCAGCAGGATAATGCGCCCTGCCACAAAGCAACAATGCTTCAGGAATGGTTTGAGGTGTTGACTTGGCCTCCAAATTCCCCAGATCTCAATCCAGTTGAGCATTTGTGGGATGTGGCCAATAGCTGATTAAAAGCTGATTACTCCGACCACATATTTCATTTTTGACAGGGTCCAGGATTTGTGCTTCTTAAATAATGCATCTTTGTGCATTGGTCTTTGATACAAAATAGCACATGTGCCAGTAATTGCAGCAAAATATAAAACAATGAATATGTTTTGTTTAGTCTGTGTTTTTTGGGGTATTATTTGTAACTTTCCTGCATATTGGCATCCATCCCTATCAGTAAACTTTAATATGCAACCACTGCTCTATTTTGCTGATGCTGTTTGTTTAACCTACATTGCTATTTCTGTTCAGATCAGCTGACTTTTTCTAAAGATTGCACATACAATTTTGGCAGCAACTGTTTGGCCTTTTAATATATTGGTTTATTTCAATCATGTGCAATCAATAAACCTGTGGTACCTGTGCCAGGTGGGTACTAATCAAACCCAGCAATCTGCTTTATCTACTTGAATTAGCAGGAACAAATATCACCTGTATGTAAATGGTAATATTTATGCTAAGTTATGCTAAGTCAAGTGAGGCTTTTTCATCTAATAAGCCATACTTTATTATTAGCTTGCTTTGTGAACCAACTGCAGATTAAATACTCTTACATAGCAGAGCAAATCTGGTGTTTTTTATCTGATTCTTAACTGAGAATCTACGTAGCAAGACAGGCCAGGACATTTCTGTGAGTGCTGCACAGAAATATGGGTCCTTGAGACCTGAAGTAAATGCTTGCCTTGGCACTGATTTCACACCTTACCTCAAAATGCACAAGTGTGGATTGGTTTCTCTCAATTGCCTCTGGATGTAAGGAAATGAGTTAATAGGTGAGTGTGGTTCAGCTGGGCACCCAGTGTTAGGTGGTGTCTGGCCCACAACAACTCTCGAAAATGAATGTCATGTTGGTTTTGTGGGTAATGATGCAAAGCTGCAGGGTTTTGATTTAAGCCTGATATACATGTTTGTATGAAATTAGACATGTTCTCTTTGTGTCTGCATACTCATCTACCTAAAATATAAGGTAGTAAGTAAATAGACTGGCTAGTCTTAAACGTCCATAGGTGTGAGTGAGTATGAATAAATGGGTGTGAAATGCCCGCAATACAATGCCTTTATTTGTCATATATACATATACACATGTACAGAACAATGAGATTTTTTCTTCACATATCCCAACTTGTTTGGAAGCTGGGGTCAGAGCACAGTGTCAGTCATTGTACCGCACCCTTGGAGCTGAGAGGGTTAAGGGCCTTGCTCATGGACCCAACAGTGGTTGGCTACCTGGCCTTTCAATTGATATCCCAAAGCTCTACCCACTAGACTGTCCCATGAATAGACTGGTGTCCTGTCTTTTGTCAAAACACAAGGCAGGGAAACATCTTAGACAGGGTTTGATCTATTGACAACACACACACACACACACACACACACACACACTCAATTACTGATAACCAAGTGCAAATTAGAAAGGTAAATCCACCTTCTGTGTGATTTTGGATGGTGGTAGGAAGAAGCTAAAGTATTAAAAGGAAACCCAACTAAGCATGCTGGTAAACATTTACTACCCAGACTGTTCTGTTATCAACACTTAAGCTTTTCCTTAAACACCTACAGTTTGATCAAATTAAATGATGTAAATCAAATCATGCTGTCGACACGGTGGCTCAGTGGGTAGCACTGTCGCCTCACAGCAAAAAGGTCCTGGGTTTGATCCCCAGGCGGGGCGGTCCAGGTCCTTTCTGTGCGGAGTTTGCATGTTCTCCCCATGTCTGTGTGGGTTTCCTTTGAAAGCTCCGGTTTCCTCCCACAGTCCAAAAATATGCAGTCAGATTAATTGGAGACACTGAATTGTCCAATAGGTGAATGGGTGTGTGTGTGTGTGTGTATGTGTGTCTGCCCTGCGATGGACTGGTGCCCCATCTAGGGTGTTACTGTGTGCCTTGTGCCCATTAAAAAGATGGGATAGGCTCCAGCACCCCCCACGACCCTAATTGGATAAGCGGTTAAGAAAGTGAGTGAGTGAGTGAGTGAGATCATGCTGTTCAAATACTGGTCAAAAGACTGAATTTTATGCAATACTAGATGTTCTATACTACACTTTATGTGAATCCACTCGTGTCCCAAACATTGCAGTTTCTGTTTGATTGACTGTCTACTCCAGTCTGGGGTTGAACATGTCACTAAGTATGCCGTCGTTTTTTAATATTTTAAATGCAGTTTGACCCAAAATACCATAAAACCTAATGTTGCTCTGCTGTAAGAAAAGTGGCCGGCAATTAGAGAAACATAATGAACTTTGAATTTAATATGGTGGTTTAAACTCTGCTATGGTGTTGGTATAATTTAATAATGAACTCTATTGAGTGCTCAGGTGGCACAGCAGTCTATTATGCTAGCCCACTACTGCTATACACAGATATACACTGATCAGCCATAACATTACAACCACCTCCTTGTTTCTACACACATTGTCCTTTTTATCGGCTTCACTTACCATATAGAAGCTCTTTGTAGTTCTACAATTACTGACTGTAGTCCATCTGTTTCTCTGCATGCTTTGTTAGCCCCTTTCATGCTGTTCTTTAATGGTCAGGACTCTCCCAGGACCACTACAGAGCAGGTATTATTTGGGTGGTGGATCATTCTCAGCACTGCAGTGACACTGACATGGTGGTGGTGTGTTAGTGTGTGTTGTGCTGGTATGAGTGGATAAGACACAGCAGCGCTGATGGAGTTTTTAAACACCTCACTGTGACTGCTGGACTGAGAATAGTCCACCAACCAAAAATATCCAGCCAACAGCGCCCCGTGGGCAGCGTCCTGTGACCACTGATGAAGGTCTAGAAGACCTTCAACTCCAACAGCAGCAATAGATGAACGATCGTCTCTGACTTTACATCTACAAGGTGGACCAACTAGGTAGGAGTGTCTAATAGAGTGGACAGTGAGTGGACATGGTATTTAAAAACACCAGCACTCCAGCACAACACACACTAACACACCACCACCATGTCAGTGTCACTGCAGTGCTGAGAATGATCCACCACCCAAATAATACCTACTCTGACCATTGAAGAACAGCATGAAAGGGGGCTAACAAAGCATGCAGAGAAACAGATGGACTACAGTCAGTAATTGGACAATGTGTGTAGAAACAAGGAGGTGGTTTTAATGTTATGGCTGAATGATGTAATTGGCTATGTCTGAAGCAATTTTGCTCCCAGTGTTTTTCGACCCTGACCAGGATAAAACGGTTGATAGAAATAAATGCGTAAAAAAATTAAATTAACTTAATATTCTCAATGGTGCACAACAATGTATCACAACGTAATGCATCATGATAATTTAATTCAATAATAACAAAGATTTAATTTTTTGTCACAAGCTAAATTAACAAACAGCATGATAGAAGCACAGAGCATGCAGAGAACAGCCACATTTGGATATTGTTTAATCATTTAATCATGCACCTTCGGTTTTATTCCCTCTGCATAATACAGAAACGGCAGTGTTGCTGGTCCACTAATCTCCAGATTTTCTCCAGATAAAAGGCTCAGAGAAAAAAATTGTAATTTTAAGGTCTAATATTATACAGTCTTTCTTTTATTAGAAAAATAGCTGAATGTGATAGTTCTCCTTTAAGTATTGGAAGAGAAAATGAAAGATTACGAGCCCAGACATTAATTAGGCTGCTCTAAGCTCTCCAGCTAAGTGGGTCTTTAACTGGAAGTAGGTTTTACACTAAATCATATACTCAGAAGAACAGCCTTGCTAATTACACGAGAAATTAAAACTAACATTAAAGTAGTGTAAGCTGTATATAAATACAAACAAAGATGTTATAAAGAACTAAACTGATTAGGAGGAGTATTTATACACTACTAATGAATTACATGAGTACTAAGCTGTTGCAGGCCTTTACAGCTCTGATACATCTACATTAAAAATAATCATAGTTTTTGCAGCATTGTTGTTAAACTTTGTTTTTAGTTCCTTAAGGTTACAAAGGTCACAGTAATATGCTTACACTTTTTTAATTGTCTATATATTGTTTTCTCCTCCTTTAGCGCATCCAATTGTTCAATTTGCATCGTGCTTCCTCTCTGTCTATGCTGAACCCTGCCCTGACCGAGGAGATCGAAGCTAACCCATATCCCCTCCGAAACATGGGCAGCAGCCGGATGCATTTTTGCCACCCACACATTGATAAGTGTGGCGCCACCTAGCGTTGCATGCGGAGAGACACACCCTAAGGGCACTCTTCCTCATCTCTGTGCAGGCGCCTCTAATCAGCCGGCAGAGGTCGTAATCGCATTTTGACAGAGAGACCCACATTTGTCCCGCCCCCCAACTGAGCAACCAGCCAATCATAGCCTCGAACCGGTAAGGCAGAGCTGGATTCGATACGATGTACTGTCTTTTTACCGCTGCGCCACCTGAGCGGCTAATTGTCTATAAATATTTAATCAGATTTAAGTCAGGAAATTGGCTAATTGGCTAAGCCATCCATTTCTTGTTGAAACATCAAGATTTCGTTTTCCAGAAATTTATTTGAAACCCTCTTGTAACGTGTCTTGGGTCGTTGATTTATTTATGTTTCCTTTTATGCTGTACAAGGACTCAGTGGTACATTTTGTAGAGAAGCAGCCTCATATTCTTCAGTGGTCACCTGGTGATCATCATACAAGACTAGTGTTCAGTTCAAGCTGCCACTGTCGGGCCCCTGAACAAGGACTTCAGCTGTCATTGTGTAGATCACATGTGTCAAACTCAAGGCCCACGGGCCAAATTCGGCCCGCCCCGTCATTTTATGTGGCCTGTGAGAGCTTAAAAGACATATGATTGTCTTAAAATACACTGTAAAATTGTACATAAACTGCATCTCCCACAATGCATTCCGATTTTCTGCCATCTTGTGTAACGAGTAACTAACGCTTCTGTCATGAATGTAACCAAAGTGTAAAACATGATTTTAAAATCCTAATAAATGCATTTATTTATAATTAATTGTTTTTTTTTAACAATTAAATACAGTTAAAACACTGAAATCCCTTATTCTCTTTTATTTTCCTTTATTTAATACTTGCCTGTTGACAGGTGAATTGCCACCACAGTTGACTTATCATGCACACAAAGCAAGTTTTAAATTACATTAATCCATCCCTTACCTGTTGTCCTCTCCCTGTTGCTAAACACTACATGACTTTTAAGGTGTTCCGATCACTGTACAGTTTACACTACACAACTTGATCTCTTGTAATCGGGAGTCTTTTAAGTCGTTGTGGTTTTCACACTACACAACTGATCAGCAATAGGGGGTCACACACTACACCATGTATCACCAGGAGGAATCTCAGACGAGTCTGTCTGATCTCCCAAACTACGTTTAATTAGGAAAACACGCATGAAAATTGAGAATGAAATCGTTGGTATTATGGTTTGGTGTGGACGATAAATCACAAATACTGTAAAGCTTGTATGTGTGCCGATGTATTCTTATAGAAACTATATTATCGTAACACCTTTTACACTACAGGATTTTGAGTCGCTGACAGGTCCAGATATTTAACATGCTAGATACAGTATTTTTCTTGAGTCGGTGAGCGCTCTGCAAGGTGATTGGATCGAGTCACTGAACAGTTCACACATAGCGACTGAGAGCCGATTTTTGAGCCCCAATCGAACGCTGATTTGCCTCCGAGCTGGCACATCTAGCGGCGACCTGTTGGAGTGTAAACTAGGCATAAGAAGCACCCATAGAATGAAGCTACCACCACCATGTTTCACTACTGAGATGGTATTGTCCAGGTGATGTGCAGTGCCAGAGTTTTTATATGACTTTTATTCACCATTGACCACTGATTTTGAAGTGCTGCAGAGATGGTTGTCCATCCAACAAGTTTTCTTTTTTGTGCACAGGACTTTCAAAGCTCTTTTAGAGTCGTTTGGCCAGATGACCAACTTTAGGAAGGTTCAAGATTGTGCCAAGCTTATTCCATTTGAAAATGTTAATGCCACTACGGTCCTGGGAACTGAGGGATCGAAGATCACAGGTGTTAAGCTTAAGCTTGCGCCCTTGGCCTTTATGCACTGAAATTCCTCTCAATTTCTTGAATCGTTTAATGATATTATGCACTATAGAGGGAGAAATATACAAATCCCTTCTAATTTTTCTTTGAGGTTCATTGTTTTTAAACATTTCAATTATTTTCTCACACATTTGTGGACAAACTGGAGATCCTCCGATTATCTTTACTCATCAAAGACTCTGTTTGGATGCTGTTTTTGTACCAAACCATGATTACAATCACCTGTTGACATCACCTGTTTGGAATCACATCATTATTTAGTTTTGTCACCTGATTACTAGCCCTAAACCTTTTTGGAATGTGTTGCAGGCCTGAAATGCAGGAATGGATGTTTATTAATAAATGAAATAAAGTTGAGCAGATAAAACATGAAATATCTCAGGTTCATCCTGTCTGCAGTCAAATAAAAGTCTAAATAAATGTAATGAACACTGCATTTTTATTTCATGTGCATTTTCCATACTGTCCCAACTTTTTCTGATTTGGGGTTGTACTTAAAATATTCTTATAATTTATTAGGACTTTTAACATCATGTTTTACACAGTTTGGTTACATTCATGACAGACAGGTAATTACTGGTTACACAAGATTCATCAGTTTAAGTCACGGACAATTTCGCTACAATTTTTCACAATCTCCAATTCACCTCACTTGCATGTCTTTGTACTGTGGGAGGAAACTGGAGCTCCCAGAGGAAACCCACACAAACACGGGGAGAACATTCATCTACAAACGCCACATAGAAAGGACCCGGACCTCTCCACCTGGAAATCAAACCCAGGACTTTCTAGCTGTGAGGCGACAATGCTACCCACAGAGTCACCATGCTGCCCGCTTATAAATATAGTTTTGTTTATAATTTCAAATGTAAATATATTGTGTCTAAAATTTGAAGTATATGCACAGATAATAAAAGATAATTTAATATGTAAATAAATTATAAAGTTTATCTATTTTATAATGTTTTACAAAAACTAAGTGAATGAATTATTTGCTAATATGCTGGTGTGTGGCATTCAGTCATGATTAGTTACAGAAATAATTTAAGTCCCTGGATTGCAGCGACATACACTGATTCTCAACACTGCAGTGACAATGACATGGTGATGGTGTGTTAGTGTGTGTTGTGCTGGTATGAGTGGATTAGACACAGCAGCGCTGCTGGAGTTTTTAAATACCGTGTCCACTCACTGTCCACTCTGTTAGACACTCCTACCTAGTTGGTCCACCTTGTAGATGTAAAGTCAGAGACGATCACTCATCTATTGCTGCTGTTTGAGTTGGTCATCTTCTAGACCTTCATCAGTGGTCACAGGACGCTGCCCACGGGGCGCTGTTGGATGGATAGTTTTGGTTGGTGGAGTATTCTCATTCCAGCAGTGACAATGAGGTGTTTCAAAACTCCATCAGCATTGCTGTGTCTTATCCACTCATACCAGCACAACACACACTAACACAACAACACCATGTCAGTGTCACTGCAGTGCTAAGAATGATCCAACACCCAAATAATACCTGCTCTGTAGTGGTCCTGTGGGTGTCCTGACCATTGAAGAACAGGGGGCTAACAAAGCATGCAGAGAAACAGATGGACTACAGTCAGTAATTGTAGAACAACAAAGTGCTTCTATGTGGTAAGTGGAGCTGATAAAATGGACAGTGAGTGTAGAAACAATGTTATGGCTGATCAGTATAAACTTTCTTTAAAAGTCTAATAAAAATATGTTTACTTATGGTGAATTTCATAAAAACACTTAAAACCGGTCATGCATAAACACTAACCTCCTCTGCAATTTCCTTCGGGATCAATAAAGTGTTATCTTATCTTATCTTAACCTACATTATTCTGCTTGACATGATGAGAATATTATCAGGTTAATCTAATCTGTGTTTATCTGTGTTAGGATTTTTAAGCTTTAAGGTAGAATGTTAAAGGCAGAACGTGCCTGCAGGCTGTGAGTTTACACAGCACTTTAAGTTAATGAGAGGATATTGTTCTAGTGTAACAGGTATGCAGGTATAATATAACTGTTGGCTGGTAGACTTCTTGACTTGGGAGGGGTTGCTCTGGCATGTCGTACATGTCGTGTTTAAGAATGAAACCCACCCTGTTTTACATGTTGGCCCACATTCCTGGAGAAACCAGTGATTTGCATAGTTTGTTTTTTCTTGTCAGACTTTTCAATCAGCTGAATGAATGATGTGGCACTTGTAATCCCAATGTATGTATGTTCACACTTAATTGTACTGTATTTGTTGATGTTGAAAGATGAACATTAGGAGGTGTATTAACAATTAACACAGCCCCATACCATGACAGATAACAGCTGATAACAGTCTGGATGGTCCGCACACAGCGTCCATTTTTTCCAAAAAAGACCTGGAATGCTGATTCATTTGACCACAGTACACGTTTCCACTGTGTGATGGTCCATCCTAGATGCCTCAGAGCCCAGAGAAGTTGATGCCACTTCTGGACATGGTTAACATAAGGCTTCTTTTTTTGCACAGTAAAGTTTTAAGTGGCATTTGTGCATGTAACTCTGTATTGTAGTGCTTGACAAAGGTTTGCCAAAGTAATCCCTCACCCATGTGGTTATATCAGCTATTGTTGAGTGGCGGTTCTTGATGCAGTGCCGTCTGAAGGATTGATGATCACGGGTGTTCAGCTTAAGCTTGCGCCCTTGGCCTTTACACATTGAAATTCCTCCCGATTCCTTGAATGGTTTAATGATATTATGCACTGTGGGAGAAATATGCAAATCCCTTCCAATCTTTCTTTGAGGTTCATTTTCAATCATTTTCTCACACATTTGTTGACAAACTGGAGATCCTCTGATCATCTTTGCTCATCAAAGACTCAGCCTTTCCTGGATGCTGCTTTTGTACCAAATCAGGTATATTAATAAATGAAATGAAGTTGAGCAGACAAAACATAAAATATATCAGGTTCAAACTGTCTGCAATCAAATAAAAGTCAAAGTAAATGTTAGGAACACTGCATTTTTATTCTATTTGCATTTTCCATACTGTCCCAACTTTTTAATTTGGGGTTGTATATAGGGTGTATTCCTGCATTCTACTCAGTGTTACAGATGTTTCTTTAAAGATGAATAAATAATAATAATAATAATAATAACACAGGTCTGTCTTGGTGCAGGCATCAGCAGAACTTTGTGGAAAAGAGATGGAAGGATGTACGAGTGGGGGATTTCGTTCGAGTGCTCTCTAATGAGATCATCCCTGCAGACCTCCTGCTTCTCCACACATCCGACCCTAATGGAGTGTGCCACTTAGAGACGGCCAATCTGGATGGCGAGACCAACCTGAAGCAGAGGAGAGTGGTGCCCGGTCTCTTCACTCTGGTGAGGGTCATGACAGACACTACCTATCAAAGCTTTAAGACCTGCAGGGCAGACAGAATGGTTTGTGTGCTGAGAGAATGCAGATTAATTGTGAAGCCCTAAACTTAAAATGCTTTTTAATACATTATCCCCTATGACACTGCTGCATTCGGTCCAGAAGTAAACTAAAGTTATTTCTGTCACTGGAGAACCTTGTATTACAACATAATGTTTTTTTTCTGATGTCTTTCTCAATAAACACAGACTTAGATGGCTTAGAAAGTCTTTACATTTGCTTTTGTGGCATTTAGCAGACAGTCTTTAAGTGACTCACACGTCTTTAGATAGATGAACAGATGGTCTTTAGATAGACAGACAGACAAATAGATAGACAGATGGTCTTCAGATAGACAGACAGACAGACAAATAGATAGACAGACTGTCTTAAGATAGACAGACAGACAGACACAGACAGACATACACACAGATAGATAGACTGATAGTCTTTAGATAGACGGTCAGACAGACAGACATAGACAGACAGACAGATAGAACGACAGTCTTTAGATAGACGGACAGAAAGACAGACAGATAGATAGACAGACAGACCTTAGATAGACAGACAGACAGACAGACCGACAGACAGACAGACAGACCGATAGATAGATAGATAGATAGATAGATAGATAGATAGATAGATAGATAGATAGATAGATAGATAGATAGATAGATAGATAGATAGATAGATAGATAGATAGATAGATAGACATGTTCAACAGGTTAAACATGGCAGGGGTAGTGTAATGGTATGAGAGAAAAACAACTAAAATAAATGTATGAATGTAAGATAATGCAATTTTTGGTTTTATGGTTTTGATTAGTTTATCTTGGTCGAAGTCACAGCGGGCTTAGTTCTACTTAAAAATGCAGGGCTTTGAACACCAAAAGAGATGCTGTGAAATGACAGTTCTTAATTATCTTAATCATTCAGTGTTAGAAATATGCGATAATAATAAAGGACGGATGGACATACAGATAGACAGACTGGTTGGTTGGTAGGTAGGTAGGTAGGTAGGTAGGTAGGTAGGTAGGTAGTTAGGTAGGTAGTTAGATAGATAGACAGACAGACAGACAGACTGTCTTTAGATGGATTGACAGATAAGCAGACAGACAGACTGCATTTTATTATTATCCGAATCTACACATCAGCTGGGCCTGTTACAAACATACAGTATGTCCCATACAAACCTATATAACCATTAGTACACAGCTGTAGGTGGTTTGGATGTTTAGATAGAGATCAGTCAAACTAAACTATTATATATATATATATATATATATATGTAGTGATGGTTAATTAAGGGAATACCACAAATGCCGGATTCACAGTTACTAATATGGTGTTGGTTTTGTGTTACAGGATTCTCCATTTGAGCCTCTAAACTTTGACAGCACTGTCATCTGTGAGAATCCCAATGACAACCTCAACAGTTTCAATGGTTATTTGTAAGTAACAAAGCTCATCTATAAGAATCCGTTTCTTGGCTAATAAACCACATCAAGTCTCCAATTTATTTTACCATACTCTATTATACAAGTGAAGGGTGTGAGGAAAGCTGTTTTGCAGGCTAGCTTCAACAATTACTGTCTTCTAATAAGGCAGAAGTGGTGCTAACAGTCATCAAATCACAGTCAAATTAGCTATTAAACATGGACCAGGGATGTCCAGGGATGTGAAAAGTTGGGAGATAGCAGTGGGAGTAAAGTTAACCTGTAGAAAGCAGATAATCAATAAGCTTAGAATAACTGAATAACATCTCTTTGTATGAATGTTTCCATCTGTATTCAGAAATACAGTACACTACAGTGGCTCAAATATGCTGAGGACTGCATTTGTCTGTTTGTATCCAGTTTAAAATCCACTTTTCTCACATATCCATTATTCATGTGTGATCACCAAGCGTGTAATATATGTGTTACAGCAGCGCAAAACAGATATGCAGTACGAAGAATGATACTGAAACAAACACTGTAAAAGTAAAATACTGAGACATTAAACATTAAAAATTAATACAGACATCCTGCCAGTGGGATCAAATCCTGGGCACATAAATGCTTCTCATTTTGTTGAGTAACAAATGCAGTTTAGTTTTCATTCAATTTAATGTTCCAGGCTAACTTAAATTTTGCTATGATATTTTACTATGATATTTTACTATTACAGTGTATCACAAAAGTGAGTACACCCCTCACATTTCTGCAGATATTTAAGTATATCTTTTCATGGGACAACACTGACAAAATGACACTTTGACACAATGAAAAGTAGTCTGTGTGCAGCTTATATAACAGTGTAAATTTATTCTTCCCTCAAAATAACTCAATATACAGCCATTAATGTCTAAACCACCGGCAACAAAAGTGAGTACACCCCTTAGTGAAAGTTCCTGAAGTGTCAATATTTTGTGTGGCCACCATTATTTCCCAGAACTGCCTTAACTCTCCTGGGCATGGAGTTTACCAGAGCTTCACAGGTTGCCACTGGAATGCTTTTCCACTCCTCCATGACGACATCACGGAGCTGGCGGATATTCGAGACTTTGCGCTCCTCCACCTTCCGCTTGAGGATGCCCCAAAGATGTTCTATTGGGTTTAGGTCTGGAGACATGCTTGGCCAGTCCATCACCTTTACCCTCAGCCTCTTCAATAAAGCAGTGGTCGTCTTAGAGGTGTGTTTGGGGTCATTATCATGCTGGAACACTGCCCTGCAACCCAGTTTCCGGAGGGAGGGGATCATGCTCTGCTTCAGTATTTCACAGTACATATTGGAGTTCATGTGTCCCTCAATGAAATGTAACTCCCCAACACCTGCTGCACTCATGCAGCCCCAGACCATGGCATTCCCACCACCATGCTTGACTGTAGGCATGACACACTTATCTTTGTACTCCTCACCTGATTGCCGCCACACATGCTTGAGACCATCTGAACCAAACAAATTAATCTTGGTCTCATCAGACCATAGGACATGGTTCCAGTAATCCATGTCCTTTGTTGACATGTCTTCAGCAAACTGTTTGCGGGCTTTCTTGTGTAGAGACTTCAGAAGAGGCTTCCTTCTGGGGTGACAGCCATGCAGACCAATTTGATGTAGTGTGCGGCGTATGGTCTGAGCACTGACAGGCTGACCCCCCACCTTTTCAATCTCTGCAGCAATGCTGACAGCACTCCTGCGCCTATCTTTCAAAGACAGCAGTTGGATGTGACGCTGAGCACGTGCACTCAGCTTCTTTGGACGACCAACGCGAGGTCTGTTCTGAGTGGACCCTGCTCTTTTAAAACGCTGGATGATCTTGGCCACTGTGCTGCAGCTCAGTTTCAGGGTGTTGGCAATCTTCTTGTAGCCTTGGCCATCTTCATGTAGCGCAACAATTCGTCGATCCTCAGAGAGTTCTTTGCCATGAGGTGCCATGTTGGAACTTTCAGTGACCAGTATGAGAGAGTGTGAGAGCTGTACTACTAAATTGAACACGCCTGCTCCCTATGCACACCTGAGACCTAGTAACACTGACGAGTCACATGACATTTTGGAGCGAAAATGACAAGCAGTGCTCAATTTGGACATTTAGGGGTGTAGTCTCTTAGGGGTGTACTCACTTTTGTTGCCGGTGGTTTAGACATTAATGGCTGTATATTGAGTTATTTTGAGGGAAGAATAAATTTACACTGTTATATAAGCTGCACACAGACTACTTTTCATTGTGTCAAAGTGTCATTTTGTCAGTGTTGTCCCATGAAAAGATATACTTAAATATCTGCAGAAATGTGAGGGGTGTACTCACTTTTGTGATACACTGTATATTTTACTATGATATTTTACTATTATATTTTACTATTATATTTTAAAAATATAAAATAGATATAAAAAATAGACGTCATGTCTTTTGAAGGTTTATTTGACGTCAGGATCTGTTAGTTAGATAAAGAATTGTCTAAGCAATTTTATTTACAAATCCTATTTCCAAAAAAGTTAGGACATTTTGTAAAATGCAATAATTACAAGAATCTGTAATTTAAGATAGATTCTTAAATTAATCTTAATTTATCTTAAAGATAAAATTAAGATCCTTTAAGCATTTATTTACTTTACAAAAGCTTTTACTGACCAATGTAATTGTATGTTGTGCACATACAGTATATTGTAATTATATGTTGTAAATTTAAACACATTTAGATTTTGATGCCTGCAACATACACAAAAAGTTGGAACAGAGGCATGTTTACTACTGTGTTCTGTCATCTTTAAATCATTTGGGAACTGAGGACACTAACTGTTTCAGTTTTTTGTCCAATGGACATGGACCAATATTGGAGAAAAAATCCAAACTGCAACAATTGGTGTCCTTATTTTCAAACCATTAAACAGTCACATTAATAGGACAGTTGGTGAAACACAGTGTTAAAACACGCCTCTGTCCCATTTTTTCTTAAATGTATTAGATAGATAGATAGATAGATAGATAGATAGATAGATAGATAGATAGATAGATAGATAGATAGATAGATAGATAGATAGATAGACAGACAGTCTTTAGATGGATGGATGGACAGACAGACGGACAGACAGGTAGATAGATAGATAGATAGATAGATAGATAGATAGATAGATAGATAGATAGATAGATAGATAGATAGACAGACAGACAGACAGACAGACAGTCTTTAGATGGATGGATGGACAGACAGATAGATGAATAGACAGTCTCTACATAGATAGACAGAAGGACGGACAGACAGACCACTAGGTAGATAGATAGATAGATAGATAGATAGATAGATAGATAGATAGATAGATAGATAGATAGATAGATGGATGGATGGATGGATGGATGGATGGATGGATGGATGGATGGATGGATGGATGGATGGGCTGGGTAGGTAGGTAGGTAGGTAGGTAGGTAGGTAGGTAGGTAGGTAGGTAGGTAGGTAGGTAGGTAGGTAGGTAGGTAGGTAGGTAGGTAGGTAGGTAGGTAGGTAGGTAGGTAGGTAGGTAGGTAGGTAGTTAGGTAGGTAGGTAGGTAGGTAGGTAGGTAGGTAGGTAGGTAGGTGCGAAAGATGTGCAATTTGTGCGTCTGACATTATGGCATGGAATACAACTAAAAATAATAATAGCAGCAGAATATATATATAAAATATCAGATAGGAGTATAAATGAATAAACACATACACTAGAAGCAGTAAATATAAAAATGAAAATATAAGAAGAATATTTAGGTTTGATATGATGGAATAAGTGTCAGTGTGTGCATGAGTTTAAGTCTGATGTGTTGCACAGATCAAATTTTTAAATATGTTTCTGTTTACATAATACCATAAAGTTGGTCAGTAAAACATTAGAAATCTTTTCTTTCTACTTTTGTCAGTTAAATAAAGATTTAAAAGAATCAACAAATGACAGATTCTTCATTTTACTGCATTTTTCCAACTTTATTGGAATGGTTTGTAATAAAGGCTTTATTTAAAGCAAAATCTAGCTCTGCAGAAATGTTTAAAGTTATAAATCCTTGGTTCTTTGGGAATTTAATAATTTCTATTGCAACAGTATATGTAGTGAAAATATTACCATATACAGTGTATCACGAAAGTGAGTACACCCCTCACATTTCTGCAAATATTTCATTATATCTTTTCATGGGACAACACTATAGACATGAAACTTGGATATAACTAAGAGTAGTCAGTGTACAACTTGTATAGCAGTGTAGATTTACTGTCTTCTGAAAATAACTCAACACACAGCCATTAATGTCTAAATAGCTGGCAACATAAGTGAGTACACCCCACAGTGAACATGTCCAAATTGTGCCTAAAGTGTCAATATTTTGTGTGACCACCATTATTATCACTGCCTTAACTCTCCTGGGCATGGAATTCACCAGAGCTGCACAGGTTGCTACTGGAATCCTCTTCCACTCCTCCGTGATGACATCACGGAGCTGGTGGATGTTAGACACCTTAAACTCCTCCACCTTCCACTTGAGGATGCGCCACAGGTGCTCAATTGGGTTTAGTCCATCACCTTTACCTTCAGCTTCCTCAGCAAGGCAGTTGTCATCTTGGAGGTTGTGTTTGGGGTCGTTATCCTGTTGGAAAACTGCCATGAGGCCCAGTTTTCGAAGGGAGGGGATCATGCTCTGTTTCAGAATGTCACAGTACATGTTGGAATTCATGTTTCCCTCAATGAACTGCAGCTCCCCAGTGCCAGCAACACTCATGCAGCCCAAGACCATGATGCTACCACCACCATGCTTGACTGTAGGCAAGATACAGTTGTCTTGGTACTTCTCACCAGGGCGCCGCCACACATGCTGGACACCATCTGAGCCAAACAAGTTTATCTTGGTCTCGTCAGACCACAGGGCATTCCAGTAATCCATGTTCTTGGACTGCTTGTCTTCAGCAAACTGTTTGCTGGCTTTCTTGTGCGTCAGCTTCCTTCTGGGATGACGACCATGCAGACCGAGTTGATGCAGTGTGCGGCGTATGGTCTGAGCACTGACAGGCTGACCTCCCACGTCTTCAACCTCTGCAGCAATGCTGGCAGCACTCATGTGTCTATTTTTTAAAGCCAACCTCTGGATATGACGCCGAACACGTGGACTCAACTTCTTTGGTCGACCCTGGCGAAGCCTGTTCCGAGTGGAACCTGTCCTGGAAAACCGCTGTATGACCTTGGCCACCATGCTGTAGCTCAGTTTCAGGGTGTTAGCAATCTTCTTATAGCCCAGGCCATCTTTGTGGAGAGCAACAATTCTATTTCTCACATCCTCAGAGAGTTCTTTGCCATGAGGTGCCATGTTGAATATCCAGTGGCCAGTATGAGAGAATTGTACCCAAAACACCAAATTTAACAGCCCTGCTCCCCATTTACACCTGGGACCTTGACACATGGCACCAGGGAGGGACAACGACACATTTGGGCACAATTTGGACATGTTCACTGTGGGGTGTACTCACTTATGTTGCCAGCTATTTAGACATTAATGGCTGTGTGTTGAGTTATTTTCAGAAGACAGTAAATCTACACTGCTATACAAGTTGTACACTGACTACTCTAAGTTATATCCAAGTTTCATGTCTATAGTGTTGTCCCATGAAAAGATATAATGAAATATTTGCAGAAATGTGAGGGGTGTACTCACTTTCGTGATACACTGTATTTTTAGACAGATAGATGGTCCAGTGTCAGAAATACTGATGCCCAAAAAAGCTGAGAGATTAGCGTCAGAGCTACACTAAAATAATGTTCATGTACCAGCTCTGAGGACACGTTCACACACAATGTCAAAGTGATGTTCAACTGCCTTCAATGTGCAAACTCAATTTGAACAATATGACAACATGACAGTGTAGTGGGAGATTGCTGTGAGGAGATTTTACTCTTAGCTCAGGTAAGCAGATGTTACAGGAGGTGTCTGGAGTATTCAGTGACAGCTAGACTATTTGTGATATGGTTAATTATAATGTCATTCAATGCTGTGAAAGTGTGCTTACTTTAACAGAGAGAAAGACAACAAGAGGACAGGTTTTGGCGTTGACAGTCTCCTACTGCGAGGATGCACTGTCAGAAATACAGCTTATGCGTCAGGAATAGTTGTGTATGCAGGTACAGTCCGCTCTTCTTTTCTTTTTTTTTAATACAAATAATGCCTTAATATTTACTCACAATGGAGAAAAATACCACACAACTAAATAAAAATACAACAATTTTAAACATTACCTATCGAATCTGGTTAAATGTATATATTTTTAATAAACATTTATTACCAGTCATTGTGGGTCAAGCCACAAGCATTGGGCTGAAGGTTGGCATGCACGCTGGACAGGTTGCCAGTTCATCACAAGGCATCTCATACTCATAAGCCAAACCCACACAGATAGTAATATGCTGCGCTAATTGTGGTCTCTGCTGGCTAATCGATGGCAATTGCACAATGATACGGGGGATAATGGGGATCAGTGCATGACTCTTGGCGCAGGAAATGAATAATCATATGAGCCTCATGCTGGTGAAAAAATAGGTCGTACTGCACATGTGTCGGGGGGGCTGGTGTTCCATTTCCCCTCGGCCTAGAGTGGAGGTCTTCAGCGCCAAAGATGAGTTATGATAGGGTAATTGGATACGACTAGACTGGGAGAAAATTGGGGGGGAAATGCGTAAATAGAAGAAAAAAATCCCTTCGTTAAAGCTTCATAAGCAACACAGCAGGACAACAAACTTTATTTTTGATTACACTATATGTAACTAAAATCCAATTGTAGTAGCACTTTTTACAGCCAAGGAACTGGTATCATTTACACTTTCTTCTCCTGTAACTTTATTCATGGTATTGCCATGTTTTTCTTTTCTCTCTGATCATTTATTCATTGCAGGCCATGAAACCAAGTCCATGCTGAACAACAACAGGCCGAGGTACAAACGCAGCAAGCTGGAGAGAAAGATGAACAAGGATGTGATGTATTGTGTGCTTCTGCTCTTCTGTATGTGTCTCACTGGAGCCGTTGGTGAGTAGGAGGAGAGGAGAAGGAGGAGGACTAGGACCTCTGAGAAAACACAGTGCATATATAGACCAGTAACACATTCAGAGTGTGGCTGACTGGAATATAAAAGAAATCACCTGACCATGAAGGCAACAGAAGTGGTATTTGGCTAATTCACTAGGAAAACAATAGTCAAATAGCAAATGTACATAGTGTAGCCAGTGTTTTCGATTTCCAGTAACTTTGGAATACCAAAAGCTTTAATGCTTAGAAGTCAGATGAAGCAACTTCATCCTCTGAGCTACATGCTACTTTATAGCAATAAAACGTATGCTATCTCTCTGGTGAAAGTATTAGCTAGACTACAATCTACACATCTTTACTTATTACAGAAATTATTAGATAGAACGGAATGTGTATTATAATAATAATAATATCTACATTAAATAAAATGGTAATAATATTACTACTACTACTACTACTAATAATAATAGTAATAATAATAATAACAATAAATCTACATAAAATAAAATGCTAATAACAGTAATAATAATAACAATAATAATAATAATAATAACAATAATATCTACATAAAATAAAATGCTAATATCAGTAATAATAATAATAATAAAATAACAATAAATCTACATAAAATAAAATGCTAATAAAAATAATAATAATAATTAAATCTACATAAAAAATGTTAATAATATTACTACTACTACTACTAATAATAATAATAATAATAATTATTATTATTATTATTATTATTATTATAACAATAAATCTACATAAAATAAAATGCTAATAACAATAATAATAGTAATAACAATAATATATTCATTAAATAAAATGCTAATAATATTACTAATACTACTACTACTACTAATAATAATAATAATAATTATTATTATAACAATAAATCTACATAAAATAAAATGTTAATAATAATAATAACAATAATATATACATTAAATAAAATGTTAATAATATTACTTATAATACTACTACTACTAATAATAATAATAATTATTATTATTATTCTAACAATAAATTTACATAAAATAAAATGCTAATAGCAATAATAATAATGATAACAATAATTTCTACATAAAATAAATTGTTAATAACAATAATAATAACAATAATGTATACATGTAATAAAATGTTAATAATATTACTAATACTACTACTACTAATAATAATAACAATAATATCTACATTAAATAAAATGTAATAATACTAATGATAATAAAAAAATAATATCTACATGAAATAAAATGTTAATATGAATTCTACTACTACTACTACTACTAATAATAATAATAATAATATCTACATTAAATAAATTGTTAATAGTACTACTGATACTACTACTACTAATGATAATAATAATAAGACCAACAATAATAATATCTACATAAAATAAAATGTTAATAATAATTCTAATACTAATAATAACAATAATATCTACATTAAATAAATTGTTAATAATATTACTAATACTACTACTAATAATAATAATAATAACAATAATAATAATATCTACATGTAATAAAATCTTAATAATAATAATAATAATATCTACATGAAATAAAAATCTT
The DNA here is from genome assembly GCF_030014385.1 of Trichomycterus rosablanca. Classification (NCBI taxonomy): domain Eukaryota; kingdom Metazoa; phylum Chordata; class Actinopteri; order Siluriformes; family Trichomycteridae; genus Trichomycterus; species Trichomycterus rosablanca. The sequence continues at coordinate 18,607,362 of NC_085988.1, forward strand.
AATAATAATCTCAATAATATTTACATGAAATAAAATGTTAATAATAATACCAATAATATCTACATGAAATAAAATGTTAATAATAATAACAATAATATCTACTTGAAATAAAATGTTAATAATAATAACAATAATATCTACATGAAATAAAATGTTAATAATAATAATAATACCAATGAAATTACTAATACTACTATAACAATAATAATATCTATATTAAATAAATGTTATTAATTAACGTATTTAATTCACAATTCTTTATTGTTACTACTGATTAATTAAGTACATCAATTAAATTTACAAAATGTACTCAAGTAAATCTTCTGTTTTAATGATATGACAGTTCTGAACTGCCTCTCGTTCCCTCTGATATAGGTCTGGAAAAAACACTCCTTCTACTTACCTGTCACAAACTGAGCCACTCTATCCTCCCATGTTTGGCACACACATAATATGACCTGTCCCACTAACATGCATTTGTAAATCTAAAGAAAAGAACAAAGACTAGCATACATTAAGGCTAAACACACTTTAGACCAAAGGACAAATGAGCTGTTTAAAAAGACAAAGGATCAATAATGATCTCTACCTTTCTCTCTTCTCTTTCAGGTCACTCCATTTGGTTAGAGACATTTAACAGTGTCCCAATTTACCTCGTTCCAGCAAGTGATGGGAAATTACCTTCTTCAGTGTGGGCAGGGTTCTACATGTTTTTCACCATGATTATCCTACTGCAGGTATATACAGTATATACATTATTGTTTTATTTAACATCAAATGTCTCATATGTATTGTGATAAGGGATCCCAATATTCCACTTATTCTAAAATTTTATTCTAAATAATATTCTTATTTTAAAGCCTAATTCAATACCAGAGTTTGAGTATGAGATTATTCAGGTACTAATTTAAAATTCCTTTGTAATATCCCTCACAGCCTAATACAGATTCAGGGTATATAAGAGTAGACTAAAACATTGCCAGGAAGCTTGGTTTTATCAAAACAGCCTGTGCCATTTTTCTTTAAAGAGCAAGTGCATGCAGTTGAATAAGTACAGTGACATTTATTATGGTACCGGATTATATTTGGTTTATAGAGCTGACACTGATGTTTAAGTGGTAGAAATAATATGCTGGATGACATTAATTACAATACACAAGTGTTTTTGGTCTGTCTTATTATTCATCTTATTGATCGCAATGTATTAAAGTCTGTAAGTTTGGTTAACTGTATGTGAATTATGTAGCATTTTGTGGATGACATCAAGTGAATGATTTACGTTTATTTAATAAAAACTATTCAGACAGATGTACAGTATATTGCCAAAAGTATTCACACACCCATCCAAATCATTGAATTCAGGTGTTCCAATCACTTCCATGCCCACAGGTGTATAAAACCAAGCACCTAGGCATGCAGACTGCTTCTACAAACATTAGTGAAAGAATGGGTCGCTCTCAGGAGCTCAGTGAATTACAGCATGGTACCGTGATAGGATGCCACCTGTGCAACAAGTCCAGTCGTGAAATTTCCTCACTACTAAATATTCCACAGTCGACTGTAAGCCGGACTAGGGTTCCTCATGGCTGGTGCAATTCCGACCTCTGCTGGCTGATTGATGGGGGAATAGTTGGGGAATAGTGCTGATCAGGGTGTGGCTCTCCGTGCACAAGGCTGATCCGCATATGAACTCGCCTCGTGCAGGTGAAGGGAGGTGGTCGGTGCTGAGCATGTGTCAGAAGGGGTTGTGAAGCTCCTCAGTTGGCAGTGGCATAAGGCAAATCAGGGTAATTGGATACGACTAGATTAGGGGAGAAAATTGGGGTATTCTATTTTATTTATATATATTGTTTTGGAATTGCATAAGAGTGGTTTAAAACTTGTTTGACCAAAATGGGTTTTTGAATGTCAACCCCTTAGTTTTCTTATTCTGCCCGTGTCAGCACAAATACATTCATCTCTGCCCACAAAAATAACAAATGGTCATAAATGTAAAAGGACTGATTTAATCTTAATGAAATTTCTAATATGCCAGCATTATATCAACACATTGTGCTCATGGCTTAAAAGTAGTGTATAGTGCATAAAAGTGACACATTTTCAGACTGCCCTTTTCTAATCCTCAGTGGGTAAAAAAAAGGCTTAGCACATTAATTCTTGATATTTCAGCACCATCCATCAATCACATCCATGTCTGTACACAAAAAACATCCACTAATATATCTGTCCACCCACGATACACACAATCTATCCATCACTTCAGCTGTACTGGAAAATATTCACAAATCTAATTATAAACATTACCTTCCTGTCCAGGTGATGATTCCTATTTCACTCTACCTGTCCATCGAGCTGGTGAAGATAGGCCAAGTGTTCTTCATCACTCAGGATCTGGACCTGTACGATGAGGAGAAGGACTGTCGGGTTCAGTGTCGTGCTCTGAACATCACGGAAGACCTGGGGCAGATTCAGTATGTCTTCTCAGACAAGACAGGCACCCTGACAGAGAACAAGATGGTATTCCGCCGCTGCACTATAATGGGCACTGAGTTTCCACATGAAGAGCATGGTGAGTTCAGGTGTATTTTTACATTTGATTTGATGATTAGTAGGGTGGTGTGATGGTCTACTAACTAACCAAACCTGATGCTTAATCATTGCCTGTAGTTACTGCTTGTCTGGAGTTTGTCATGTACTTGCTGGGTCAACATGACTTTCCTTCCAGCTCCTAAAAAAGGTTGAACTGGCACTTGTGCCCAGTGTTTTAGTTTACATTCTAGACCCATCACAACCCTAATTAACAAGTTACAAGTAGGTTTTTTAACTCAGCCATTTACAATGTACAGTATACAGAGATGAAAATGTCATTTCTCTGTGATAATATGAGATGAGATTATCACAGAGATGCATGAAAATTAGATGCATGTACAATTAGATGTTGTTTGAAGCAAGCATGAAGATTCATAAATAAAGTAAATTATATAAAAGGTAAAACACAAACAACATTTAAGCACTTATGCTTAATTAAGGTAAATTGTATAGAATGTAAAACCTTTAAGCAGCACAAAACAGTTATTTAACATACAGAACAGACATAACATTATGACCACTGACAGGTGAAGTGAATAACACTGATTATCTCTTCATCACGGCACCTGTTAGTGGGTGGGATATATTAGACACCAAGTGAACATTTTATCCTCAAATTTGATGTGTTAGAAGCAGGAAAAATGCGTAAGGATTTGAGTGAGTTTTACAAGGGCCAAATTGTGATGGCTAAACGACTAGGTCAGAGCATCTCCAAAACTGCAGCTCTTGTGGGGTGTTCCCCACTGGGGTGCAGTGGTCAGTATCTATCAAAAGTTGTCCAAGGAAGGAACAGTGGTAAACCGGCGACAGGGTCATGGGCGGCCAAGGCTCATTGATGCATGTGGGGAGCAAAGGCTGGCTCGTAAGGTCCGATCCAACAGACAATCTACTCTACTGTAGCTCAAATTGCTGAAGAAGTTAATGCTTGTTTTTGATAGAAAGGTGTCAGAATACACAGTGCATCACAGTTTGTTGTGTATGGGGCTGCATAGCCGCAGACCAGTCAGGGTGCCCATGCTGACCCCTGTCCACCGCCAAAAGCGCCAACAATGGGCACGTGAGCATCGGAACTGGACCACGGAGCAATGGAAGAAGGTGGCCTGGTCTGATAAATCACGTTTTCTTTTACATTACGTGGATGGCCGGGTGCATGTGCAGCACTTACCTGGGGAACACATGGCACCATGGCAATGTTCTGCTGGGAAACCTTGGGTCCTGCCATCCATGTGGATGTTACTTTGACATGTACCACCTACCTAAGCATTGTTGCAGATCATGTACACCCTTTCATGGAAACAGTATTCCCTGATGGCTGTGGCCTCTTTCAGCAGGATAATGCGCCCTGCCACAAAGCAAAAATGCTTCAGGAATGGTTTGAGGAGAACAACAACGAGTTTGAGGTGTTGACTTGGCCTCCAAATTCCCCAGATCTCAATCCAATCGAGCATCTGTGGGATGTGCTGGACAAACAAGTCCGATCCATGGAGGTCCCACCTCTCAACTTACAGGAGTTAAAGGATCTGCTGCTGACATCTTGGTGCCAGATACCACAGCACACCATTAGGGGTCCAGTGGAGTCCATGCCTCAACGGGTCAGGGCTGTTTTGGCAGCAAAAGGGGGACCAACACAATATTAGGAAGGTGGACATAATGTTATGCCTGATCTGTGTATATATTATGTGTGTACAGTCACAGTTATGTGTATAATAATTACCTATACATATAACACGATTTAACAAACATGTACAACAGAAAGTACTCGGACCTCTTTTTTATACTTTTCATTAACATTATTGGGTTTTGAATTTGAAACTTTAAAAGAGCTACAGGAGTCCTGTTTATAAATTGTTTATCCTGTTGGCCTTTATTTATATGTGTATATATATATATATATATATACAGTGTATCACAAAAGTGAGTACACCCCTTACATTTCTGCAGATATTTAAGTATATCTTTTCATGGGACAACACTGACAAAATGACACTTTGACACAATGAAAAGTAGTCAGTGTGCAGCTTATATAACAGTGTAAATTTATTCTTCCCTCAAAATAACTCAATATACAGCCAATAATGTCTAAACCACCGGCAACAAAAGTGAGTACACCCCTAAGAGACTACACCCCTAAATGTCCAAATTGAGCACTGCTTGTCATTTTCCCTCCAAAATGTCATGTGACTCAATAGTGTTACTAGGTCTCAGGTGTGCATAGGGAGCAGGTGTGTTCAATTTAGTAGTACAGCTCTCACACTCTCTCATACTGGTCACTGAAAGTTCCAACATGGCACCTCATGGCAAAGAACTCTCTAAGGATCTTAAAAGACAAATTGTTGCGCTACATGAAGATGGCCAAGGCTACAAGAAGATTGCCAACACCCTGAAACTGAGCTGCAGCACAGTGGCCAAGATCATCCAGCGTTTTAAAAGAGCAGGGTCCACTCAGAACAGACCTCGCATTGGTCGTCCAAAGAAGCTGAGTGCACGTGCTCAGCGTCACATCCAACTGCTGTCTTTGAAAGATAGGCGCAGGAGTGCTGTCAGCATTGCTGCAGAGATTAAAAAGGTGGGGGGTCAGCCTGTCAGTGCTCAGACCATACGCCGCACACTACATCAAATTGGTCTGCATGGAAGGAAGCCTGCAAGGAAGCCTCTTCTGAAGTCTCTACACAAGAAAGCCCGCAAACAGTTTGCTGAAGACATGTCAACAAAGGACATGGATTACTGGAACCATGTCCTATGGTCTGATGAGACCAAGATTAATTTGTTTGGTTCAGATGGTCTCAAGCATGTGTGGCGGCAATCAGGTGAGGAGTACAAAGATAAGTGTGTCATGCCTACAGTCAAGCATGGTGGTGGGAATGCCTTGGTCTGGGGCTGCATGAGTGCAGCAGGTGTTGGGGAGTTACATTTCATTGAGGGACACATGAACTCCAATATGTACTGTGAAATACTGAAGCAGAGCATGATCCCCTCCCTCCGGAAACTGGGTCGCAGGGCAGTGTTCCAGCATGATAATGACCCCAAACACACCTCTAAGACGACCACTGCTTTATTGAAGAGGCTGAGGGTAAAGGTGATGGACTGGCCAAGCATGTCTCCAGACCTAAACCCAATAGAACATCTTTGGGGCATCCTCAAGCGGAAGGTGGAGGAGCGCAAAGTCTCGAATATCCGCCAGCTCCGTGATGTCGTCATGGAGGAGTGGAAAAGCATTTCAGTGGCAACCTGTGAAGCTCTGGTAAACTCCATGCCCAGGAGAGTTAAGGCAGTTCTGGGAAATAATGGTGGCCACACAAAATATTGACACTTCAGGAACTTTCACTAAGGGGTGTACTCACTTTTGTTGCCGGTGGTTTAGACATTAATGGCTGTATATTGAGTTATTTTGAGGGAAGAATAAATTTACACTGTTATATAAGCTGCACACAGACTACTTTTCATTGTGTCAAAGTGTCATTTTGTCAGTGTTGTCCCATGAAAAGATATACTTAAATATCTGCAGAAATGTGAGGGGTGTACTCACTTTTGTGATACACTGTATATATATGACAGGCCACTGGGAGATTGCTAAATAGCATGTAAAGATTCTGGCAAATGAGGAAAAAGATTCTCTCCTAAGAAAACAACCTCTTTACCACTCAGGTGGCGCAGCGGTAAAAAAACACACGCTGGAACCAGAGCTGAATACATCTGCCGGCTAAGGATGAGCAGCCACATGAACAACGATTGGCCTGTTGTTCAGATATGATATGCACAGAGATGAGAAAAGAGTGCTCTTAGGGTGTGTCTCTCCGTATACAACGCTGAGCTGCACTGCACTCGTCAAAGTGTAGGTGATAAGATCCATACTTCATGCTGCCCACAGGTCGGAGGGGGTGTGGGTTAGCTTTGTTCTCCTCAATCAGATAAGGGATCGGCATTGGTGGAGAGGAAGCATGAAGCAATCGGGCAATTGGACACGCTAAAAAGGGATGTTTATGTTAAAACTGGTGGTGGCAGCATCATGCTATGAGGGTGCTTCTCAGTGGCAGGGACTGAGGTCCAACCAAATTCCAGACTTAAACCCTAACAAACATCTATAGAGAGATCTGAACTTAACAGTTCACAGGTGCTTGCTATCCAATATGACAAAGCTTGAGATGATGCCATTAAGAATGGGATGAAATGCCTTAATCCAGATATGCAAAGCTTGTAGAGACATATTGGAGGAGGCTGTAATTATACTTTTGTGACCTTTCAATATTTTATACATTCTTAAAGAACATGTGAGATTAGATTGATGGGTAAAAATGGCAAGTAAATCAATTCTAAATCAAATTCACTGTACGTATCTTGTTATACTGAAGTTTTGTAGAATTGCATTTCATAAAATTATCAATGTTAATTTTAGACTTTACATGTTGCCATAACAACTAATATGCAAGACTAGTGTAACTGAGGGTGTTTACTTTAGGGACACCTTCAGCATTTTCTTCTCTTAATCCTAGACATTAAAATCTATGGGCAATTAACATATAATTTTAGCTCTGACGTTGCCCAGAGCAGTTGCTAGGATATGGTTTATAAATTATTTAAGCAACTGTTTAACATTAAAGCATAACCATATATCTTTTTTTTTAATTAATGCATTAAATTATTTATAAATTACCCACACAGTGCCCACCACCTACAAGAATAATGGAGTGATAAGGATACATACTTATTTTAATGACTCAGTGATAAGATGTGTTCCCATATGTTCTGCCACTGCCACTTCTATGATCAGCTAATCATGGGGCTCTCGTCCTTGTGGTTTGCAGCGTTGCATCTGGCCATCCTGGCAGGGGAGACAGACCCAGATGAGGAGGTTATTTACCAGCAATACCAACCGCCCCCTCTGTTCTCCTTGGATGAAGTTCAGAACAACCCAGAAAGAGGCAGAACAAACTCCAGACCATCATCCAGCAATAGCAGAATTCACAGTTCAAGGGTCAGAGCAGGAACTCCTGGAAACTTGGCCTTCAGTAGCCCACTGGTAAGATTTTGCAGTGCTACATCATATGGTCGTCATTGTAACAGTGCAGACATCAGTTTGGTCATGTTTGTTCTGAACATCTTGACCCTGTTGTTCCAGAACAATAATAATAATAAGTGAAATAATAATTTCTTATTAGCCCAGGATGCTGAGTCAAAAGTAAATGTTTCATACCAAATGTTTAATTTCCTTCTTCAGTATTAACTGTTTTATTCTAGTACAAAAGCTACCAGTCTTGTTAACACACGTTATTATAGTGTCAGTAACAAATGTTACCACATATACTATTTCCAGTACTAAATTGTATTTTTCTAGTATCAAACAATCTTAACCCTTGTGTGGTGTTTGGGTCTGTGGGACCCGTTTTCAATGTTACCAAAAGAAAAATTATGCTATTTATTAATATTTTAGTCTCAGACTCCTTGCCTTTCTTTGGCTCATTTTGTGTGAAAAACATATAAAATAACACTGTACACCCCCCTACACATTTATATTACACATGTGGTGTTTGGGTCAACTGGACCCGCAGGTATAAAAGTGACAGAAGACAGACAAAGACACAGAGAGAGAGAGAAATACAGACAGACAGAGAGAAACAGAGAGACAGGTAGAGAGACAGAGAGAGAAACAGACAAACAGGCAGAGACAGACAGACAGATAAAAACAGACAGAAAAAAAACCAGACACAGTACCACAAGCGAATTTCCAGTTGTTAGGGAAATTGATATCAAAATGTATTTGGCAAAACAAGAGACCAAGAATCCAACTAAAAACGCTGATGGTCTCAAAAGATAAAGGAGGTCTGAGTTTACCTAATCTAAAACTCTACTACTGGGCGGCTCAGCTTCGAGCAATAGTGGTATGGATGGCAAATGATCTAGAAAATAGATGGATCTCTATTGAACAGAACTATCATCATACCAGGAATATCATTATCTACTCTTCCATACCTTAATCAACAGTCTTGGAAAAAATTAAAAATAAATAATGTATGGATTAAACACACATTGACAGTATGGGCTTCGGTCCAAAAGCAATTAAAGGGAGCTGCAGTTCTGTCGTGCGCTATGCCTATTGTAGGAAACATTGAGTTTCCTCCTTCCATGTGGGATTGTACATATAAAAGATGGGCTGAAAATGGGCTGAAAACAATTAACCAATTGTTTTATGGTAATATATTTAAATCTTTCTCACAACTCCAGGACAAATTTGCCCTACCCCCAAGTGACCTATATAGATATTTACAAATTAGACACTACATTACAAAAAACACAGACTGGAATATTATTAAAAGAGAACCAACTAATATAGAAACTCACTTTATAAATGTGTTTGAACACTCTGCAACAACAAAAAAACAAATATCTCATACTTACAAAAAACTAATGATTGATTTCCATGACAACACCTTAAATATTAAAGGACGATGGGAATTGGAACTGAATACAGTGTTGGATGATGAAGTTTGGGAAAATATATGTTCCAGATGTCACAGGGGGATTGGGAGCCAGCTATGGAAAGAGTTTGATTGGAAGGTTAAAATGAGGTATTTCAGGACACCGTTGGTTACTTGTGTTTTTAAAAATAATGCTACGAATAAATGCTGGAGAAAGTGTGGTATGGTCGGAGACCATACCCATATCTTTTGGGATTGTTCAAAAATTCGGACTTTCTGGAACAATGTTAAATAGGAGAAAATCCTGGAACTCCACATTCCCCTGGACCCACTACTGTTCTTGTTGGAAGTATTATCTGATTATATGTTTTCCACTGATCAGTGTTATATAATGCATGTTTTGTTGATGATTGCAAGAAAAATAATTACTATTAACTTGATGAAGCCTGATCCCCCCCACCATGGTTACAAAAGCCAAGGATGTTTATATGATGAAACACATGACTGCACAGTTACAATTAAAATAAGAAGATGGACACCTGTTGTTACTTACCTCAATTAGATTTTTTTTTTTTTTTGTGGGGGGGGGTTACTTGTGTTTACATATGTATTTATGTATGTATGAATAGGTACAATGTATAGATGGATGTGTATGTGTTTTATTTCTGTACCATATATGTAAAATGAAGCCCGATCTCAAGGTAATTTTGTTCAATAACGTTAATTGCCTGTCAATGTGTGATAATGGCAATAAAGTTAAAAAAAAAATTTTAAAAAAATAAATAAAAAAACAGACAGACAGGCAGGGACAGACATGAAGGCAGACAGTCAGAGAGAGAGGGAGAGACATACAGAGAGACACACTGATACAGAGAGACAGACAGAGAAACAGACAGACATGCATCAAATGAATGTATGTAATACACACACACAGTAAAGCTGACCCTCATGTGTTGTATAGGATAACATGAACAGACTGTGTTCAGTGGGACTGATGTGTAGACTGATATAGATACTGTATTTGTTCAGGCTGCTGTTTCTCATACTGACAGATGTTTTACATTTCTTAAGGTTGTTTCATTTTGATTTATTCAAAGTAAACACGTTTATCCAGCCATATTTTGATATTGCTTTTCCTTTCTTATATTTTATCACAACAAATAGATGGCACTGTTATTTCTAAATATGATCCGACATATGTAAATAGTAAATGTTAACCAAATATGCTGTCTTTATTGCTTGTAAACATCTTAAACATCTGATATTTTGTATGTTAAATAAGTTATAGCTGTATTGATTTAAAAACACAATAATGCGGTGGGTCCACCAGACCCATAAACATTGGCTGAGTAACAAAACTATATATGAACACCACACAAGGGTTAATTGAGATAGAAAAAGTACTACTAACTAAGGTTTCTGATCCAGACCCATCTCCAGTAGCTGCACAGTCATTTAAATGAATAAATGTAGCATAAAAAAGGTTGTCAACCACTTCTGTATCATTATACAGCCAGCGGCGGGGTACTGGATCAATTCTGTTTAATTTATAAGAACTTTTATAAATGTACCTCAAGGAGGTGAACTGTAATGAATTGTAGATATAAAAGACAGGTTCATTAAAACGGAATAAAAAAGCACTGAACTGACTGAAGGTGTCTTGTCCCTGTAAATGGACAGATCCAGCATGCAGATGGTCAGCCAGCTTGGTATAGCAGTGATCAGAGGGATGCTGGCTCCACGGCTCTCTGTGTCTATGTGTGGACATATGGGCCTGCTGAGGTGCATTAAACATGGCCTACCGCTATCACACTGCCCACCATGCTGCCCCACTGCTTCTTGAATAGCATCGCAACCTCAATTTACGATATCCTACATGGGCATACACATGGCATAGTATTTTGTTGGTCGTCAGTGAGTACTGTGTTGTGTTTGTGCCATGACTGATTACTGGGGCTATTGGCTGTTGACAGGAAACGGAGGTGCTTCCAGACCAGAACCTGTCTCAGATTATACTACACGCCGAGCACGGGGGAAAGAATACTAATTTCCTGGAGTTCTTTCTGGCCTTAGCCATTTGCAACACAGTGGTGGTATCCACAAAAACAGCCCAGGGACAACAGGTAAGAGATCTTGTCTGAACATAAAAGTCATAGTGCATGAAAACATTAGCCTTAATAATGCACCATGCATGTGACTCCTAAATCCCTGAGATACTCTTATATTGGCCTGTTTTACTAATCTTACTGTAGCCACTGGTACAGTCCACTGGTTCTGTGAATAAGACGTTTGTGAAGGTTTCCCCACAAGCAGCAATGCATTGTTTGTTTTGTTCCTCTTCTACCATCTTTACTAGTCTCTTTACTAGTCTCTCCAGAATGTAACCAATTGAATTTAATAGATTTTAAGAATAAGCTTTAATGTACACCGATCAGCCATAACATTAAAACCCTCTCCTGGTTTCTACACTCACTGTCCATTTTATCAGCTCCACTTACCATACAAGCACTTTGTAGTTCTACAATTACTGACTGTAGTCCATCTGTTTCTCCGCATACTTTGTTAGCCTGCTTTCACCCTGTTCTTCAATGGTCAGGACCCCCCACAGGACCACCACAGAGCAGGTATTATTTAGGTGGTGGATCATTCTCAGCACTGCAGTGACACTGACATGGTGGTGGTGTGTTAGTGTGTGTTGTGCTGGTATGAGTGGATCGGACACAGCAGTGCTGCTGGAGTTTTTAAATACCGTGTCCACTCACTGTCCACTCTATTAGACACTCCTACCTAGTTGTATATGTAAAGTCAGAGACGCTCGCTCATCCATTGCTGCTGTTTGAGGTGGTCATCTTCTAGACCTTCATCAGTGGTCACAGGACGCTGCCCACGGGGCGCTGTTGGCTGGATATTTTTGGTTGGTGGACTATTCTCAGTCCAGAAGTGACAGTAAGGTGTTTAAAAACTCCATTATTCACTCATACCAGCACAACACACACTAACACACCACCACCATGTCAGTGTCACTGCAGTGCTCAGGATGATCCACCACCTAAATAATACCTGCTCTGTAGTGGTTCTGTGGGGGTCCTGACCATTGAAGAACAGGGTAAAAGCAGGCTAAAAAAGTATGTAGAGAAATAGATGGACTACAGTCAGTAATTGTAGAACTACAAAGTGCTTCTATATGGTAAGTAAAGCTGATAAAATGGACAGTGAGTGTAGAAACAAGGAGGTGGTCATAATGTTATGCCTCATCTGTGTATATTCAGTATCTTTAGATGGACTGAGACAGTGGTAACCTAGTGGGTTGAGCTTTGGGCTATCAACTCAAAGGTTGAGAGTTCGAATTCCAGCTCTACCATGCAGCCACTGTTGGGCTCTTGAGCAAGGCCCTTAACCCTCACTGCTACAGGGTGCCGTACAATGGCTGACCCTGCGCTCTGACCCCAGCTTCCAAACAAGCTGGGATATGCAAAGACAGAATTTTGTTATACTGTACATCTGTATATGTATATAAGACAAATAAAGGCATTCTATTCTATTTAATTGTCTAAACGTAATAGTATGATGAAAGGAAGGTGATTATTTATTGCTTATTTAAATTAAGTGTGTAAATTGATGCTGACAGCTCACACCAAACCTCTTTTTCCAGGGTGGACATTCTTTTTAAGCCTAAATCTGTAACACTGAGACACTCAACGAGGGAACGATTCTATCAAACTGGGTCAATCATAATAAAAGCTGGAGATGATTCTCTTTTATTTACTGATAGATAGGTAGAGGTTACACAACATTGTGTCCATTCAGTCAAAAGGGCAATTGTGAGGTCAAGCTCTAAAGCTGGATGACAATAAGTCCCTTAGCTGCATCAGTGTTCTAGTTACCAAAGTTTCAAAGCCATGTCATGGACAACATACTGTGCACAGAGTTCAGACCATCATAAAGGTACTAATTATTTATTAGATCTTGGTTCATCGTCATTTGGGTACTAAATATTCATTAGATCTCGGTTCAGTCCATGATAAAGGTACTCATTATTTATTAGACCTTAGTTTAGTCCATCATGAAGATACTAATTATTTATTGGACCTTGGTGTAGAATAGTCATGCTGGAACAGCAAACAGTTGCCACAAAATTGGAAGCATAGTCAGCAAGGAGTGTCAGGGAAACACCTAAAATCTAGAAACCTGTGAGAACAGCTCTAATTTACATTGTGTCTACATGATGGACTGAATTATGTTTTAATGTACATTCAGTATCTTTAGATTAACTGAACTAAGCTCTAATGTATATTCATTATCTTTAGATGGACTGAACTAAGCTCTAATGTATATTCAGTATCTTTAGATGGACTGTACTAAGCTCTAATGTATATTCAGTATCTTTAGATGGACTGTACTAAGCTCTAATGTATATTCAGTATCTTCAGATGGACTGTACTAAGCTGTAATGTATATTCAGTATCTTTAGATGGACTGTACTAAGCTCTAATGTATATTCAGTATCTTTAGATGGACTGTACTAAGCTCTAATGTATATTCAGTATCTTCAGATGGACTGTACTAAGCTGTAATGTATATTCAGTATCTTTAGATGGACTGTACTAAGCTCTAATGTATATTCGGTATCTTTAGATGGACTGTACTAAGCTCTAATGTATATTCAGTATCTTTAGATGGACTGTACTAAGCTCTAATGTATATTCAGTATCTTTAGATGGACTGTACTAAGCTCTAATGTATATTCAGTATCTTCAGATGGACTGTACTAAGCTGTAATGTATATTCAGTATCTTCAGATGGACTGTACTAAGCTGTAATGTATATTCATTATCTTTAGATGGACTGTACTAAGCTGTAATGTATATTCATTATCTTTAGATGGACTGAACTAAGCTCTAATGTATATTCGGTATCTTTAGATGGACTGTACTAAGCTCTAATGTATATTCAGTATCTTCAGATGGACTGTACTAAGCTGTAATGTATATTCAGTATCTTTAGATGGACTGTACTAAGCTGTAATGTATATTCAGTATCTTTAGATGGACTGTACTAAGCTCTAATGTATATTCGGTATCTTTAGATGGACTGTACTAAGCTCTAATGTATATTCAGTATCTTCAGATGGACTGTACTAAGCTCTAATGTATATTCAGTATCTAGATGGACTGAACTAAGCTCTAATGTATATTCAGTATCTTTAGATGGACTGAACTAAGCTCTAATGTATATTCAGTATCTTTAGATGGACTGTACTAAGCTCTAATGTATATTCAGTATCTTTAGATGGACTGTACTAAGCTCTAATGTATATTCAGTATCTTTAGATGGACTGTACTAAGCTCTAATGTATATTCAGTATCTTTAGATGGACTGAACTAAGCTCTAATGTATATTCAGTATCTTTAGATGGACTGAACTTAGCTCTAATGTATATTCAGTATCTTTAGATGGACTGAACTAAGCTGTAATGTATATTCAGTATCTTTAGATGGACTGAACTTAGCTCTAATGTATATTCAGTATCTTTAGATGGACTGAACTTAGCTCTAATGTATATTCAGTATCTTTAGATGGACTGAACTAAGCTCTAATGTATATTTGGTATATATGGACTGAACTAAGCTCTAATGTATATTCAGTATCTTTAGATGGACTGAACTAAGCTCTAATGTATATTTGGTATCTTTAGACGGACTGTACTAAGCTCTAATGTACAGTATATTCAGTATCTTTAGATGGACTGAACTAAGCTCTAATGTATATTCAGTATCTTTAGATGGACTGTACTAAGCTCTAATGTATATTTGGTATCTTCAGATGGACTGAACTAAGCTCTAATGTATATTTAGTATCTTTAGACGGACTGAACTAAGCTCTAATGTATATTCAGTATCTTTAGATGGACTGTACTAAGCTCTAATGTATATTCAGTATCTTTAGATGGACTGAACTAAGCTCTAATGTATATTCAGTATCTTTAGATGGACTGTACTAAGCTCTAATGTATATTTGGTATCTTCAGATGGACTGAACTAAGCTCTAATGTATATTTAGTATCTTTAGATGGACTGAACTAAGCTCTAATGTATATTCAGTATCTTTAGATGGACTGTACTAATCTCTAATGTATATTCAGTATCTTTAGATGGACTGAACTAAGCTCTAATGTATATTTAGTATCTTTAGATGGACTGAACTAAGCTCTAATGTATATTCAGTATCTTTAGATGGACTGTACTAATCTCTAATGTATATTCAGTATCTTTAGATGGACTGAACTAAGCTCTAATGTATATTCAGTATCTTTAGATCGACTGTACTAAGGTCTAATGTATATTCAGTATCTTTAGATGGACTGAACTAAGCTCTAATGTATATTCAGTATGTTTAGATGGACTGTACTAATCTCTAATGTATATTCAGTATCTTTAGATGGACTGAACTAAGCTCTAATGTATATTCAGTATCTTTAGATGGACTGTACTAAGCTCTAATGTATATTCAGTATCTTTAGATGGACTGTACTAAGCTCTAATGTATATTCAGTATCTTCAGATGGACTGTACTAAGCTGTAATGTATATTCAGTATCTTTAGATGGACTGTACTAAGCTCTAATGTATATTCGGTATCTTTAGATGGACTGTACTAAGCTCTAATGTATATTCAGTATCTTTAGATGGACTGTACTAAGCTCTAATGTATATTCAGTATCTTTAGATGGACTGTACTAAGCTCTAATGTATATTCAGTATCTTCAGATGGACTGTACTAAGCTGTAATGTATATTCAGTATCTTCAGATGGACTGTACTAAGCTGTAATGTATATTCATTATCTTTAGATGGACTGAACTAAGCTCTAATGTATATTCGGTATCTTTAGATGGACTGTACTAAGCTCTAATGTATATTCAGTATCTTTAGATGGACTGTTCTAAGCTGTAATGTATATTCAGTATCTTTAGATGGACTGTACTAAGCTCTAATGTATATTCGGTATCTTTAGATGGACTGTACTAAGCTCTAATGTATATTCAGTATCTTCAGATGGACTGTACTAAGCTCTAATGTATATTCAGTATCTAGATGGACTGAACTAAGCTCTAATGTATATTCAGTATCTTTAGATGGACTGAACTAAGCTCTAATGTATATTCAGTATCTTTAGATGGACTGTACTAAGCTCTAATGTATATTCAGTATCTTTAGATGGACTGTACTAAGCTCTAATGTATATTCAGTATCTTTAGATGGACTGTACTAAGCTCTAATGTATATTCAGTATCTTTAGATGGACTGAACTAAGCTCTAATGTATATTCAGTATCTTTAGATGGACTGAACTTAGCTCTAATGTATATTCAGTATCTTTAGATGGACTGAACTAAGCTGTAATGTATATTCAGTATCTTTAGATGGACTGAACTTAGCTCTAATGTATATTCAGTATCTTTAGATGGACTGAACTTAGCTCTAATGTATATTCAGTATCTTTAGATGGACTGAACTAAGCTCTAATGTATATTTGGTATATATGGACTGAACTAAGCTCTAATGTATATTCAGTATCTTTAGATGGACTGTACTAAGCTCTAATGTATATTCAGTATCTTTAGATGGACTGAACTAAGCTCTAATGTATATTCAGTATCTTTAGATGGACTGTACTAAGCTCTAATGTATATTTGGTATCTTCAGATGGACTGAACTAAGCTCTAATGTATATTTAGTATCTTTAGATGGACTGAACTAAGCTCTAATGTATATTCAGTATCTTTAGATGGACTGTACTAATCTCTAATGTATATTCAGTATCTTTAGATGGACTGAACTAAGCTCTAATGTATATTCAGTATCTTTAGATGGACTGAACTAAGCTCTAATGTATATTCAGTATCTTTAGATGGACTGTACTAATCTCTAATGTATATTCAGTATCTTTAGATGGACTGAACTAAGCTCTAATGTATATTCAGTATCTTTAGATGGACTGAACTAAGCTCTAATGTATATTCAGTATCTTTAGATGGACTGTACTAAGCTCTAATGTATATTCAGTATCTTTAGATGGACTGTACTAAGCTCTAATGTATATTCAGTATCTTTAGATGGACTGAACTAAGCTCTAATGTATATTCAGTATCTTTAGATGGACTGAACTAAGCTCTAATGTATATTCAGTATCTTTAGATGGACTGAACTAAGCTCTAATGTATATTCGGTATCTTTAGATGGACTGAACTAAGCTTTGTTGTTGTTTTTTTACCTCAGACAAAAGGCTTAATAAGTAAGTGTGTAAGTGTGAATTTGACTTTCAGGCTAGAGAGCGGCATAACTCTTTTTATTCCCGGAGTTCCCTCGGGTGTATGAAGGGCCTGTTCAGTCGAGTTTCATGGCTGAAAGAGCTTCTCACCGGCAGGAAGAGCTCCCTCTCTGAGCCTTTTCCTATGGACCAAATGGACTCCTCGGTATATGAATTCCCCTCTTTCTCCAGCTCTGAGGAGAACACTAACAATGATGGGACTCGAACCCAGACAGTAAGCAGCTTATCTGGGCAGCAGGAGATTTGTTATGAAGCCCAGAGTCCAGATGAAGCAGCTCTGGTTCACGCAGCCAAGGCTTATGGTTTTACCTTAATGGAACGGACACCTGATCGAGTGACCATCCGACTGCCTAGTGGAACACTGCTAAAGTTTGACGTGCTGGACAATTTGAGCTTTGACTCAACCCGTAGAAGGATGTCCGTCATAGTGCGCCACCCTGATACCAAAGAGATTATTATGTACACAAAGGGAGCAGATTCTGGCATCATGGAGAGACTCCAGACTTCAATCAGAGGTAAAGAGCTGTTAGAAGTTAAATTCTGCCAGTTGTTTTAAGTCAATAAATGTGTGAATAAAAAAACATGACAATATTTGATCCTTGTTTTAAACTCTTTTAGATCAATCAAATGTGAAAAATGTTAACAGAGAAACCGCTGATAAAATCCAAATAGACCTTGACATGTATGCCAGGGACGGCTTACGCACCTTGTGTATTGCAAGAAAGGTAAATGTGCCCATTTAATTCCAATTTTTACCCAATTGCGTTATGCTTCCTCTCTACTGGTGCTGACCCCCACCCCTGATTGAGGAGAGCGAACTGACACACGTCCCCTCTGATACGTGAGCAGTAGCCGGCTGCATTTTTTCACCTGCACCAGCCGAGTTCATATGTGAATCAGCCCTGTGTACAGAGAGACACACCCTGATCAGCATTATTCCTCTACTTTGTGCAGACACCATCAACCAGCCAGCAGAGGTCGTAATCGCACCTATCCGGCTCCCTAACCCTGTATGAACAACAGCCAAACGTTGTTCATATAGCCGCCCAGCCCAGCCGAGCTGAGATTTAATACGATGTATTCAAAATCCCAGCTCTGGTGTGCTAGCGTATTTTAGCACTGTGCCACCTGAGCAGCCGCAATTTACCCATCTTTTTACTGTTAAATTACAAATGCATGTTTTTTGGCTTTTCTCTTTTCTGTCTTTTTATTTCCTTCATGTTCCGGCCTCTTACTGTTTTATCCCTAAGGTTGTGAGTGAACAGGATTATAGAAACTGGGCTGTTATGAGACAGGAGGCCATGTCAGCCATCGAGGATAAGGAGGAACTGCTCTCAAAGAGTGCAGCTTACATGGAGAACAACCTTACTCTTCTGGGTAAATGCATTAAAATCTTCATTAATTATTAACCAATTAAAAAACAATATGCTGATTAAACCATATAAACAGCTAGATCATTTGAACCTTCTCTGTTATGTGCATTCATGTGTTTCAATATTTAAACCGATACTTTTCTGTGGACCTTGAACAATTGAATGCAAGTTTTACAGAATGACCTTACCCACATTGGACTAAAACCCATTTTAGTCCAAATTTAAATTAAGCCATTACAATACCTCATTTGGACAGTATTAACTAATAAATTATTACAACCCCAAATCAGAAAAAGTTGGGACAGCATGGAAAATGTAAATAATACATTAACTTTGACTTTTATTTGATTGCAGACAGGATGAACCTGAGATATTTCATGTTTTATCTGCTCAACACTTAAAAGACGTTTTGGCACAGAGGAGACCAAGTGATTTAGTGTTTCAGATTTTATTTTGTCTCATTCTTCCTGCAAACTCGTCTTAAGATGTGCAACAGTACGGGGTCGTCGTTGTTGCATTTTTTGTTTCAAAATTCTCCACACATTTACTATTGGGGACAGGTCAGTCTTCCTCTTCTTCCACACCTCTTCTTCCACAGCCATGCCTTTGTAATGTGTGCAGCATGTGGTTTTGCATTGTCTTGTTGAAAAATGCATAGACATCCCTGGAAAAGATGACGTCTTGAAGGCAGCATATGTTGCTCCAAGTTCTCAAAGTACTTTTCTGCATTAATGCTGCCATCACAGGAGTGTAAATGACCTTTGCCAAGGGCACTGACACAACCCCATACCATGACAGACCCTGGCTTTTGGACTTGTTGCTGATAACAGTCTGGATGGTCCTTTTCATCTTTGGTCCGGAGCACACAGCGTCCATTTTTTTGCCAAAAAAAACCTGGAGTGCTGATTTATCTGACCACAGTACATGTTTCCACTGTGTGATGGTCCATCCTGGATGCCTCTGAGCCCAGAGAAGTTGACGTCGCTTCTGATTAACATAAGGCTTCTTTTTTGCACAGTAAAGTTTTAAGTGGCATTTGTGCATGTAACTCTGTATTGTAGTGCTTGACAAAGGTTTGCCAAAGTAATCCCTCACCCATGTGGTTATATCAGCTATTGTTGAGTGGCGGTTCTTGATGCAGTGCCATCTAAAGGATGGAAGATCACGGGTGTTCAGCTTAAGCTTGCGCCCTTGGCCTTTACACACTGAAATTCCTCCCGATTCCTTGAATGGTTTAATGATATTATGCACTGTAGAGGGAGAAATATGCAAATACCTTCCAATCTTTCTTTGAGGTTCATCATTTCCCACGCATTCGATGACAAACTGGAGATCCTCTGATCATCTTCACTCATTTAAGCCTTTCCTGGATGCTGCTTTTGTACCAAACCATGCTTACAATCACCTTTTGACATCACCTGTTCGGAATCACATCATTATTTTTTTCACCTCATTACTAGCCCTAAATTGGCCCTGTCCCAACTTTTTTGGAATGTGTTACAGGGCTGAAATGCAGGAATGGAGGTATATTAACAAATGAAATGAGGTTGACCAGACAAAACAATAAATGTAAATGTAAGGAACACTGCATTTTTTTTTTTTTTCCTATTTTTCCCACTTTTTCCCCCCAATTTTCTCCCCTAATCTAGTCGTGTCCAATTACCCTGATACTCTATACTGATTCGACCCTTCTCCGCTGACTGAGGATGCCGCTCAACTGACATACGCCCCCTCTGGCATGTATAGTCAGTACAGACTGCATTTTTCGAGTCGAGTTCATGACGGGCACTGTGTATGGAGGGCCACACCCCCATCAGCATTATTCCTCAGCCCTGTGCAGGCGCCATCAGTTAGCCAGCAGGGGCCACAGTTGCACCAGTTATGAGGACCTATGGTCCGACTTTTTACCCCTAACCCTGAACAATAGCCAATTTTTGTTCATGCTGCCGCCCAGCCCAGTCGGAAATTATTTGAACTTGTACTTTACCGCTGTGCCACCTGAGCGGCTTGGAACACTGCATTTTTATTTCATTTGCATTTTCTATACTGTCCCAATTTTTTCTGATTTAGGGTTGTAATTTATATTGCTATTTTATTTACAGAATGGACATGGAACATTTGTCGCTTTAAAACCTACAGCCTTATTTTAATTAGTCCTATTTGTCATTTAACAAAACAGTGTCAAGTTGTGTTTAAAGTCTTGTTCTTGTATAAAGAAATTGTATGCCAGTGTTTTCATGTGTCATCTTAAGAGATTTGGCTCTTTGCCATTTCTCATTAATGCTCTGGTTCTCTGAAGTCGTTTTCCTGATTTTAAATAACACTCTGACATATGCAGAAGGCATCTGGACAAACATTAAAACTGGCATTTAAACCAGGATCGGTTGAACAACTGAAGTAAAACACAGTTGAGTCACATTATTATCATTATTACACAGTGCATAGCTCATGAAGAAAGTCATGTTTAGTGAGCTGGCTTGATGGGTATATTAGGTGTGTGATAGGCTGTCTGCACATATATCCCTTGTTGCTGTTATGGGCCAGATGGGATCTTCCAGCAAGACAATGCGACATGTCACATGGCTAGAAATGTCCGACATTGGTTGGAAGTGCATGACCAAGACTTTCAAGTACTACGCTGACCCCCTAATTCCCCAGGCTTGAACCAAATTGGGCATCTGTGGGACCAGCTCGATCGTCGTGTTCGCTCTTTGGATCCTCCCCCAGGCACTATCCAGCAGCTGTGGGATGCACAGTAGTCAGCATGGCTCCAGATACCTGCGACAACCTACCAGGACCTTTTTAAGTCACTCCCAGCCTGTCTAGTTGCTGTCAGTGCTGCACACAGCGGTTACTCTGAATATTAGCTGGTGGTCATAATAATGTGACTCAACTATGTTATTATCATGGTAGAAAGAGGATGCAAGAAGATAGTTAGAGTAGTAACATTTTCTCCAACCTGTTTTACATCATAAATGTAAGCACCTGAAGTATACTAGAACTAGAAGTCAAATCTTTATCAAGGGTTTCAATAATTCCTGAACTGACTGATAATACGAGGGATCTTCAAAAAGTTTCCACACTTTTATATTTTGGTTGGAAACAGTGTGGGTGGGAGGAGTAGTAATTGGTCGTGTCTGAGAGACGGAGAGAGCTTATAGTCTATATCTGATTTCCACCTTTTTGGATGGAAGCTTAAAGGGGAAGAAGATTTTCATGTGATGATGATGTGAAAGCAGTGGTGCATCAGTGGCTACACGATCGATTAAAAAAATTTTTTGCTGATGGCATAAAAAAGTTGGTAAGACGCTGGAAAAAATGCATCAAAAGGTGATTATATAGAAAAGTGAGGCAGTTTGTTTTTCGAAATTCTTAATAAATAGTTTTAAAAAGTGCGGAAACTTTTTGAAGAACCCTCATATTATAAGACCAAATTGTGAAAATAATTTAAGTAATGAATTATATGACATTCCTTCCAGGTGCTACTGGAATTGAAGACCGCCTTCAAGAGAACGTTCCAGAAACCATCGAGGCCTTGAGAGAGGCAGGCATTCAAGTATGGGTGCTGACCGGGGACAAACTAGAAACAGCTGTCAACATCGCCTACTCCTGCAAACTGCTGGACAAGAGTGACCTGGTGTTAACATTCCATAAAAAGAACCGGGTACTAAACTCACCCCATGTCACCTTGATTCCAGTGCGCTGTGTGGTTTTTGTGTGTCTCAGACATCCATGTGTTGTGGTCTGGCTGCTCAATGAGGCAAATGATGTTTTTGAGAGTGCGAGAGTGCTTTTGAGGATCTGAGTGCTATGTTGTCTGTTCTGTTAACATGTCAGCATCCAGGGTTTGTCACTCCCTCAGAGAGAGACAGAAAAGTGTCCATGTTCTTTCTACACATACATTATAAGTGAATCCTCTAAAGAAGGGAGTGTTTCAGTTAACTGGGGCAGGTGGAACACTTTTCGACAATATAGGTCCTGTGGGCTCAAGCTTAATCCACATTCATTTACATTTGCCTCTATCTAGAGAGTGATTTGACAGTCATGCTACTTCTCTATGCATTTGTTTCTGTCCGTAAGCATTATTCTGGAAGAGCAGGTTTTAATCCTGTTTTAACAGCGCTGAGGAGAACAGACGAGAGCTACCCTCTTATTCTCCTGCTTTTATATGTATTTAGTGGGAGGCTGCACAGAGAATGTGGTCAAGTCATATACAAAAATCAAAGAAAATATGTAATTCATAACCATTCATAACCACCGTGTTTTTAAAGTCCTCCTTGTTTCTACACTCACTGTCCATTTTATCAGCTCCAATTACCATATAGAAGCACTTTGTAGTTCTACAATTACAGACTGTAGTCCATATATTTCACTGCATGCTTTGTTAGCCCCCTTTCATGCTGTTCTTCAATGACCAGGACCGCCACAGGACCACCACAGAGCAGGTATTATTTGGATGGTGGATGATTCTCAGCACTGCACTGACACTGAGATGGTGGTGGTGTGTTAGTGTGTGTTGTGCTGGTATGAGTGGATCAGACACAGCAATGCTCATGGAGTTTTTAAACACCTCACTGTCACTACTGAACTGAGAATAGTCCACCAACCAAAAACATCCAGCCAACAGTGCCGCGTGGGCAGCGTCCTGTGACCACTGATGCAGGTCTAGAAGATGACCAACTCAAACAGCAGCAACAGATGAGCAATCGTCTCTGACTTTACAAGGTGGACCAACTAGGTAGGAGTGTCTAGTAGAGTGGACAGGGAGTGGACACAGTATTTAAAAACTCCAGCAGCGCTGCTGTGCCCGATCCACTTATACCAGCACAACACACACTAACACACCACCACCATGTCAGTGTCAGTGCAGTGCTGAGAATGATCCACCACCTAAATAATACCTGCTCTGTGGAGGTCCTGACCATTGAAGAACAGCATGAAAGCAGGCTAAAAAGTATGTAGAGAAACAAATGGACTACAGTCAGTAATTGTAGAACTACAAAGTGCTTCTATATGGTAAGTGGAGCTGATAAAATGGACAGTGAGTGTAGAAACAAGTTGATTTTAATGTTATGACTGATCAGTGTATATTAAATAATCAGTTAATGTATGTACCTCACAGGTGTACCTAATAAAATGCTCAGTGAGTGTGTATATAAATGTATATATTTTTTCTATTATAAAATTATGTATAAATTTCTCTTTTCTTAATTTTTCTTGCAGGATGTGTGTAAGTCCATGTTGAATTGTGCTCTGGGTGAGATCCCCAAATATCCAAGTGATATGACCAGAATTGGGTTGGTGATCGATGGTCCAACCCTGGATCTGCTCTTAAACAATGAACTTCGGTCACTGTTTCTGCAGTTGTGCAAACACAGTCGTGCGGTGCTGTGCTGCAGGGCAACCCCACTGCAAAAGAGCACGGTTGTCACACTGGTGCGGGACAGGCTTAAGGTCATGACTCTCGCTATAGGTAAGACACAAGAACAGGGTGTTGTGGGTACACTGAATGTATTAACACTGTCAAATTTAACATGTTATTTACATTTATAAACACATAAAGTGCACTAATGTTGTTATATGCCAAACTCTTGGTGTTCAGGTGGTCTATCATCACTTACATCTCAAGCTCAAGAACAAATACCAGGTTGTACAGTGGACAGTGGTAGCCTAATGGGTAGAGCTTTGGGCTATCAGTTGAAAGGTAGAGTTTGAATCCCAGCTCTGCTATGCAGCAATTGTTGGGCCCTTGAGCAAGCACCTTAACCCTGTCTGCTCTATGGGCACCACACAATGACTGACCCTGCGCTCTGACCCCAGAAGAAGAATTTTGTTGTACTGTACACCTGTACACTAACCAGGCATAACATTATGACCTCTGACAGGTGAAGTGAATAACACTGATTATCTCTTCATCACGCCACCTGTTAGTGGGTGGGATATATTAGTCAGCAAGTGAACATTTTATCCTCAAAGTTGATGTGTTAGAAGCAGGAAAAATGGACAAGCGTAAGGATTTAAGCGAGTTTGACAAGGATCAAATTGTGATGGCTAGACGACTGGGTCAGAGCATCTCCAAAACTGCAGCTCTTGTGGGGTGTTCCCGGGCTGCAGTGGTCAGTATCTGTGAAGGAACAGTGGTAAACCAATGACAAGGTCATGGGCGGCCAAGGCTCATTGATGCACATGGGGAGCGAAGGCTGGCCCGTGTGGTCTGATACAACAGACGAGCTACTGTAGCTCAAATTGCTGAAGAAGTTAATGCTGGTTCTGATAGAAAGGAGTTAAAGAATCTGCCGCTAACATCTTGGTGCCAGATACCACAGCACACCTTCAGGGGTCTAGTGGAGTCCATGCCTTGACGGGTCAGGGCTGTTTTGGCAGCAAAAGGGGGACCAACAGAATATTAGGAAGGTGGTCGTAATGTTACGTCTAATCGGTGTATATGTAAATACGACAAATACAGGCATTCTCTTCTCTCTCTTTTTTCAACCAGGCCGGGTGTCCAAACATAGTGGGTTGCTAACTCAGTTATTGCCACCCCTGACTGGCTCTAGGTTGCGTCTCTCTCCTCTTTTTTGCGGATGTGGCTGTCACAGGCACCCAGGGTAGCTTGCCATATTGTGACAACCAGTTTTCTCTTCTGCTTAATTGTTTTTGTCTATCCACAGTCTCTGTTGTGAGCTGCAGAAGTTTTTGTTTCTGTTATTTTGGCCATATTTTTTAATTCTCAATTGTCTCTCTCTCTCAATGTTGTTCTACCTTTAAGCATTTAAGTGTTTATTGTTCTACAGTTAGGCGTCCCGCACTTGGGTTCATTTTCATTCTTGTAGTTAAGGGGCTTCAGCTGGCAAATCAGTAGTGAGGCATGACCCGCCCCATAACAATAACTGCTGAGCTAGCTCTGTCCACCTAAAAAATCACCTTTTGCATTCATTTTTACTTACCCCTTTATCATGGTGGATCTGGCACCACCTTAAACACTGGGTGCAATGAAGGAATATGCTGGAAAGGGCGCCAATCCATTGTAGTACCACTAAGACCTTGGTACAATTTAGAATAGCCAACCAGCACTCTCAACATTCTGCATGTTTTATGGAGGTGGGAGGAAACTCTGAGAAAACATACACTGATCAGCCATATCATAAAAACCACCTCCTTGTTTCTACACTCACTGTCCATTTTATCAGCTCCACTTACCATATAGAAGCACTTTGTAGTTCTACAATTACTGACTGTAGTCCATCTGTTTCCCTACATACCTTGTTAACCTGCTTTCACCCTGTTCTTCAATGGTCAGGACCCCCACAGGACCACTACAGAGCAGGTATTATTTAGGTGGTGGATCATTCTCAGCACTGCAGTGACAATGACATGGTGGTGGTGTGTTAGTGTGTGTTGTGCTGGTATGAGTGGATCAGACACAGCAGTGCTGCTGGAGTTTTTAAATACCATGTCTACTCACTGTCCACTCTATTAGACACTCCTACCTAGTTGGTCCACCTTGTAAATGTAAAGTCAGAGACGATCGCTCATCTATTGCTGTTGTTTGAGTTGGTCATCTTCTAGACCTTCATCAGTGGTCACAGGATGCTACCCATGGGGCGCTGTTGGCTTGATGTTTTTGGTTGGTGGACTATTCTCAGTCCAGCAGTGACAGTAAGGTGTTTAAATCAGTGACAGCAAGGTGTACTCTATCAGCGCTGTTGTGTCTTATCCACTCATACCAGCACAACACACACTAACACACCACCACCATGTCAGTGTCACTGCAGTGCTGAGAATGATTCACCATCCAAATAATACCTACTCTGTAGTGGTCCTGGAAGAGTCCTTACCATTGAAGAACAGCATGAAAGGGGGATAACAAAGCATGCAGAGAAACAGATGGACTACAGTCAGTAATTGTAGAACTACAAAGTGCTTCTATATGGTCAGTGAAGCCGATAAAATGGACAATGTGTGTAGAAACATAGAGGTGGTTTTAATGTTATGGCTTATCGGTGTACATCACAGCAAGGATCAGATACTGTTTAGGCAGTTAAGATACTGGACTAGTAATCAAATGTTGCTGGTTCAAGCTCCACTTCTGCCAAGTTCCCACTATTGGATCCCTAAGCAAGGCCCTTAACCTTCAACTGCTTGAACTGCATTCATTTAAAATCGTAGGCTGCTTTTAATAAAGATTCAGAGAACCATGTTGCTGTG
The DNA here is from genome assembly GCF_030014385.1 of Trichomycterus rosablanca. Taxonomy (NCBI): domain Eukaryota; kingdom Metazoa; phylum Chordata; class Actinopteri; order Siluriformes; family Trichomycteridae; genus Trichomycterus; species Trichomycterus rosablanca. The sequence goes on from NC_085988.1 coordinate 18,634,273, forward strand.
TGCCACCCACTCTACCAACACTGAACCATTTCTTATTCAACATTATTGAGCCAGTTTATTATTTTGGATGTGGGAGAAAAGCTACACAGACGTGGGAAGAACTTGACAAATTCCTCACAGACGGTGAATGATGGAAAGGAAGGTTTGACCCCAGATCCAACCGTGTTGCTCATGGTTTTTCCAATAGTGTAAAATTGCACATTTGACAGTTGACGGTGGTTTTAATAAAAAAGGAATTATTCTACACCTCCAGGTGATGGTGCCAATGACGTGAACATGATTCAGGCAGCAGATGTCGGAGTGGGAATATCTGGGCAGGAAGGGATGCAGGTTTGTGTACCATCTGCACTGCTTTCTCTGCGTGTATTTTCAGGCATGTAGCTAATAGGATAGAATGACTCATATGATTCTCTAATCCATTATTGTATAAATTACACTGCTGTGTGTATGTGTGTGTGTGTGTGTGTGTGTGTGTGTGTGTGTGTGTGTGTGTGTGTTTTAAATAGGCTGTCATGGCAAGTGACTTTGCAATATCTCGCTTCAAACACCTGAAGAAGCTCCTCTTGGTTCACGGCCACTGGTGTTACACACGGCTAGCAAACATGATCATCTATTTCTTCTATAAGAATGTGGTAAATATAACAGCTATCTTTGTGGCAAGGTCACTGTTTAGCTAGAGACCAGATTGTGTGTACTTTTAACTCTACCCCAATTTTTCCTGCTCACAAATGTAAACATGGTAGGCTCTCGGGGGAAAACATACTGATGTAGTTTATTTTGTATCCTTTACAGCTCAAATTTAACACAATTTATTTATTACTTTGAGTGTCCTTATTAGGAATTAGATGTGTTCAGGGCTAACTAGAATCAATCAAATGGGTTGAAGGCAGGAATATGTCCTGGATAGTACACCATACATACTCACACATGTTTATTCACACCTAAGAGCAACATAAAGTAACAAAATAGACATGGACATTGAAATTTGGTTCTTATGTACCTTCAATTTAACACTGTGACATGACAGTCATGACAACAGGAAAGACCACTAATATCACAACTGATGGAGAAGATGCTAAAGTAGTGGAAATTCGACACAGACTAGTACTTGGCAGAACAAGAATAAAAAAACTAGAAAAGATCTTCAGATGACACAATTTGTCTCTCAAAGATCAGAAGTGTCCAGACTCTCTCGTGGTTCTTTATAGATGTGAAAGCTGGACAAAAAAAAAGTGGAACAGGAAGAATATTGATGCATTTGAACTTTGGTTACCCTGGACGGCAGAGAGGACAAACTAATGGATCCTCAACTAAATCAAACCTAACCTCTCACTCAAAGCTCAGATAACCAAACTGAAGCTGTCATATATTGGACACATTATAAGAAGAATCAGCTCACTGGAAAATACAGTTATGCTTGGAAGTGCTGAAGGTAAAAGAGGAAGAGAACGGCCAGCAACAAGAATGGATATAATTAGAGGAACAAAATATGAACCTTTAAAAGCCTGACGACCCAAACAGAACACAGGATGTGGAGAAACACTATTCATGTAATCACCAGGAGTCAGAATGAACTTGAGTTGGAGTTTAAGAGTTCAAGAGATGCTTCATTGTCATTTCAGCTATATACAAGTACATATTGAAATAAAACAATGTTCCTCCAGGACCAGGGTGCAACACAGAACAAAAAGTGCAAGACAATACAATATACACAGTACAATAAATACAAAAAGGCCTACAATACATACAAAAGACATTTCTAATCTAAAAGTAATTGAAGGAGACAAGACTAAAGACAAGTGTAGTGTTGGCCAGTACATGGTACTGAGTAAATGATAGGTGAGGTAAAAAGATGTTCTGATATACAGTTAGCAGTGTAGGATTTTTACAGCAGCAGAGATATAAAAAGAGTAAGGTGCAAAAAACATATTGTGCAAAGATGCAAGTAATTCAGACATTAAGTAGTTGTATGAGTCCATGTGTTGTATGAGTAATTATGTGTCAGTCTAAGTATGCGTGTTAGTTTGTTTGTGTGTATGTGTGTGTGTGAGAGAGAGAGCATGTGTATATATGTGTTTGTGTATGATCAAGCATGATTGAGTGTCAGAATCTGTGTTAGTGTATGTATGTATATGTGCATGTGTTTGTGAGTATGTGTATGTTAGTGCATGTGCATGTTAGTTTGTGTGTGTGTGTGTGAGTGTATACATATGTGAGTAATTATGTGTCACAGTCTAAGTGTGTGTGTGTATGTATGTATGTGTGTGTGTTTGTGAGTGTGCATATGTTAGTGCATGTAAGTTTGTGTATGAATGTGTGTGTGTGTATATGTGAGTAATTATGTATCACAGTCCAAGTGTGTGTGTGTGTATGTATGTGTGTGTGTTTGTGAGTGTGCATATGTTGTGCATGTGTATGAATGTGTGTGTGTGTGTGTGTATGTGAGTCATTATGTATCACAGTCTAAGTGTGTTTGTGTGTGTATGTGTGTGTGCATGGGAGAGTTGAGTATTAGTTTGTGTATGTGTTTATGTGTGTGTTTCTGTGCACGTGTGTTTGTTTGTAGTGTGCGCATGATTTAGTGTTAGTGTATGTGCCTGTGTGTGTGCATGTGTGAGTTTTTTCATGATTGTGTTATACTGTATATACAGTATATATGTGTGTGTGTGTGTGTGTGTGTGTGTGTGTGTGAGTGAGTGAGTGAGTGAGTGAGTGAGTGAGTGAGTGAGTGAGTGAGTGAGTGAGTGAGTGAGTGAGTGAGTGAGTGAGTGTAATTGTGTTAGTGTGTAGTATAATCCTTTAAAAAGCACTGCAATTGTTTATTTGGTTAATTTCATTAGCTGCCTCATTCTGGTCAAGGTTAAGGTGGGTTCAACACCACCTGGAAACACTAAGCACAAGGCAGGAACTCTCCCATTCCCTCAGACATAGCAAACATTGACGGCAATAAATAATTGTAGCAATTAATAATCCAAGTGGACTAGCTTGCCTGTCCAAAAATTGTCCAATGAAAGTGGAGCCCTGTATGGTAGCTCTAGACTTGTATAGCCAAAGAAAAACAAAAAAGCTGCTAAAGATAAACTGGTGTTCATTATTAATAAACCAAGTGCTTTTATGAAGTGTTGTTAAAAAAGGGGTGATGGGTAACAGTGGTAAACTTGCTCCTGTCTTAACATTTTTTAAACAATGCTTTAGGCTTTAAATTTGGATTAAGCATTTATTTACAAAGAGAATCATTACTTTCTGATTTATTGATAGTCTCCATGTTGTCCCAACTATGGTTTCAAACTACAATTTAAGGTTTGTAGCTTGTGGATAGAAATCAAGGCAGATATGTTGAAATAATACAACATAGCTAGAGATTAGGGTTAATACATTGAAGTTTTTCTTCAATATGTACTTATTTACCTCTACCAATTGTTACCTTCCCAGGCCTATGTCAACCTCCTGTTCTGGTACCAGTTCTTCTGCGGCTTTTCAGGCACAGCCATGATCGACTACTGGTTCATGATCTTCTTCAACCTGTTCTTTACATCTGCACCTCCCATTATGTTTGGCATCATGGACAGAGAGGTGTCTGCCGTCATGCTGCTCCAGCTCCCCCAGCTCTATAAGACCGGTCAGCATTCTGGGGTCAGTCCTTACACACAACCAGCACTTAGATACAGATTCATGCAGCCAATATACACCGACCAGGCATAACATAATGACCACTGACAGGTGAAGTGAATAACACTGATTATCTCTTCATCACGGCACCTGTTAGTGGGTGGGATATATTAGGAAGCAAGTGAACATTTGATCCTCAAAGTTGATGTGTTAGAAGCAGGAAAAATGGGTAAGCGTAAGGATTTGAGCCAGTTTGACAAGGGCCAGACGACTGGGTCAGAATCTTTATTATTTGCTAAGTACCAGATGTACAAGGCATTTCTCTTGGTGCAGGTGTCAACATATATACTATACATCTAATTAAATAATAGAAAAGAAAAGGTTTACTATATATAAACATAGAATAAAGAGTGCAGCAGCAACATAAACAAGTACAGCATCAGACAAAGTGTGCAATGAAGACATACAGTACAGTACACTGCCAGACTTCAAGAAGAAAATTGTGTGATGAAGATTATTCCAAGTAGATAAGGTGCATAATGCATTGACTGCTTAATGACTTTGACTTTGTGGCACCAGTTTGGTGGAATCCCTTGTGTTGTGCCCCTGGGTGTGACAACAAAATTTCAGTAATGGACTTGACACAATTATTCCCACCTTTAACTTAATATTTCAAAAAAATGTTTCCGGGCAGCTCAGGTGGCACAGCGGTAAAACACGCTAGCACACCAGAACTGGGATTTTGAATACATTGTATCGATTCTCAGCTCTGTCATCCGGCTGGGCTGGGCGGCCACATTAACAACGATTGGCTGTTGTTCAGGGTGGGATGAGCCGGACCTGGGTTCCTCATAACTGGTGCAATTGCAACCTCTGCTAGCTGATTGAGTTGGGGAATAATTTGATTAGGGTATAGCTCTCCGTGCACAAGACTGATCCGCATATGAACTCGCCTTGTGTGCCCAGATGGTGCAGCCAAATCTGCTAATAAGAAATGTAGTTTTGGCTTGTTAGTGTATCAGCTGCAATTACCAAATATCTAGCAGTAAAGTCATGAACAAAGTAGTTTGCAACATGCAATCGTGCTGTTGTTCCTCTACATTTACATGTATAGCATTAAGCAGACGCTTTTATCCAAAGCAACTTACAGTTGTGACAGTATACACAGTCTAAGCAATTGAGGGTTAAGGGTGTTGCTCAAGGGCCCAACAGTGGCAACCTGGCGATGGTGGGGCTTAAACCGGCAACCTTCTGATTACTGGTCCAGTATCTTAACCACTAGGCTACAACTGCCTGCTTATACTTCTAAAACAGCCCTGAATTCTATTGCTATACTTTATGAAAACCATGTTGCATTTGATTGCAGTACCTTCTGGGAAAGCTCTGCTCTTGAGTCCATGTTGCCTCAGGCCTCCAAGGAATCACCAAACAAGCTTCACTTCAGCTGCTGAAGTCTTAAGTTCCCAAAGGGAAAAAAGATGACAGGGAAGTCAGCATGAGTGTGTTAAATCAGTACTGCAAGCAACTACATATGTACAAAGATGCCTTCCAGTTTTATAAAGCCAGTCAAGTCTTTAATTAAATGATCTGATAAATGCTGGCTAACACTAATTAAAGTTTTTCATGGCTGCTTAGCTTTATTTACAGTTCTAATCAGAAATATTTAACCCCCCCCAAACCTTAAAAAAGTATTACAATTATGTGTATGGAACTGTATTAAATATACAAGAAATATCATTAGACATAGAAAGAAATTGTATTGATACATACACCGACCAGGCATAACATTGAATTACACTGATTATCTCTTCATCACGGCACCTGTTAGTGGGTGGGATATATTAGGAAGCAAGTGAACAGATTTGAGCGAGTTTGACAAGGATCAAATTGTGATGGCTAGACGACTGGGTCAGAGCATCTCCAAAACTGCAGCTCTTGTGGGGAGTTCCCGCTCTGCAGTGGTCAGTATCTATCAAAAGTGGTCCAAAAAAGGAACAGTGATAAACCGACGACAGGGTCATGTGCAGCCAAGGCTCATTGATGCACGTGGGGAGTAAAGGCTGGCATGACAATTATGACAAGTTATCCAGGTCCAGAAGCAAAGCAGCCCCAGACCATCACACTACCACCAACATGTTTAACTGTTGGTATAGTGATGTGGTGTTATGTGGTGTTAACTTCAAAAAAGTTTCACCTACCTTTGACTCATTAGTCCACAGAATATTATCCCAAAAATCTAGATTTTTTGCCAAAGCATGTGAGATGAGCCTTTGTGTTCATTTAGGTCAGCAGTGTCTTTCTAATTGTGGAATCATGCACAGTCACCTTAACTGAAGTGAATGATGCTTGGATGTTCGCCTGGGTTATTTTGTGACGTCCTAAATGAGTTGTCAATGCATTCTTAGTCTGGCCACTTCTCTGAAGTTTCACTAATGTTCCAATTTTCTCCACTTGTGGACAGTGGCTCTTGCTGTGGTCCGCTGGAGTCCCAGAGCTTTACCGATAGCTTTGAAAACTCTTTAGAATGCAGCATCAAGTGCTGCTTTTTGAGAACTTCCATTTGAGAGCTTCACATTACCCAACAGCTTCTATGAGTGATAATTGAAGTTTAGATTCAACAGGTCTGGCTCTGATTATGCCTGGATGTCAAAATTGTGTGACAAAACAAAATAATGCAAACAGAATAAACTAGGAAATATTTTTTTCACAACACTGTAGTTCTCTTGACAAAAGTCAATGTGCATTGTTATTCAATCCCCAGCCTTCAATCCTTTTGCCTTAATAACATCTAATAAGAGATTTCTGTTAGTGCTAACAAGCTCTTGTGGAATTTCTCTTGTGGTTTGCATTTAGATAGCAATCCCACATTTACTAATCTTGGAATTGCTTGTTGTGGCTTAGTAGTTCCTTTATAAGATTTAATGCCTCCTTTAATTGAAGCAATAAAAAGTTATTAACCAATTTCCTTTTAATCCTCCCTTGTGTCCAAGTGATGACCGCTACCAGAGAGTTTCTTGTTTAAAATGAAGATATATTTAATACAAAAGTGCATGAGAATACATTGTCAGTACTGTCAGTCAATATTGTCAATATTGGTAATGTCCTGGTACCAGATACCAGAGGACACTCCTAACATGGCACATCAGTGTGCATGGGCATTAAAACCTGACGGACGGTTTATTAAGGAAATTAATTATAAATGTATTGTTACATTCCATTTATTATATTTAGATTCAACAATTACTATAAATATACAGTATAAATATAAATTATACTGTAATAGTAATAGTAAATGCAGCAATAATATAAAGTCTATTACCACAATTTTGGGACCCTAATAGTTTTCTGAAAAGTAGCCATCAATGGGTAAATATGTGTTATTTTATTATTATAAGTATATTGTTTTGTCCCAATTAACAACCATCCAATAAGTGCTATATCCCAGTATGGGTTTGTTTGTTTGTTCATTAGGATTTTAACATCATGTTTTACACTTTGGTTACATTCATGACAGAAACGGTAGTTACTCATTACACAAGATTCATCAGTTCACAAAGTTATATCAAACACAGTCCTGGACAATTTAGTATCTCCAATTCACCTCACTTGAATGTCTTTGGACTGTGGGAGGAAACCGGACCACCCGGAGGAAAACAGACATGGTGAGAACATGCAAACTCCACGCAGAAAGGACCTGGGCTGCCCCACCTGGGGATCGAACCCAGGACCTTCTTGCTGTGAGATGACAGTGCTACCCACTTAGCCACCTCAAAGATAAAATCCACTGTGTCAATTTTAGATATTAGATGCTGTTTACACCACTTAAATAGTCAGATAACTGTTAAAATATGATAATACTGGTGTTATTTGTGTGAATTTATATTTATGGCATTTACCAGACACTTTTAACTCCTAAGTGACTTACAGTTGATACAATGCAAGCAATTGAGGGTCATGGTGGGTCCGGATCCAGCAACCTATTATTACTAGGCCAGTACTTTAACGTTTAAGCTCCATACGGAAATGTAATATATGACATATATGCCCCTATGTCAATAATGGTGTTTCCACATATGTTACCTGTAAGGTGATATATTATTATAACATACATGTATCCTCTGGATATATGTAATATATGTAGATATAAGTTTATAAGTATGTAAGTTTATAACATATATGAAATATTCATAATAAAATGTGTGTATGTACATCACACATAGATGAGCATACATATTTCTATGGGCCACACATATACTGTATGTCAATACATATTGTTCCACATTGTTCCCATTTCTAATAGGTTTCATATATTTTGCACAAATATGAGCATATATGTTATAATTGTATGAAAATTGTATATATATATATATACGTACATGTATTACATTTGCGTATAGGAGTGCTTGTATATTATTGGTCTAATTTGTTATGTATATTTTAGGGATATCGGCGATCAACCTTTTGGATAGCTATTCTAGATGCCTTTTATCAAAGCCTCGTCTGCTTCTTCATTCCATACTGGGTAAGAGAGTCTAAAGTTTCTTTCGTGTTTTCATTTAAAAATGTCTGGTAAATATTTAATCATTTCTCTTTTTATGCTTTTTATGCAAGACATACAAAGGCTCTGATATTGATATCTTCTCTTTGGGAACACCCATGAACACTGTGTCTCTGTTCACCATCATCCTTCACTTAGCAATTGAAATCAACAGTTGGGTGAGTCATTCTTACAGTAGCATTAAATAATTTAACAGTTTTGATTCCTCCAAGACACATTGTAGTGTATTTTCTCAACAGAACTGGGACTGTTCTTAATCTATGTTATGTGGGAACTAAACTAGCTCCTAATTATTCTAACTAACCTGGCAATTAGATATGAAATCATCATTATATAAGCATTGTCAGTCATAATCTTATATTACTCCATCAACAACCATTCGATAAAAATACAACAGCCCCAAATATGGATTCTGTAATTCTGAGCTATAATCCATAAGGCTTTATGAGATTTACTAAATTTCAACGATGATTTAACCCCAATTCCAGACAGGCAAGATGCTAAGCTTTCAAATGATTCAGTTGTCTAAAGATTCACACTATTATTGAGAAATTGAGTGTTCGAACTTAATAATTTATAACTCAATAATTAAGTCATTCAAGGCTGGGAGTAAAAAGAGCATATTAGATTTTTTTGCATGTGCAAAAAATGACCTACAGTTCTCTTTGATTAGTCCAGCATTCCAGTCGTTGGTGTAAGTTACACTATAGTGCCAAAAGTATTCGTTCGTCTACCTTCACACACATATGACATCCCATTCTTAATCCATAGGGTTTAATATGATGTTGGCCCACCATTTGCAGCTATAACAGCTTCAACTCTTCTGGGAAGGCTTTCCACAAGGTTTAGGTGTGTTTATGGGAATTTTTGACCATTCTTCCAGAAGCGCATTTGTGAGGTCAGACACTGATGTTGGACGAGAAGGCCTGGCTCATAGTCGCCACTCTAATTCATACCAAAGGTGTTTTATCGGGTTAAGGTCAGGACTCTGTGCAGGCTAGTCAAGTTCTTCCACACCAAACTCGCTCATCCATGTCTTTATGGACCTTGCTTTGTGCGCTGGCAGTCATGTTGGAACAGGAAGAGGCCATCCCCAAACTGTTCCCACAAAGTTGGGAGCATGATCCCACATCCACCAAACTTTACACTTGGCACAATGCAGTCAGACAAGTACCGTTCTCCTGGCAACCGCCAAACCCAGACTCGTCCATCGGATTGCCAGACGGAGAAGCATGATTCTTCACTCCAGAGAACACTCCAGAGAGTCTCCACTGCTCTAGAGTCCAGTGGCAGCGTGCTTTACACCACTGCATCCGACGCTTTGCATTGCGCTTGGTGATGTAAGGCTTGGATGCAGCTGCCTTGAAAACCCATTCCATGAAGCTCTCTACACACTGTTCTTGAGCTAATCTGAAGGTCACATGAAGTTTGGAGGTCTGTAGCGATTGACTCTGCAGAAAGTTGGCGACCTCTGCACACTATGTGCCTCAGCATCCGCTGACCCGCTCTGTCATTTTACGTGGCTACCACTTCGTGGCTGAGTTGCTGTCGTTCCCAATCGCTTCCACTTTGTTATAATACCACTGACAGACGACTGGTGAAATTTCACGACTGGACTTGTTGCACAGGTGGCATCCTATCACGGTACCACGCTGGAATTCACTGAGCTCCTGAGAGCGACCCATTCTTTCACTAATGTTTGTAGAAGCAGTCTGCATGCCTAGGTGCTTGGTTTTATACACCTGTGGCCATGAAAGTGATTGGAACACCTGAATTCAATGATTTGGATGGGTGAGTGAATACTCTTGGCAATATAGTGTATCCTTAACAGTACCTGTATATAAAGTGTATACAAATACCCTGTATTCACCTGTACCCCAGAATTTGGATATTTCCATTATCCCTGTAGCTGATCTAAATTCCAATTCCATTCCAATGCAAAGAAACTTTAAACCCTTAAAAATCATATTTTTGTGCTCAAAACTATGCTAGTCACACCCAGGTGGTGCAGCGGGATATTCCGCTAGCCAAGTCAAGTCAGGTCAAATTTATTTATATAGCACTTTTTTACAATGGACATTGTCTAAAAGCAACTTTACAGAATCCAGAACCAACAAACCAAAAACCCCTGTTGAGCAAGCTGAGGGCAACAGTGGCAAGGAAAAACTCCCTTAAAATTACAGGACGAAACCCTGAGAGGAACCTGACTCAGCAGGGACCCATCCTCTTTGGGTGGCCTGTAGGGTATTTTAAATAAATAAGATTTACACAAATCATACAAACACAAAAATAGATTGAACTGAAAGTTATAACTAGCAAAAAAATAACTGGAGTTCATTGTTTAGTCCAGTCTGTGATAAAGTCAGTTTTAAGTTCTGGACATTTTTGGTGCAAACGCCAGGTTTCCATCCCATCTAGCAGGAACAGCATTGTTGGCACTGCAGTCTCGACTTGCAGTCTTTAATCTCAAGAGGGTAAACAGTTTTCTGTCAGCACCACCTTGAGGTAAAACAACAGAGGATTTAGTTACAATGTGAAATTGTTAAGAGTACAATATCAGTTTTACAGAGAGTAGCTTTAGACTCTGGCACCCCTAATTATTACAGCATAAAAGGGAGAGCAAGCAGGTAAGAAGGTCATGAAGCACACCAGCGCCGAGATTCTGAACTCCTCGGTTTGAAACTCGTCGGCTGGGCTCCATCTAGCGGGCATAATTGGCAGTGCCTGCAGCAGACTCTAATTGGCCACCTTGTCTGCTAGGGCGGGATGACCGGACTATGTGAGTGGGTCTTGAAATGTGCAAGGACTGTGATTTACAGAATGCAAAGCGCCTGTGCAAGGGGGCCACTAAGGACTGTGCATGGGTTGGAGGAAGCATTAGCAGAAAATATACCCTCCTTGAATGCAATTAGGGATCCCCAGCAGCGTAAGAGAAATTGACTATGCTAACTAGGGAGAAAAAACACTATTATTATTTAACATTAACATTATCTGCCTACCTAAAACAGGTGCTCTCAACATGCAACCAGTGACCCATGACAGTATTGCCTGCAATTCTTTAATGAAGTCTTCAGCTATTCCTAAACATGTGTGCATGTGTGGGGTCCACACAACTGCAGTTTGTGAACCACTGACTTAGAAGAGCAAATTCCCAAAAATGTAGTCACTCACTGATGCTTCTTTGCAGTTCCTTACTATTATGTTGATATTGTTGGCCATAATTCAATTATTTAAAAAGCTACTGTTCCCCATTGGCACCTCTACGATATACAACGACTAGTATTTGGACGTGTGACCATGAGTTTGGTGCGAATTCAATTGTCCCCCACTTTTTGCAGCGATAACAGATTTTGTTCATTCAGGTAAAAGCATTTGTGAGGTTTGGCACTGATGTTGGATGAGAAGGCCTGGCTTGCAATCAACATTCCAGTTCTCTATTCCAATTCCAACCTAATCTCTTTAATTTCCTTTGGTATCAATGTAGTATCCATTCATCCATCCATTTAACCATCCATCATCCATCCATCCATCCAACCATCCATCCATCCATCATCCATCCATCCATCCACCCATCCATCAACCATCCATCCAACCATCTATCAATCCATCCAACCATCCATTCACCCATCCATCAACCATCCATCCAACCATCCACCCATCCAACCATCCATCCACCCATCTATCAACCATCCATCCAACCATCTATCCATCCAACCATCTATCCATCCAACCATCCACCCATCCAACCATCCAACCATCCACCCATCCATCCATCCACCCATCCATCCAACCATCCAACCATCCATCCATCCAACCATCCATCCAACCATCCATCCAACAATCCATCCAACCATCCATCCACCCATCCATCCATCTATCCACCCATCCATCCATCCATTCACCCATCCATCCAACCATCCATCCACCCATCCATGCACTCATTCATCCAACCATCCATCCACCCACCCATCCATCCATCCATCCACCCACCCAAAAACACCTAATCTCAAGAATTGGCAGGGGTGTACACATATTTTTACCCCTACAGTGTATTTTGACAACTACCTTGGGTTTATTTCTGTCAGTAAACATACTATTTCCAGCAGATTTTTGCATCTCACAGGCTTTGCTTTAAAGCAACCATGAGGATTAAGTGACTTGTTTAGGAGCTCAACAAGTGCAGGTCACAATGCTTACTCATTTGAGCATCTAATTAGTAATCTAGTGTCTTTGCCACTCAGACACCACTTTTCCCAGCATGTGACTGGAATACAATGGAATGCAGAGTTGGTGCCCTCCTCTAACCTTTTTCTTTATGCAATCTTTCGGCCAGCACGGCTGGCCCGTGGGGGAACTCCCTCCATATTTATCCATAGGCCATTGCTGCTGACCCATACTGTTGACATCAACAGAAGTGTGTCCTCATTGTAGCTATTTGTAGTCTGCCTTTTGGTAATTTATTTGGATTTTTGTGGACGGGAGTACAATTTTTGTTGGATGGATAAAGGTAAAGTGTGTTCAGCTGCTCTATATATGTGCATATGTGGCAGCTGAAACCTAAATTCCTCACAGGGGTGATGTAGTTAACAGGGGGGAGAGTTGAGAAGACAAAAATGGAACAAAATAGGTTAAAAACAGTTACTGGTGCAAAATTAATCATTTCTTTGTGTTGGTATCAGACGACGGTGCACTGGGTGATTATGTTGGGCAGCATGTTGATTTACTTCATCGTGACCCTGGCTTTCAGTGCCATCTGTATCAGCTGCAACCCTCCCTCTGATCCTTACTGGACCATGCAGGAGCAAATGACCGACCCCGTCTTCTACCTGGTCTGCATTTTAACCACCGTGGTAGCATTGCTGCCAAGGTAATTTCATCCCTTTTATTTCGTATATGTTCATGATTGTTAAGGATTGTTATTTTTATGTGTGGTTAGATAATTGCATTAATTGCATATATTGCAGAAATGAAATGGTAATAGCTTGGCTTTAGTGGTAACATTTAAGAGTTACATATTACCAGAGATGGGGACTCAAGTCTGCGACTCGATTTCTAGTCGCACATTAGACACACACACAGCGACTTCAGACTTGACTCGGACTTGTTTCAAATGACTCAGCCTCGACTCATGACTCGCAAAAAAATGACTCGTAAACAACAAGAGTCCCTTTTATTAAAGATGAATGAAACGTCAATCCGACATCATTCTGATCGTGTCATTTTCTGCTATCTAATAACGCTCCGGCCGTCTTAACCTGCAACACACGCAATGGGTAAATGTTACAGCCAGCTTCCGGCGTAGTGATGAAGCGTCGCTACCGACTCCCTACACAGTTTGAAGTTCACTTCATTTGAACTTTTTCTTTACCTTTGGATTGGAATCTCACTTCAAATGGTGGAATACCCTACATAGTGCACTTCACAGGAACAACTGTGGTGAATGGAACGCTCCTACAGAATTGGCACTAATGGTTGAAAGACCGCTTTCTGAACCAATCAGACCGTCTGATTTAAATTTTTAGTCAGTAATGCTGTTATCTGCAGTTTGCATCACACAGATGACATGTTAATGAAACACTTGAGTTCGTGATTTACTTCACAACCGGGAAAAGTTTGGAGGTTTTTAATTAAAAGCACAATTACAAAATAACGGATTATATTCATAATGGGAAACACGGTTATAAATGTAATAGCATCTGGAAGAACACAAGCTAAGTGGTCATGATTTTTTTTTGCTGTGTTTTGGATTTTGGCCGCTGTGCCGTGATTTGTCGCGCTCTTTCGTTTTGCAATGAAAACAAAATGTATCAGTTTATGCTTTTAACTGGTACCTTGTTATTACGGAAATTTGCACAATGACTAGGAAAGTAAAGGCACTAAATAAAACGGCAAAATACAGTCATTGAATCTGAACTTACATATTATTTGTTTATTTCTACGCTACTCGGACTTTAGTCTTCAGACTTGTGACTTGACTCAGACTCTAGTCTAAAGATTTGTGACTTGACTCAGACTCTAGCCTAAAGACTCGTGACTTGACTCGGACTCTAGCCTAAAGACTCGTGACCTGACTTGGACTCGTATTTTGTGACTTGTGAACATCTCTGCATATTACAGAGCTGATCACATCTACCTAGCCTGTGCAAAATTAGCTGAATTAGTTTAGAAATTCAATTTGGTGGACTGGTTCATTTTCCAAAGGGACTAAATTGTACTGTATTGGATAATTATGTAACATAAATAAAATTATGCTAGACAAAATGAGTTTGCTTTGTGTAATTTAAAGCTTTGTTTACTGATTAACATTTTATATTACTTTTGTTTGCAGGTTTGCAATACATGTCCTAATGGGAACACTCGTCCCCTGCGATCACCTGACGGTCAGGCAAATTGACAAGTTGCCCCCACACCAGCGGGATATGTGGCTAAAGGAGTGGAAAAGCTTCAGAGCCCTTTGTAGCTCCTATCCAAGCCTGTCTTCATCCAGGACAGTCCAGCGGGCCACCTAGTGCCCCATCATACAGTATATAACACGATATAGAAAAAAGCTCCAGCACTGAAACTGATTTTTCAGATTTCTCTGGAATGTGTCATAGTAGCTTAAATGCCAGTTTGTACACTTTTCAAAAGGGTTTAAACCATGTCAGTGGCACGAATATCAAACCTCTATTTATGGAAGACCTTACTTCAGTGTTAATGATGTGTCAACTGCACCAAGGAAACAGCCTGAAGCTTTGAAATGTGTTTGTCCACCTTTTAAATGTACCTCTTTTGGAATGAGCCCTAGAAGTGGATGAAAAAGGAAGGCTGTGTGATGCTTCCTTGAGGTTTCTTCAAGGTTGTGGCAGAAGTTTGGACCATTAGGCAGCGTATTCCAATAAACACCTATGTCCTAAGCTGCCCTATGGGAGTAAGGATTGCAAGTGCTGTCGGCTTCCCTGTGAGGAAACCTACTTTCACTGTGAGAAGCCTCATTTGTATTCACGGCCGCTTTGAGCTGCTCATGAAATAATTGAGGATTGCAGATGTTGTATAATATCCTGGTATTTTCAGTTCATGAATCCGTGTTGACATCACGCTGGGCTTGACGGTGAGAGACAGAACACAGGAATTGTAGCGAGTGTTAGGAGCTTCTGTGGTGTTAACACTTAATTCTCAATAGTTGTTTAGTATTATTAATATTCTAAATGCAAATGTGTGTAGATGTGTGTGCATGTGTGTATGTATATTAGTAAAGGAGTGACACAGAGAGGTACTACATTTCCTCCTTAACTTGAATTCTAAGTCGTATCTTTGACGTCTCTCTGACGTTCCAACATCTTCAATACAAGGAGTCGGTCATGATCCAGCTCTGACAGCCACATTAATCTGAGTAAATCTCAGTCCTCTTGTTCACCTCATGCTTAAGGGTTGTTTCGAGCTGAAGCTTGCATTTAAATGTGTTCAGAAGTGATTCTGTTTGCAGAGTTTGCATTTTAATGTACTGGTGTCATTGCTTGGGTTAGTGAAACACTCTTGCCATCTTGTGTTGGATTTCTGAAATGCAGTTGAAGACGTGTGGACGCTACTCCTAATTATTAAGTTCAGGAGCTTCAGCCCCACCCACTGCTACCAGCCCCACCCAAGTGTAAAAATCACTCAAATCAATTAAACTTAGTCATGTTTCTGTTGCTGTGCCACAATGACAAGCCCAGTGCACAAAGCAAAGTCAATCAAGACATAGTTTAATGATTTTTATATAATAGAACTTTGATGACCAGCCCTGTTCTCAACCCCACTGCGCACATTTGGAATAATTTGGACCTTTAATTGGGTGCCAAGCCTTCTCATCTAACATGTCTCATCTAGAATGCCATGGCTTTGGAGTAGGCTGTCCAACTCGTTCACTATCAGGTGTTCACATACTTCTGGCCATATGTTGTAGGATGTTCGAATATCATAGTTGCAGCGTTGTCTACATGTCCATGGGGCAACATTGTCATAGAAGTAACAGTAAGGTAAGCACAACAATTAAATCTGAACAGTAGTAAGCATTTAACATTGTGGTCCATTTTATCAGCTCCACTTACCATATAAAAGCACTTTGTAGTTCTACAATTACTGACTGTAGTCCATCGGTTTCTCTACATACTTTTTTAGCCTAATTTCACCCTGTTCTTTGATGGTCAGGACCCCTACAGGACCACCACAGAGCAGGTATTATTTAGGTGGTGGATCATTCTCAGCACTGCAGTGACACTGACATGGTGGTGGTGTGTTAGTGTGTGTTGTGCTGGTATGAGTGGATCAGACACAGCAGCGCTGCTGGAGTTTTTAAATACCGTGTCCACTCACTGTCCACTCTATTAGACACTCCTACCTAGTTGGTCCAGAGACGATCGCTCATCATGCTGTTTGAGTTGGTCATCTTCTAGATCTTCATCAGTGGTCACAGGACGCTGCCCACTGGGCGCTGTTGGCTGGATATATTTTTGGTTAGTGGACCATTCTCAGTCCAGCAGTAACAGTGAGGTGTTTAAAAACTCCAGCAGCGCTGCTGTGTCTGATCCACTCATACCAGCACAACACACACTAACACACCACCACCATGTCAGTGTCACTGCAGTGCTGAGAATGATCCACCACCCAAATAATACCTGCTCTGTGGTGGTCCTGGGAGAGTCCTGACCATTGAAGAACAGCATGAAAGGGGGCTAACAAAGCATGCAAAGAAACAGATGGACTACAGTCAGTAATTGTAGAACTACAAAGTGCTTCTATATGGTAAGTGGAGCTGATAAAATGGACAGTGAGTGTAGAAACAAGGAGGTGGTTTTAATGTTGTGGCTGATCGGTGTATCTACATGTGTGAACAGTAAATATAGGGGTCAAGTACTAGGCTGTTGGGGTGTGTCTGACATAACTAGACAGCCTAGACCTGTGTATGTAAGGCTCAATTTCTTAAACGTAGCAGACACTGTGCTTTGTTTATGTTGCAACAGTTTTGTTTCATTGTGTTCTGCAGGTATTCCACCTTATTTATTATTTTTACATTACGTGTGTTAGAATTCTTACATGGTTCACAAACACACTATGGATAGTATACCAAAAACATGACAAAAGACAGCACAACACAAATGTGTTATCTATGTTGGATATGTAATAAATGTTCTTAATGTAATAAATAAACAATATTAATGAATTAATAGTTACCCCTTCCCTGTCTCGCACATATGGTCCCAACTTTTTTTGTGTGTTCCTGTCATTAGATTTAACAATTGTTTATATTTACAAAATGCAACAAAGTTGGTCAGTAAAAACACTGTAGTCTTTTCTTTGTACTTTTGTTCTTTATTGCATATAACAAAATGTTCTAACTTTTCTGGAAATCTGGTTTGTGCATTTATATTACAACCCCAAATCAGAAAAAGTTGGGACAGCATGGAAAATGCAAATAAAAAATAAAAAATAAAAAAACAGAGTTTCTTACATTTACTTTGACTTTTATTTGCTTGCAGACAGGATGAACCTGATATATTTCATGTTTTATCTGCTCAAGTTCATTTTATTTATTAATAAACATCCATTCCTGCATTTCAGGCCTGCAACACATTCCAAAAAAAGTTGGGACAGTAAAGCATTTACCACTTTGTAATGTTGCCATTCCTTTTCACCACATCTAAAAGACGTTTTGGCACAGAGGAGACCAAGTGATTTAGTGTTTCAGCTTTTATTTTGTGTCATTCTTCCTGCAAACACGTCTTAAGATGTGCAACAGTACGGGGTCGTTGTTGTCGCATTTTTCGTTTCAAAATTCTTCACACATTCTCTATTGGTGACAGGTCAGGACTGCAGGCAGGCCAGTCCAGTACCCGTACCCTCTTCTTCTGCAGCCATGCCTTTGTAATGTGTGCAGCATGTGGTTTTGCATTGTCTTGTTGAAAAATGCATGAACGTCCCTGGACAAGGTGATGTCTTGAAGGCAGCATATGTTGCTCTAAGATCTCAATGTACTTTTCTGCATTAATGCTGCATCACAGAAGTGTAAATGACCTTTGTCAAGGGCACTGACACAGCCCCATACCATGACAGAGCCTGGCTTTTGGACTTGTTGCTGATAACAGTCTGGATGGTCCTTTTGGTCTTAAGTCCTAAATTGCGCCCGTCCCAACTTTTTTTGGAATGTGTTGCAGGCCTGAAATGCAGGAATGGATGTTTATTAATAAATGAAATGAAGTTGAGCAGATAAAACATGAAATATCTCAGGTTCATCCTGTCTGCAATCAAATAAAAGTCAAAGTAAATGTAAGAATCTCTATGTTTTTATTTTATTTGCATTCATCATACTGTTCCAACTTTTTTTGATTTGGAGTTATATAGAGTTTGGTATTATATCCTTATAATCTTACTGTAACAGTAAATCATTAAAACACAGTAATGTGTCAACACAATCAACAGTTGTGTTAATAAAATAGATTTAACACATTACTTTTGTCCAACAGTGAACATTGTGCACATTTCCTCTTGGGTTTGGGTTTCTATATGACATTCTTTATTATGATAATTGTGCTGCTCTGTTTCATTAGGAGTTGATATAAGACTGAATGCATTACCATGGAAAGAGAAAAAGAGAGCTCGGTGTTTATCTTCTCTCTCAATGTGTTTGTGATCCAAATGACATGGTTTTGGTTGGGTAGCAGCTTATAAAGCTTAATTCCATGGTAACGGTGCTGATTTATTATAATAGTTTAGAATAAATTAATAAAGTATATCATATCGAAACCCAAACTGAAGAGGAAATGTGCACAATGTTCACTGTTGGACAAAAGTAATGTGTTAAATCTATTTTATAAACACAGTAGATGGCGTTGACACATGATTTACTGTATTTTAATGATTTACTGTTATAGTAAGATTTAAAAAACAAGATTTGCATAACACGACATAACAGTGCAAGTTATGTGAATAAAAAAGTTACTGATAGCATACTAAGCATAATTTATACATATAGCCAAATACTACTGTAATAATGTGTCAAACTCAAGGCCCGTGAGAGCTTAAAAGGAGTATGATTGTCCTATAATATATTGTAAAATCGTACATAAACTACATCTTCCACAATGCATGCCGATTCTGTGACCCATGAAGTGAACGTATCCCGCCACTATATGGCAGTGTTTCCACATTAGTGTTTAACTAGGGCGGGTTTCAAACAAGTGATGTTGAGAAATTTCTACAACTAACAAATTGATGCAGAAATTAGGGAATTTAATACACGATGGGAAAGCAAAATACAAGTTTGTGCTTTAAGAAGAAACACGGGGACGTCTTATGTGTTATGAGGCCGTGTCGGTGGTAAAGGACTACAATTTGGATATACAATATAAATTTGGCATTTTGACACCAAACACAGAGCTAAGTATGCTACATTTAGCCTCTAAGAATTAAAAGGCGGACCGCACTCACAGCAGGATACATTACAAATGGCCCTTTGAGGCCACCCATAATGCAGATGTGGCCCTCGATGAAAATGAGTTTGACACCCCTTCGTTACTCATTAGTTAGGGTGACCATACATCCTTATTTTCCCTTACATGTACACTTTTTTGGACCTTAAAATGCATCAGGTCCGGATTTCTTCTTCTTTCGGCTTTTCCCTTTTTCAGGGGTCGCCACAGCGAGTCATCCTCATGATCGCTCATTGATTTGGCACAATTTTTACGCCGGATGCCCTTCCTGACACAACCCTCCCTAATTTATCCGGGCTTGGGACCAGCACTACAATGCACTAGTGCATCTAGCGGCTAGGTATCTATAGGACAATTCAGTGTTTCCAATGAACCTGGTGGCATGTTTTTGGACTGTGGGAGGAAACCGGAGTACCCGGAGGAAACCCACGCGGACACGGGGAGAACATGCAAACTCCGCACAGAAAGGACCCGGACCGCCCCACCTGGGGATTGAACGCAGGACCTTCTTGTTGTGAGGTGACAGTGCTACCCACTAAGCCACCGTGCCGCCCATCAGGTCCGGATTTCTAAATCACCAAAAATGTCCGGGATTCGGTTTCTCCAGTCTGTGTGCGCTCTTCTTTGCATGTTTTTGCACTGGTTTTACCTTTCTCTTTAGATCTCTTTAAAATGACCAATCATAAATGAAAATTCACAGACCAATTACAGAAAAAAATCCATGTTTTTGTCTTGGTCTGGGTCCTTGGGAAACTGAATGCATGACCGGCATAGCATGGACAGTGGTAGCTTAGTGGGTAGAGCTTTGGGCTATTATCCGGAAGATTGGCGGTTCAAATCCAGGCTCTACTATGCACTATGCCACTGTTGGGTCCTTGAGCAAGGCCCTTAACCCTGTCTGCTCCAGGGGCACCGTAAGTTGGCTGACCCCAGCTTCCAAACAAGCTGGGATATGCGAAGAAAGAATTTAATTGTACTGAACACGTGCTTATGCATATATGACAAATAAAGTATATCTTCTATGTTCTTCTAGCTGACAGGTAAAGGTGCCAGTTTAGCAAAACACAAAACTGCACCTAATGGAAAGAGTTTGTAAGGTTAAGACTGGGTAACACAAAATATGTTGTTACTGCTGCAGAGGGAGTTTTTGCATTTCACACCACAAAGTACCACAACAGCTACAGATCAATGGACTGCACTTCTGCCTTAAGAAGTCACAAACGCGCATACTAAGATAGAGCTTATTGTCAACGCCATGATGATCGAAACAGCTCTACTGATGAACACTGAATTGAAAGTAATAAGATTATCTGACCATAAATGCATTTGTTAGTTGTCTTGTTAAAACGTAGCTGAACCTAACCTTCCACCCAATTCAGGTGTCCGTCTGGTCCATGCTGCCATCCTGCCAAGTGTCCTCTTTTTCTTTTTTGAAAAGCAAACTATGGTCACCCTACCTGTGGTTAAGCTGAAGCGATATCTTAATCGTGTTCCTTCGTTAATTATTAAATAATTCACTCCACAGTGGGTAAAATCATAAAACAAGTATTTATTTATAGTTTTATCCAAAAGTATTCAAGGTACAACCATACAAAACCATGACAGGTTCTTAAAGTGACATGCACTCTATTTTAAAGAGGAATGTTCTAGACTTACGCTAACAATATAAACCAATGATCGACTACTAAATGTGACAATATTAGACTTCACTTTAATATATCTGGGTAACTTAACATTAAAAAATAATACATTAATCAACTTTTTAATATATACAATCCAGAATTAGGCTTATACAAACCTGGCCCATAATTACATTTATTAGAAACAATCACCCTAAAACCCTGGCACCTTTACCTGGGCAAGCCATAGCCTAGTGGTTAAGGTGCTGGACTAGTAATCCGAAGGTCACTGGTTCAAGCCCCACCACTGCCAGGTTGCTGCTGTTGGGTCCTTGAGCAAGGCCCTTAACCCTCAGTTGCTCAGACTGTATACTGTAACTGTAATGTAAGTCGCTTTGGATAAAAGCTGTCTGCTAAATGCCGTAAATGTAAATGTAAAACACTGGATAATAAAAAAAGGTTTCTAGCACTTAACACACCATTGGAACGCAGTCTTTACCACCTCATTTAACTTCTGGTAGAACACATGTCTTAGCAATTGGTCTCTCAATTGGTTCACTGGTTTTGGTGTTGACACAGACCTCACAGACAAGCCCATGTTCATCCTGCACTGTCTGAATGACTCTACCCATCATCCATGAATTTCCTGATGCAGACTCGTCCACAATCAATACACAGTACAGTCTAACCATATAAAGCCCTGCCTAAATGCACATGTACTTAACTACAATAGTAACATGATCGACAGACCACTGGAAACACATTTGTCTGTTTGGTTGGATATTGCTGGTCCACATCATCGATTTATTCTCATATTTACAGCATCTTAGCACAGATTTCATTGACAGCGAGTGGAATATAAGGAAATGTGTACAAAAATAGTTCCCACAACAAGTTAACAATGACTGATGTTTAAAAGTGTTTTTATATAAACGGAATGATAAGAAGTATTACAAACATTCAAAACTGACCTCAGTAGATATTAGTGCCAAATTTGTAGGCCCCTATTTTTGTGATCATGGTGCAAGCATAACTATCCATTGTGAGCATCAGGTAGTATGTGGTGCAGAGAGGGGCAAATGTAAATGGACTGGGTTTGTATAAATTGTAGTAAAAGCCGAAAGTTAAGTTGTAATTGCATCGTTGTAATCGGCACGGTCCGGGTCCTTTCTGTGCGGAGTTTGCATGTTCTCCCTGTGTCTGAATGAGTTTCCTCCGGGAGCTCCGGTTTCCTCCCACAGTCCAAAAACATGCAGTCAGATTAATTGGAGACCCTGAATTGCCCTATAGGTAAATGGGTGTGTGTATGTGTGTGTGTGTCCACCCTGCGACGGACTGGCACCCCAGGGTGTTACTGTGTGCCTTGCGCCCATTGAAAACCTGGGATAGGCTCCAGCACACCCCGGGACCCTGATTGAATAAAGGATTAAGAAAGTGAGTGAGAGTGAGTGCATCGTAGTCAAGCTATAAACATTTGTAAAAGAATGGCATACTAAAAACAGTACGTACTAAATTCGCAGCAGAGCACACTGCTTGGTTGGCAAAGCAGTACGCTCTATCAGTATGCACGCAATCTCCCGCCTTTTTTTTTTTTTTTTTATTATCTATTTTTTTATCCCTATTCTAGTCATGTCCAATTACCCTGATTGTGTCCTCTATACTGATTCAACCCTTTTGCCGCTGACTGAGGACGCCACTCAACTGACTTGCGCCCCCTCCGGAACGCAATCAGTACAGCCTGCATTTTTCACCTGCACGAGACGAGTTCATACACCGAGAGACACTGCGCACGGAGGGTCACACCCCCCTCAATGTTATTCCTCAGCCCTGTGCAGGGGCCGTCAGTCAACCAGCAGGGGCCGCAGTCGTACAGTTATGAGGCCCTATGCTCCAACTCTACCCCTAACCCTGAACAACAGCCAAACGTTGTTCATACTGCCGCCCAACCCAGTCGGAAAGGCAGAGCTGAGTTTCGATACGATGTAGCTAGAAACCCAACTCTGATGCGCTAGCGGACTTTACCGCTGCGCCACCTGAGCGGCAATCTCCCGCCATCTTACCAACGTCACGTGATGCATGACGTCACACCGCCACAGATTTTATTCTGTCGTTCTCCACAAAGCTACTCATAACGTTATTTAGGGTTGTACTTAATCATAAAATTTTTTATGTTTGTCTCTTCGTATTCCGCCATCTTTCTTCTTCTGCTTCGAAAATTATGGGATAGATTATCAGACCGCAGTGTGCTGTGTTTGCAAACTCAGAAATAGCTGCCCATGCAGTAGGTCATCCGGGTACTTTTCACATACCGTTTAATGAATACTACGTATTCGGGGACACTACCCGCTCTCGCGTACTGCTTTTACGTACTGTTCAGTATGGAAGTATGCGATTTTGGACGCAGCCCAGAGTTCTACAGAGCTCACTGAATAAAGTGTGGTACTATAATAGGATGCCCCTATTGCAACAAGTCACCTTTATTATGTGACAGACCACATAAAGTGTGCTGAGACAATCAGTGTATAAAAGGACAGTGGTAGCCTAGTGGGTAAAGCTTTGGGCTATCAATTGAAAAGTTAAGAGTTAGAATCCTGGCTCTGCCATGCAGCCACTGTTGGGCCCTTGAGCAAGGCTCTTAGCCCTCTGTACTCCAGATGCACCGTATAATGGCTGACCCTACGCTTGGAACCCAGCTTCCAAAAACAAGCTGGGATATGTGAAAAAAAGAATTTAGTTGTAGTGTACTGTACACCTGTATGTGTATATATGACAAATAAAGACATTCTATTCTAAAGTCGCCGATGTTCTGCTGACTTAGTAACTGCAGAGTTCCAAACCTCCTCTGGCATTAACATCAGCACAAACACTGCGCCAGGAGCTTTATGGAATGGGTTTCCATGGCCGAGCAGCTGCAAGTCTTGCATAATCAAGCATAATGCCAAGGATCGGATTGAGTGTAAAGCACACCTCCACTGGACTCTGGAGCAGTGGGAATATTCTGTGGAGTGACGAATCATGTTTCTCTACCTGGTATTCTGACACACGAGTCTGGGTTTGTGGACTTCACATGCCTGATTGCATTGTGCCAACTTTAAAGTTTGATAGAGGAGGAATGATGCTATGGGGTTGTTTTTTTTCAGGGGTTGCCCAGGCCCCTTAGTTCCAGTTAAGGGAAATCTTTGGAACAATTGTATGCTTCCAACTTTGTGGGAACAGTTTGCTTATCAGAAGGCCCTTTTTTGTTCCAGAGCACAAAGCACACAAGTCTGTAAAGTCATGACTGGGTAAGTTCAGTGTGGAAGAACTTGACTGGCCTGCACAGAGCCCGGCCCTTAGTCTAATTCCCCACAGGCACACTCCAAAATCTTCAGTAAGATAGCTATCCCCAGAAGAGGGATAGCTGTTACAGCTGCAAAGGGGAGACCAACTCCATTTTAATGCATATGGGTTTACAATTGGATGTCATAAAATCACCGAAAAGGAACCTTTCCAGCATCTGGAAGACCTTAGAAACAAGGACAAGTGGTACCCCAACTTTTGTCCATATAGTGTACACCGACCAGGCACAACATTATGACCACTGACAGGTGAAGTGAATAACACTGATTATCTTCATCACGGCACCTGTTAGTGGGTGGGATATATTAGGCAGCAAGTGAACATTTTATCCTCAAAGTTGATGTGTTAGAAGCAGGAAAAATGGAGCGTAAGGATTTGAGCGAGTTTGACAAGGACCAAATTGTGATGGCTAGACGATGGGGTCAGAGCATCTCCAAAACTGCAGCTCTTGTGCAGTGGTCAGTATCTATCAAAAGTGGTCCAAGGAAGGAACAGTGGTAAACCGGCGACAGGGTCATGGGCGGCCAAGACTCATTGATGCACGTGGGGAGCGAAGGCTGGCCCGTGTGGTCCGATCCAACACTGTAGCTCAAATTGCTGAAGATGTTAATGCTGGTTCTGATAGAAAGGTGTCAGAATACACAGTGCATCACAGGTGCAGACCAGTCAGTTAGGAAGGTGATCATAATGTTATGCTTCATCGGTGTATATGCACAGTCTGTTTCCTTAAGTGAGTTGTCCTTTTTTAGGGTGGGTAAGGCCTTCTAGATGCTGGAAAGGTTTTATTTAAATGATAAGATGTATTTAAATATGGTTTAGCTTTATAAAGGACCTGCAGTAATCATGTGTGGGTGTATCTAGACTAATTAAATCCATTTATGAATTAAATGCGGTTCATTTAAAGGGAGAAATACTTTTTCCTCCACACCGGTGTTTAACTATTTAGTGTTTACTTGTCTTTGTCTTGTAGTACATTTTGTTTAAAGATCTTTAACAATTAAGTATGACAAATATGTAAAAATTGAAGAAATTACATCAAGTCCACGAATGCCCAAGTACTGTACTGGGATTAGAGTAATTCCTATTATTCTAATCATTTTAAATGCCCCACTGTAATTTATGTGAATTAAAAAAGCCTCTGATGGCACATAACTAAATCAACAATATGGCCATAATAAAAACCCCGAATTATGCTTGCATCAGCACAAAAATAGTGCACGTTGTAAAAAATACCATGTTTTAATCAGTAATTGGTCTAACAAATAAATCACAAATAGAGAGCTGTGCTTTGGATGCTGCCAGAGCAGGGTAGAGCGGCTCAGAGAACGCGTGCTGAAAGCTGTACATCAAAGAAAGACTCCCCCCCTCACCTACACTGTAGAAGGACAGACTACCCTCCTCAAAATCCAGAAACAGCCCGACCTTCTGCAGTCCGGTGGCACACACAGGCCAGGTTTCCTTATTATGCAGCGCCTCCACCTTACCCTTTTCGCACACCAGGCACCAGGAATTGGGGTAGAAGCCAAGCCGGCAGTTGTCCTTCTGCCCCTTCCTTCCTATGTGTTGGTCACTGACGCCAACCTTCCAGCGGCCCTCGTTCACGGTCACCTCCACCTCCCAGTAGTGGCGGCCCTGGCTCAACGCGGTGGTGCCCAGTACCTGGGGAAAGATGCTGAAGCGAGACTCTAAATCAGGGTAGTCCTGGATCACGTCAGTGTACTCTACCAGCATGTTCTCAGAGGACAGCGCCAGTTTCGGGTGAGCCGTATCAGGATCCAGGGATGGACTACAGCCATCTGCAGGAAATGCAGAAGAGAAATCTCAACCACATATATATATATATACAGTGTATCACAAAAGTGAGTACACCCCTCACATTTCTGCAAATATTTCATTATATCTTTTCATGGGACAACACTATAGAAATGAAACTTGGATATAACTTAGAGTAGTCAGTGTACAGCTTGTATAGCAGTGTAGATTTACTGTCTTCTGAAAATAACTCAACACACAGCCATTAATGTCTAAATAGCTGGCAACATAAGTGAGTACACCCCACAGTGAACATGTCCAAATTGTGCCCAAATGTGTCGTTGTCCCTCCCTGGTGTCATGTGTCAAGGTCCCAGGTGTAAATGGGGAGCAGGGCTGTTAAATTTGGTGTTTTGGGTACAATTCTCTCATACTGGCCACTGGATATTCAACATGGCACCTCATGGCAAAGAACTCTCTGAGAATGTGAGAAATAGAATTGTTGCTCTCCACAAAGATGGCCTGGGCTATAAGAAGATTGCTAACACCCTGAAACTGAGCTACAGCATGGTGGCCAAGGTCATACAGCGGTTTTCCAGGACAGGTTCCACTCGGAACAGGCTTCGCCAGGGTCGACCAAAGAAGTCGAGTCCACGTGTTCGGCGTCATATCCAGAGGTTGGCTTTAAAAAATAGACACATGAGTGCTGCCAGCATTGCTGCAGAGGTTGAAGACGTGGGAGGTCAGCCTGTCAGTGCTCAGACCATACGCCGCACACTGCATCAACTCGGTCTGCATGGTCGTCATCCCAGAAGGAAGCTGAGGCACAAGAAAGCCCGCAAACAGTTTGCTGAAGACAAGCAGTCAAAGAACATGGATTACTGGAATGCCCTGTGGTCTGACGAGACCAAGATAAACTTGTTTGGCTCAGATGGTGTCCAGCATGTGTGGCGGCGCCCTGGTGAGAAGTACCAAGACAACTGTATCTTGCCTACAGTCAAGCATGGTGGTGGTAGCATCATGGTCTTGGGCTGCATGAGTGTTGCTGGCACTGGGGAGCTGCGGTTCATTGAGGGAAACATGAATTCCAACATGTACTGTGACATTCTGAAACAGAGCATGATCCCCTCCCTTCGAAAACTGGGCCTCATGGCAGTTTTCCAACAGGATAACGACCCCAAACACAACCTCCAAGATGACAACTGCTTTGCTGAGGAAGCTGAAGGTAAAGGTGATGGACTAAACCCAATTGAGCACCTGTGGCGCATCCTCAAGTGGAAGGTGGAGGAGTTCAAGGTGTCTAACATCCACCAGCTCCGTGATGTCATCATGGAGGAGTGGAAGAGGATTCCAGTAGCAACCTGTGCAGCTCTGGTGAATTCCATGCCCAGGAGGGTTAAGGCAGTGCTGGATAATAATGGTGGTCACACAAAATATTGACACTTTGGGCACAATTTGGACATGTTCACTGTGGGGTGTACTCACTTATGTTGCCAGCTATTTAGACATTAATGGCTGTGTGTTGAGTTATTTTCAGAAGACAGTAAATCTACACTGCTATACAAGTTGTACACTGACTACTCTAAGTTATATCCAAGTTTCATGTCTATAGTGTTGTCCCATGAAAAGATATAATGAAATATTTGCAGAAATGTGAGGGGTGTACTCACTTTTGTGATACACTGTATATATATATATATATATATATTAGGGCTGTCAAACGATTAAAAATTTTAATCGCGATTAATCTCAGAATTTTACATAGTTAATCGCGATTAATCACATTTAAAAAAATCTGTGTAAATGTTATAGAAAACAAGGATTTTAAGTGAAATGTTACAATTAAAATGGTGAACATATTTTATGCTAAATGTACTGATGTTAAAAACTGCTGGGACAAGAGAAAACTGTAAGGGAGTTTTATTCACTCATATTAGGCAGTAATACTATCCAGCAGAGAACCTTGACTTCGTATAAATGTCAGATGCGCAGTTATTGTAACAGACTTTTCTGTGGTTGTATCGTGACGATGGTTTGATGGACGTTTCTACACGAAGTGAGTGTGTTTTCACTAGGGATGCATCGATACCATTTTTTCCCAACCGAGTACAAGTACATGTATTTTTGTACTCGCCGATACCTATTTAGAATGATGCAATCTGGAGCATTATGGAATAGTTTAGTTTTTAGTGTAAAATAGTGCAGTGGAACAGTTGCTTGGGTTGCCATCACTAATTGTAAAAAAAAAAAACACCGCACAGACATCATTGAGAAAGCTTCTGACAAGCTAACGTAAACGTTCATTAATAAACGCACGTAATTAACGTTGTGCATACATGCGATGCGATTCTGCTGATTGAAATATTTACTTTAAAAAGATAATACAGTCCGATCCCATCTGAGCCGATTCTATCAGCACGTTCGTGGTTCACCTCGGTAAATCGTAAACGACTCTGAGTCGGCTCCCGCTCTGTGGTAATAACCAGTATAATTAAGCCTGAGCTTTATAAGGTAAGCGAGTCACACAAAATGTTCTGTAGTGTTTGGTGTTTATTTATAACCGCATCATTCATCATAACAGTAAACACGCAGAGATGACTGAGAAAAGAAATTTACGCTGCGCTTACAATGAATCGATTCCTGAATCACTTGTATCGACACTGTGAACAGAGAATTGAACACAAACAGCGGTCGCTGCTTTTGTAACCGGTTATCTTCACTGTTAGCTCTATTTTTAAGGGTTTTTTTTGTCAAACGGAACTAAAGAACATTAAACGTGCGTGTGAGTGTGGTCATTGAGAATAATTCAATCTGTCTCAAATGAATTGCTTTAGTTTTAGAAGTGAAAAAATCTCGTAATGTAATTAGTGCGTTAACGGCACTATTTTTTTTAATCTCGTTAAATTGAGATTGCGTTAATGCGTTATTATCGCGTTAACTTCGACAGCCCTAATATATATATATATATATATATATATATATATATATATATATATATATATATATATATATACCGATCAACCATAACATTAAAACCACCTCCTTGTTTCTACACACACTGTCCATTTTATCAGCTCCACTTACCATATAGAAGCACTTTGTAGTTCTACAATTACTGACTGGACTGTAGTCCATCTGTTTCTCTGCATACTTTGTTACCCCCCTTTCATGCTGTTCTTCAATAGACCCCCACAGGACCGCAGTGACACTGACATGGTGGTGGTGTGTTAGTGTGTGTTGTGCTGGTATGAGTGGATCAGACACAGCAGCGCTGATAGAGTTTTTAAATATCGTGTCCACTCACTGTCCACTCCTAGCTAGTTGGTCCACCTTGTAGATGTAAAGTCAGAGACGATCGCTCATCTATTGCTGCTGTTTGAGTTGGTCATCTTCTAGACCTTCATCAGTGGTCACAGAATGCTGCCCACAGGGCGCTGTTGCTGGATATTTTTGGTTGGTGAACTATTCTCAGTCCAGCAGTGACAGTGAGGTGTTTAAAAACTCCAGCAGTGCTGCTGTGTCTGCTCCACTCATACCAGCATAACACACACTAACACACCACCACCATGTCAGTGTCACTGCAGTGCTGAGAATCATCCACCACCCAAATAATACCTGCTCTGTGGGGGTCCTGACCATTGAAGAACAACATGAAAGGAGGCTAACAAAGCATGTAGAACAGGGGTGCACAACATACGGCCCGCGGGCCAGCTCCGGCCCGGCAAAACTCTCGATCCGGCCCGCCAAATGAAGTGCTGATGCATTTTTAAATAAATGATACTGTCACTTTAAATTCACCGGGTAATTCCATGAAATTGCGACTGAAAAGTAAATGATGTGAATACAAGTTACTTCAGCTGTACCATGTGTTTGTCCAAACCAAGTACGAGTAAACAAAGAAAAGTGGATCTCGAGCATATAAAATTTAACCCTGAATGGACATACAGGTATTTTCTTTTCTGGTGTGCTTGCGACCACATTAATCAGTTGGTGTCAGACCAAGACATTTCTTGTAAGTACCTGATTTTATGTAACTGTATTTAGGGCTGGGCGATTTTCACGATTAATTCTGTCAGTTAGAATGAACGTTTTCACATGATGTTAGAATGTGACAATCGCGATTGTTTACATACTTTATATTTTAATTAAAATACCAACATGTCACGAGGCAGAAACTGACCAGACGCTCTCGGAATATAAATCAGGGAAAGTTTAATATTAAAAGGGCAAAAACAGTGTACAAAACCCTGCAGAGTCCAAAACCAGAGGATAAACAGACAGGCAGCAAATGGAAGACAACAAGGATTATACACGGTAATGGTTAGATTCAGAAATAAAGACACAAACACGATCAGCAAAACTTCACAACGAGACTAAAACAGAAGAGTTTAAATAAGATTCATGGAACTGAACACAGCTGAACTGAATCAAAACTCCGGAGACGGTGAGCGCGATCAGGATTGGCTGACCGGGGACATGTGATAGTCACGTGACAGTCCGGGGGAGCATGGGAATTGTAGTCCATATGGTTAGACGTGCAATGTGCCCCGTCCATCCACCCCCCCAGTCACAAGAAGACAAAATCAAAGCTGAGCTGAGTGCTTATTCGATGTCCCCCCAGTGTGGATACTGATACAGACTCACTTATATGGTGGAAACAGTAAACAGGCTCGAGATCCTTTTAAAAAACATGTAAAGAACTGTTTGTGGTTTTGCACTTTTCTTATGCTGCACATTATTTAAAGTGAGTTGTTTGTGAGTTTTTTATATAAAGGATATAGCTAATTAAGATATTTTGTTCAAATTATTGTTAATTATTGTTATTGTTATAAAGTTTGAGTTCCTTGAAAGAATAATTAGGTGGTGCTGTTACTATTTTTTCATTTCTGTAGTCTTTTAAATTAAAATTTTTCAATTGAATTATAAAAAAAAAAAAAAATTGCAATCGCAATCGAGAATCAATGATACATTTGAAAATAATCGATTTTTTTTTCAATATCACCCAGCCCTAACTGTATTACAAATTCATGTGGACAGATCTGTAAAAATTAAATGTGTGGCCCTCTGGTTTAGGTGTTTATGTGAAATCGGCCCTTGGTAAAAAGAAGTTGTGCACCCCTGATGTAGAGAAACAGATGGACTACAGTCAGTAATTGTAGAACTACAAAGTGCTTTTATATGGTAAGTGGAGCTGATAAAATGGACAGTGAGTGTAGAAACAAGGAGGTGGTTTTAATGTTATGGCTGATCAGAGATGCAAAAACATTAGAACTGTAACTCCCCAGCCTCCCTAAATATACTTGCAGATGATATAGTATGAATGTACTGCAATCAGACCAATAAAGAACTCACACAGCAGTCTGAACGGGTCTCTGTGAGGCATGGAAATGATTACATCGCTCAGTCTTTCGTCAGTCCAGTCCTGCAGGCAGTCCAATCTGCCTTGATTGACTTCCTCGACTGATTCCAGCTTCTCCACAGAGTCCGGCATACTATTTAAACTAGAAACAGAGATGAAATCAACTATAAATGTTATACTGTTTAATTCTTAATGTCACTTTCTATATATTAAGTGGAGTTTTTGGAAAATTAATTGCTATTGGTTTAGATCACACCATCCATTGATTATTATTTTGCACTCCCTGTACAACCTGGAGGACTAGTTTTAATGGATACAAGTGAAGCTAATCCATTATTCTGTCCATCCATTAAAAACTTAGCCCAGGCCGCTCAGGTGGCGCAGCGGTAAAAAGAAACGCGCTGCAACCAGGGCTGGATTCTGAGAAGCGTCGTATCGAATCCAGCCTTGCTTTACCGGTTCGAAGCTGAGTGGCTATATGAGCAACGATTGGCCGGTTGCTCATGTGGGGGGTGGGACAAAGAACCGGATGTGGGTCTCTCTCTGTCAGAATGCGGTTGCGTTCTCTGCCGGCTGATTGGAGGCGCTTACACAGAGATGGGAGGGGGTGCACTTAGGGTGTGTCTCTCCGCATGCAACGCTAGGTGGCGCCAAACTCGTCAATGTGTGGGTGGCAAAGATGCATCTGGCTGCTGCTCGTGTTTCGGAGGGGATACGGGTTAGCTTCAATCACCTCCGTCAGGGCAGGGTTCGGCATAGACAGAGAGGAAGCACGATGCTAATTGAACAATTGGATGCGCTAAAAAAAGGGGAGAAAAAGGGGTAAAAAATGTAAAAAAAAACAAACAAAACAAAAAAAAACTTAGCCCAAGTTGGTGGAGGATCAGAACTTGTGGCGTCTACATTTTGCTCAGATGGTAGAGCGTCTATTTCAGACTGAGCTCCGGTCTCCCATGGCAGCGTTGTTCTTGTTGGAGACACTTTGAGAATGAAACTATTAGTGCCAGGCACATTCAGCACTTTGATGTGTAGTAAAAAATTTATCACCTAATATCAAGCAATATATGTTAATAATATGTTGCTGTTAACATGATTTTTATATTGATGCTCATAACAAACCATCAGAAATGCCAGACGTGGGCACAAACATAAGAATTTCTATAAGTTATTATTATATTATAATAATATTATATATTATATTATATTATATATTAATTATATTATTTTATATTAATTATATATTACATTATATTATATTACATTATTATATTATATTATATTATATTATATTATATATCATATATCATATCATATCATATCATTTATTATAAAACTTATTTACAAAGCAATACAAACAACACGTATTCAGATAAAGCATTACACTCACCCTTCAGTTATTTTTTTGTATTCCTAAAAAGACAAACACACACAGTTATTACTTCACTAATAACAGTATAAACGTAATAAAAATGCCTGTTTTATTGACCGCTAGTCATACCATAATGAAGGCCTGGTCCTGAAGTTGTGATGCCCCCTGTGCATCTGCCAGTTTAAGCAATGGCTCGAAAGTGCCCTGAATGGTTTTGAGGGCTTTGTTTAGTGTACCGAGATGGGCATCGACGCTTCCATGCACTTTGTTCTGCTCCTGGGTCACGCAGAGCAGAGCCTGCTGCTCCTCCAGCTCCAGCGCCTCCTTCATGGCCTTGTACTGCTGCACTACATTCGCCCGCACGCTCTCCAGATTCTCCTATAGGAAGTACACAGTAGTTCCACACTCAGTCTAATAGGCCATATATCACGTGCTCAGTCATAGACATGTCAATATAGTGATGCATATGCAGTATTGAAGAATACATCTCTGCACTTTTCTTGATTCTATAGAGCACTTCTGATCCTGTAGTCAATATAGATTTATGATCAATTATTTATACACAGGCAGAAAAGCCTGTTTTATTATATTTAAATTAAGCAGGAGGTATTAATACATATTCTCATAGTATACTGTGCAAATAATAATTCAGGCAACCTCTTGAAGCTCAGTTCGCAAATGAATTCTAAATAGTTTTTTTTTTTTTTACAATGGTATTTTACTCATGTCTTTGGGTATTTTACTCATGTCTTTGGGTATTCAGTCTTGTACCAACAGCTAAAAAGTCTAACAGTATTTATTTTAAAGAGGCAGTGTGGCCACTCAGGTGGTGCAGCGGTAAAATACGTTAGCACACCAAAGCTGACATTTTGAAATCATCGGTTCGAAACTCAGCTCTACCATCCCGCTGGGCGGCTATATGAACAATTGGGAAAAGCCTCATAAGTGATGCAATTACGACCTCTGCTGGCTGATTGATGACGTCTGCACAGAGTCAATGAATAACGCTGATCATGGTGTGGCTTTCCGTGCACAAGGCTGATCGCATATGAACTCGCATCGTGCAGGCGAAAAGATGCAGTCGGCTACTGCACAACTGTCGGAGGGGGCGTGTTTCAGTTCACTCTCCTCAATTGGGGTGGGGGTCAGCACCAGTAGAGAGGAATAAAATTGGGTAAAAATTGGACACGCTAGAGAAAAGGTGAGAAAATGCATTAAAAAAATACAATTAAATAAAGAGGCAGTGTATTATATAACAATACTGAAACATAAATGTTTGATTAGTTTTAGGCTCATTACACTACGTTAGGAGCAGACTTTACCTCATGCGGACCACTTTGACAGTTTGTACTTGCAGTAGTGGGCTAGCATAATTCACCACTGTGTCGCACGTGCACCCCATAACTGACGAAACATAATTGACAGGAATTGCTGAAAAGACGTACACTTACCTGAACACTGCGTTTCTTCTCTGTTAATTTTTTTAATTGGTCACTGATGGCTCCTTCTTTTGTTTGTAACTTTTTCATTTTGCACTTTAGTTCCGCCTGATGAGGAGAGTCACAAAAAAACAAGCAAGCAATTTTATATCAAGAGTTCAGGTTCTAGAATTTAAGAGAGGTTTTATTGTAATTTCAGCTATATACAAGTACATATTGAAATGAAACAACATTCCACCAGGACCAGGGTGCAACACAGAACACAAGTGCAAACAATACAATATACACAGTGCAGATAAAAACACTCCCCCACTCACTCACTCACTTAACTGCTCATCCAGTTAGGGTCCAATGGAGCCTATAACCTGACTGCATGTTTTTGGACTGTGGGAGGAAACCAGAGGTCCCGGAGTAAACCCACGCAGACACAGGGAGAACATGCAAACTCTGCACTCAGAAAGGACCCGGAGCGTCCCGCCTAGGAATTGAACCCAGGACCTTACCACCGGGCCACCCCGGATAAAAACAGTACAATAAATACAGAAGACAATTCTAATCTAAAGGAATTGAGGGAGATGGGCCCAAAGACAAGCGTAGTGTTGGCCAGAACATGGTATTGAGTAAATGACAAATGAGATAAACAATATATATATATACAGTGTATCACAAAAGTGAGTACACCCCTCACATTTCTGCAAATATTTCATTATATCTTTTCATGGGACAACACTATAGAAATAAAACTTGGATATAACTTAGAGTAGTCAGTGTACAACTTGTATAGCAGTGTAGATTTACTGTCTTCTGAAAATAACTCAACACACAGCCATTAATGTCTAAATGGCTGGCAACATAAGTGAGTACACCCCACAGTGAACATGTCCAAATTGTGCCCAAAGTGTCAATATTTTGTGTGACCACCATTATTATCCAGCACTGCCTTAACCCTCCTGGGCATGGAATTCACCAGAGCTGCACAGGTTGCTACTGGAATCCTCTTCCACTCCTCCATGATGACATCACGGAGCTGGTGGATGTTAGACACCTTGAACTCCTCCACCTTCCACTTGAGGATGCGCCACAGGTGCTCAATTGGGTTTAGTCCATCACCTTTACCTTCAGCTTCCTCAGCAAGGCAGTTGTCATCTTGGAGGTTGTGTTTGGGGTCGTTATCCTGTTGGAAAACTGCCATGAGGCCCAGTTTTCGAAGGGAGGGGATCATGCTCTGTTTCAGAATGTCACAGTACATGTTGGAATTCATGTTTCCCTCAATGAACTGCAGCTCCCCAGTGCCAGCAACACTCATGCAGCCCAAGACCATGATGCTACCACCACCATGCTTGACTGTAGGCAAGATACAGTTGTCTTGGTACTTCTCACCAGGGCGCCGCCACACATGCTGAACACCATCTGAGCCAAACAAGTTTATCTTGGTCTCGTCAGACCACAGGGCATTCCAGTAATCCATGTTCTTGGACTGCTTGTCTTCAGCAAACTGTTTGCGGGCTTTCTTGTGCGTCAGCTTCCTTCTGGGATGACGACCATGCAGACCGAGTTGATGTAGTGTGCGGCGTATGGTCTGAGCACTGACAGGCTGACCTCCCACGTCTTCAACCTCTGCAGCAATGCTGGCAGCACTCATGTGTCTATTTTTTAAAGCCAACCTCTGGATATGACGCCGAACACGTGGACTCAACTTCTTTGGTCGACCCTGGCGAAGCCTGTTCCGAGTGGAACCTGTCCTGGAAAACCGCTGTATGACCTTGGCCACCATGCTGTAGCTCAGTTTCAGGGTGTTAGCAATCTTCTTATAGCCCAGGCCATCTTTGTGGAGAGCAACAATTCTATTTCTCACATCCTCAGAGAGTTCTTTGCCATGAGGTGCCATGTTGAATATCCAGTGGCCAGTATGAGAGAATTGTACCCAAAACACCAAATTTAACAGCCCTGCTCCCCATTTACATCTGGGACCTTGACACATGACACCAGGGAGGGACAACGACACATTTGGGCACAATTTGGACATGTTCACTGTGGGGTGTACTCACTTATGTTGCCAGCTATTTAGACATTAATGGCTGTGTGTTGAGTTATTTTCAGAAGACAGTAAATCTACACTGCTATACAAGTTGTACACTGACTACTCTAAGTTATATCCAAGTTTCATGTCTATAGTGTTGTCCCATGAAAAGATATAATGAAATATTTGCAGAAATGTGAGGGGTGTACTCACTTTTGTGATACACTGTATATATACAGTGCCATCAGAAAGTATTCACACCCCTTCACTTTTTCCACATTTTGTTACGTTACAGACATATTCGAAATCCGATTTGAGTATAGTTTTCTTTTAAAAAATCTACATGAAATAGCCCATAATGACAAAGTGAAAACATGTTTTCAGACATTTTTGTAAACATTTAAACATAATAGGTACATAAGTATTCACACCCTTTGCTATGACGCTCAAAATTGAGCTCAGGTGCATCCAGTTTACACTGATCATCTGTGGGCCACCACTGCCAGGTTGCTGCTGTTGGGTCCTTGAGCAAGGCCCTTAACCCTCAATTGCTCAGACTATATAGTGTAACTGTAATGTAAGTCGCTTTGGATAAAGGCGTCTGCTAAATGCTGAAAATGTAAATGTAAATGATCATCCTTGAGATGCTTCTACAACTTGATTAGAGACCACCTGTGGTAAATTCAGTGGATTGAACATAATTTGGAATGGCACACACTTGTCTATAAAAGGTCTCACAGCTGACAGTGCATATCAGAGCAGAAACAAAGCAATGCAGTTAAAGGAATTGTCTTTAGACCTCCGAGACCGGATTGTGTCAAGGCACATATCTGGGGAAGGATACAAAAAAATTTCGGCAGCATTGAAGGTCCCGAAGAGCACTGTGGTCTCCATTATTCGGAAATGGAAGAAGTTTGAAACCACCAGAACCCTCCCTAGATCTGGCCGCCCGACCAAACTGAGTAATCGAGGAAGAAGGGCCTTGGTCAGAGAGGAGAACCCAATGGTCACTAAGACAGAGCTCCAGTGTTCCCTTGTGGAGATAGGACAACCATCCAGTAGGTCAACCATTGCTAACACACTCCACCAATCAGGCCTTTATGGTAGAGTGGCCAGATGGAAGCCACTCCTCACTAAAAGGCACATGGCAGCCCGCTTAAGGATTCTCAGACCAGAGGAATCAAAATTCTCTGGTCTGATGAAACCAGAATAGAACTTTTTGGCCTGAACTACAAGCCTCATGTCTGGAGAAAAACAGGCACTGCTCATCACCTGGCTAACACCATCCCTACTGTCAAGCATGGTGGTGGCAGCATCATGCTGTGGGGATGTTTTTCTGCGGCAGGAACTGGGCGACTAGTCCGCATAGAGGGTAAGATGACAGCAACCAAATATAGAGAGATTCTTCAAGAGTGCTCCGGAACTCAGACTAGGGCGACGATTCATCTTCCAACACGACAATGACCCAAAGCACACAGCCAAGATAACAAAGGAGTGGCTTCAGGAGCAGTCTGTGAATGTCCTTGAGTGGTCCAGCCAGAGCCCGGACTTGAATCCAATTGAACATCTCTGGAAAGACCTGAAAATGGCCGTCTACAGACGCTGCCCATCCAACCTGACTGAGCTTGAGAGGATCTGCAGAGAAGAATGGGAGAAAATGCCCAAAAACAGGTGTGCCAAGCTTGTACAGACATACCCAAGAAGACTTGAGGCTGTGATTGCTGCCAAAGGTGCTTCAACAAAATATTAAGCCATGGGTGTGAATACTTATGTACATATAATGTTTAAGTGTTTACATTTGTAATAAATGTACAAAAATGTCTGAAAACATGTTTTCACTTTGTCATTATGGGCTATTTCATGTAGATTTTTTAAAAGAAAACTATACTCAAATCGGTTTTGAAATATTACTGTAACGTAACAAAATGTGGAAAAAGTGAAGGGGTGTGAATACTTTCTGATGTATATATATATATATATATATATATATATATATATATATATATATATATAAAAATATCTATCATTATCTAGATATAATGGAATATAGATATTATATAGATATAATGGAATATAGATATTCCATTATATAGATCAGGTTTCCATTAATACCATTTGTAAATAGAAATTCCAAAGCTGTATTATTTGTCATATAAGGCAGTGGTCCCCAACCACCGGGCCACGGACCAGTACACAGGTCATGTAATACCAGACCGCACAGAAATAATAAATAATTAGAGATCGCAACACTGCTTCCATTTCCAACAACTTTGTGAAGCGGAATTTTCTGCAGTGACGGCAACCAAAACAAAGTTACAGAGTAGACTGGACATAAGGAACACACTTTGGGTGTTATCTCCTATCACCCCTAGGTGGGAGCATCTCGTTGCAGCGATAAAAGCTCAGGGTTCCCACTGATTTTCCATCATTGGTGACATTTACATTTTCAGCATTTAGCAGACGCTTTTATCCAAAGTGACTTACAGTACTGTGACAGTAAACTGTCTAAGCAATTGATGGTTAAGGGCCTTGATCAAAGGCCCAACAGTGACAACCTGGCAGTGGTGGGGCTTGAACCAACAACCTTTTGATTACTTGTCCAGTACCTTAACTGCTTTGCTACAACTGCCCTAACTGGTGAATAGTATTGTTATGCACTTGTGTTTTTTATTATGCCAGTCGTATAATTCTATTTTAAGTCTGTGAAATTATATCTTATATGAAACCGGTCCGTGGTGCAAAAAAGATTGGGGACCACTGATATAAGGGACAGGAGTACATTTCTTAGTGGAAGGAGTTTGTGGTTCTAACAGAGTAGAAATACCACAAACACCAATGAAAAAGTAGAAGTACTTGGATGAAGTGTGTTTTTACCATGTCACATGCATGGCCTGGCTGCACCCTGTAATCATGGCTATAATCAGTCTAGAGCAGGCTGTGTTTCTGCAGATAGTGTAGTATCATCACCTACAGCTAGACGTTTTTATTCAGGGTGACTAACAGAATGCTTCCTAAGAGCATAAGAACACATCTGCTGAAACCCAGTTAGAATAATTGACCCTAGGAATCAAACTGATGCAACTGATCTTTATTAGGTTGGAGATAAAATGTGTTTACATAGTATGATTTTAAGCTCATCGTCAATACAACAGTTCGCCGACCATCATGATAAGAGAATCAAGTTAATAATGAACTTTTATATACACTGATCAGCCATAACATTAAAACCACCTCCTTGTTTCTACACTCACTGTCCATTTTATCGACGTCACTTACTATATAGAAGCACTTTGTAGTTCTACAATTACTGACTGTAGTCCATCTGTTTCTCTTCATGCTTTGTTAGCCCCCTTTCATGCTGTTCTTTAATGGTCAGGACTCTTCCAGGACCACTACAGAGCAGATATTATTTGGGTGGTGGATCATTCTCAGCACTGCAGTGACACTGACATGGTGGTGGTGTGTTCGTGTGTGTTGTGCTGGTATGAGTGGATCAGACACAGCAGCGCTGCTGGAGTTTTTAAATACCGTGTCCACTCACTGTCCACTCTATTAGACACTCCTACCTAGATGGTCCACCTCGTAGATGTAAAGTCAGCGATCGCTCATCTATTGCTGCCATGTGAGTACCTTCATCAGTGGTCACATTTTTGGTTGGTGGACTATTGTCAGTCCAGCAGTGACAGAGAGGTGTTTAAAAACTCCATTAGCGCTGCTGTGTCTTATCCACTCATACCAGCACAACACACACTAACACACCACCACCATGTCAGTGTCACTGCAGTGCTGAGAATGATCCACCACCCAAATAATGGTGGATGGTGGTCCTGGGAGGGTCCTGACCATTGAAGAACAGCATGAAAGGAGGATAACAAAGCATGTAGAGAAACAGATGGACTACAGTCAGTAATTGTAGAACTACAAAGTGCTTCTATATGGTAAGTGGAGCTGATAAAATGGACAGTGAGTGTAGAAACAAGGAGGTGGTTTTAATGTTATGGCTGATCGGTGTATGTTTTATTTATGTAGTTATACGTTATACATTGTATTATTCATCCTCATATTGTAATACAGTGTATGACTTACCCGGAGCTTTTTCTCAGCCTCCTTTAGGCTGATGCATGCATGTTCCTTGTGCAAGCCGATCACCGTGCAGACGGTGCACACGCACACCTCACAATCACAACAGTAGATTCGGTTCATTTCCTGGTGCTCGAGGCACCTCCAGGGTGACACATCATCCACGGCATCCACCAGCGGGTGACTCTGGAATACGGGTGACTCCAGATGTACCCTCAGGTGCTCCGGGCACATTGAGGCACCGCACACCAAGCAGGTCTTTACAGCTGCCCTCTTCTCCCGACTGCTGCAGTAGTGGCACAACACCGCACTGGTGTTGTGCCACGCGTCGTCGCTGGAATCAATTACGATGACGTGAGGCTCACCATCCTCTTTTAAATTGTCTGGACGTGAATCAGCAGTTGATGGCATGCAATGGGTGTTTCTGGTTGAGGACGTGCCTGATGACGTTTCCTTGGCCTTTTTTGCTGGTGTCTCATCCGAAGCATCACTGGCTGTAGATGAGTTATTGTTGGATGAGCCTGTGCCTAGTCTGTATCCTCCACTGTTTTGCTCGAAGGTGTCGGAACTTCTCTTCCTTTTCCCAAGGTTCTTTTTGGTGAACTTGTTTGCCAAAGGGTGCTGCCCAAAAGGCCATCCTATACAAAAGATAGCACAGGTAACTATACAAGAAGATGCAGTTTTACAAAGAAGCAAATAAGTCGTGAAATAAAGTCTTAATAAAAATTGTAAAGTGCCAAAATAAGCGCCATTATGTCCAATGCCTAATCATTGGGGATGCTAGATTAGGGTCTCATGCTACTCTCTACAAAACTGAAATTTTACTCCTAATGACTTCACATTTTAACTACATTTTCTGTTGTTTACCTCGAGGAGGTTCTGACGGGAACCTGTTTACCCACCTGAGGTTGAAGCCTGCAAGTAAAGACTGTGGTGCAACAATGCTGCTCCTGCTAGATGTGAAGGGCTCCCAGAGTGTCTGACTCACTACTAATTTTATCACAGACTGTACTGAATAATGAAAAACAATTGATTGTTAATTATTTTCTCTTATTATTATTATTATACATTTTAGTTTATTAATTAATTTTGTGTATGTATGATGTGTAAGTCTAACTCTTTTAAAATATTCCTGCTGAGTCTGGTTACTCTCAAGGTTTCTCTGTATTTTTAAGAGAGTTTTTCCTGCCACTGTCACCCTCAGCTTGCTCAATAGGGGTTTTTGGTCTGTTGGTCCTGGATTCTGTAAAGTTGCTTTGAGACTATGTCTATTGTAAAAAGCACTATACAAATTGACTTGACAACTGAAGGAAACTTAGAATAGTGCTAAATCTACCATAAAGTGATTAGCCTGTTGAAAATTCTCCAAATGCTTAGTAACAGCTTATCAAGTACCAACAAAAGCAGCTAGGGCTGCAGAGGTCTCTAGTTTCAACAAGAGCAGAGTTTATGATTTTACTATACATATAAAATTTCAGTGTAAACATTTATGGGAAGGTAGCAAGAGGTAAACAATTGCTAACCTTGTTAGCTCATTTGGTTATGCAAAAAGCAGATGAATGATCTTCACATCTTCTAAAATAATGTTCTGTGGACTGACAAATCAAATGGTCTGGCAAATTTGATAGCAAGTTTACTAAATCTAGTCGAACATGGCAGTGGTTAAAAATCTGTAAAAAGTAAAAAGTCAGTCTATGGACTGAAACTAAAGTAAACAACAAAAGAAGATCCAAAAAAAAAAAAACCACACAGATGTGAGTAGTGGGCTAAAAATCCTGTACAATAATTAAATTTTTTTGTTGCAAAATACTTTTAATGCTGCTTTTTAAGTGTTTAAACAAGAACAGATCCGACCCAAGGAATAACTAGCCCATTAAGATGCTGTGGCAAGTCCTTAAACGGGCAGTTAATGCTCGAAAACCCTCCATATATATATATATACAGTGTATCACAAAAGTGAGTACACCCCTCACATTTCTGCAAATATTTCATTATATCTTTTCATGGGACAACACTATAGACATGAAACTTGGATATAAGTTAGAGTAGTCAGTGTACAACTTGTATAGCAGTGTAGATTTACTGTCTTCTGAAAATAACTCAACACACAGCCATTAATGTCTAAATAGCTGGCAACATAAGTGAGTACACCCCACAGTGAACATGTCCAAATTGTGCCCAAATGTGTCGTTGTCCCTCCCTGGTGTCATGTGTCAAGGTCCCAGGTGTAAATGGGGAGCAGGGCTGTTAAATTTGGTGTTTTGGGTACAATTCTCTCATACTGGCCACTGGATATTCAACATGGCACCTCATGGCAAAGAACTCTCTGAGGATGTGAGAAATAGAATTGTTGCTCTCCACAAAGATGGCCTGGGCTATAAGAAGATTGCTAACACCCTGAAACTGAGCTACAGCATGGTGGCCAAGGTCATACAGCGGTTTTCCAGGACAGGTTCCACTCGGAACAGGCTTCGCCAAGGTCGACCAAAGAAGTTGAGTCCACGTGTTCGGCGTCATATCCAGAGGTTGGCTTTAAAAAATAGACACATGAGTGCTGCCAGCATTGCTGCAGAGGTTGAAGACGTGGGAGGTCAGCCTGTCAGTGCTCAGACCATACACCGCACACTGCATCAACTCGGTCTGCATGGTCGTCATTCCAGAAGGAAGCTGACGCACAAGAAAGCCAGCAAACAGTTTGCTGAAGACAAGCAGTCCAAGAACATGGATTACTGGAATGCCCTGTGGTCTGACGAGACCAAGATAAACTTGTTTGGCTCAGATGGTGTCCAGCATGTGTGGCGGCGCCCTGGTGAGAAGTACCAAGACAACTGTATCTTGCCTACAGTCAAGCATGGTGGTGGTAGCATCATGGTCTTGGGCTGCATGAGTGTTGCTGGCACTGGGGAGCTGCAGTTCATTGAGGGAAACATGAATTCCAACATGTACTGTGACATTCTGAAACAGAGCATGATCCCCTCCCTTCGAAAACTGGGCCTCATGGCAGTTTTCCAACAGGATAACGACTCCAAACACAACCTCCAAGATGACAACTGCCTTGCTGAGGAAGCTGAAGGTAAAGGTGATGGACTAAACCCAATTGAGCACCTGTGGTGCATCCTCAAGTGGAAGGTGGAGGAGTTCAAGGTGTCTAACATCCACCAGCTCCGTGATGTCATCATGGAGGAGTGGAAGAGGATTCCAGTAGCAACCTGTGCAGCTCTGGTGAATTCCATGCCCAGGAGGGTTAAGGCAGTGCTGGATAATAATGGTGGTCACACAAAATATTGACACTTTGGGCACAATTTGGACATGTTCACTGTGGGGTGTACTCACTTATGTTGCCAGCCATTTAGACATTAATGGCTGTGTGTTGAGTTATTTTCAGAAGACAGTAAATCTACACTGCTATACAAGTTGTACACTGACTACTCTAAGTTATATCCAAGTTTCATGTCTATAGTGTTGTCCCATGAAAAGATATAATGAAATATTTGCAGAAATGTGAGGGGTGTACTCACTTTTGTGATACACTGTATATATATATATATATATATATATATATATATATATATATATATATATATATATATATATATATATATACAGTGTATCACAAAAGTGAGTACACCCCTCACATTTCTGCAGATATTTAAGTATATCTTTTCATGGGACAACACTGACAAAATGACACTTTGACACAATGAAAAGTAGTCTGTGTGCAGCTTATATAACAGTGTAAATTTATTCTT
Source organism: Trichomycterus rosablanca (assembly GCF_030014385.1). Taxonomy (NCBI): domain Eukaryota; kingdom Metazoa; phylum Chordata; class Actinopteri; order Siluriformes; family Trichomycteridae; genus Trichomycterus; species Trichomycterus rosablanca. The sequence continues at coordinate 18,678,612 of NC_085988.1, forward strand.
CCCTCAAAATAACTCAATATACAGCCATTAATGTCTAAACCACCGGCAACAAAAGTGAGTACACCCCTAAGAGACTACACCCCTAAATGTCCAAATTGAGCACTGCTTGTCATTTTCCCTCCAAAATGTCATGTGACTCGTTAGTGTTACTAGGTCTCAGGTGTGCATAGGGAGCAGGTGTGTTCAATTTAGTAGTACAGCTCTCACACGCTCTCATACTGGTCACTGAAAGTTCCAACATGGCACCTCATGGCAAAGAACTCTCTGAGGATCTTAAAAGACGAATTGTTGCGCTACATGAAGATGGCCAAGGCTACAAGAAGATTGCCAACACCCTGAAACTGAGCTGCAGCACAGTGGCCAAGATCATCCAGCGTTTTAAAAGAGCAGGGTCCACTCAGAACAGACCTCGCATTGGTCGTCCAAAGAAGCTGAGTGCACATGCTCAGCGTCACATCCAACTGCTGTCTTTGAAAGATAGGCGCAGGAGTGCTGTCAGCATTGCTGCAGAAATTGAAAAGGTGGGGGGTCAGCCTGTCAGTGCTCAGACCATACGCCGCACACTACATCAAATTGGTCTGCATGGCTGTCACCCCAGAAGGAAGCCTCTTCTGAAGTCTCTACATAAGAAAGCCCGCAAACAGTTTGCTGAAGACATGTCAACAAAGGACATGGATTACTGGAACCATGTCCTATGGTCTGATGAGACCAAGATTAATTTGTTTGGTTCAGATGGTCTCAAGCATGTGTGGCGGCAATCAGGTGAGGAGTACAAAGATAAGTGTGTCATGCCTACAGTCAAGCATGGTGGTGGGAATGCCATGGTCTGGGGCTGCATGAGTGCAGCAGGTGTTGGGGAGTTACATTTCATTGAGGGACACATGAACTCCAATAAGTACTGTGAAATACTGAAGCAGAGCATGATCCCCTCCCTCCGGAAACTGGGTCGCAGGGAAGTGTTCCAGCATGATAATGACCCCAAACACACCTCTAAGACGACCACTGCTTTATTGAAGAGGCTGAGGGTAAAGGTGATGGACTGGCCAAGCATGTCTCCAGACCAAAACCAAATAGAACATCTTTGGGGCATCCTCAAGCGGAAGGTGGAGGAGCGCAAAGTCTCGAATATCCGCCAGCTCCGTGATGTCGTCATGGAGGAGTGGAAAAGCATTCCAGTGGCAACCTGTGAAGCTCTGGTAAACTCCATGCCCAGGAGAGTTAAGGCAGTTCTGGGAAATAATGGTGGCCACACAAAATATTGACACTTCAGGAACTTTCACTTAGGGGTGTACTCACTTTTGTTGCCGGTGGTTTAGACATTAATGGCTGTATATTGAGTTATTTTGAGGGAAGAATAAATTTACACTGTTATATAAGCTGCACACAGACTACTTTTCATTGTGTCAAAGTGTCATTTTGTCAGTGTTGTCCCATGAAAAGATATACTTAAATATCTGCAGAAATGTGAGGGGTGTACTCACTTTTGTGATACACTGTAACTTAGAGTAGTCAGTGTACAGCTTGTATAGCAGTGTAGATTTACTGTCTTCTGAAAATAACTCAACACACAGTCATTAATGTCTAAATGGCTGGCAACATACAGTAAGTGAGTACACCCCACAGTGAACATGTCCAAATTGTGCCCAAATGTGTCGTTGTCCCTCCCTGGTGTCATGTGTCAAAGTCCCAGGTGTAAATGGGGAGCAGGGCTGTTAAATTTGGTGTTTTGGGTACAATTCTCTCATACTGGCCACTGGATATTCAACATGGCACCTCATGGCAAAGAACTCTCTGAGGATGTGAGAAATAGAATTGTTGCTCTCCACAAAGATGGCCTGGGCTATAAGAAGATTGCTAACACCCTGAAACTGAGCTACAGCATGGTGGCCAAGGTCATACAGCGGTTTTCCAGGACAGGTTCCACTCGGAACAGGCTTCGCCAGGGTCGACCAAAGAAGTTGAGTCCACGTGTTCGGCGTCATATCCAGAGGTTGGCTTTAAAAAATAGACACATGAGTGCTGCCAGCATTGCTGCAGAGGTTGAAGACGTGGGAGGTCAGCCTGTCAGTGCTCAGACCATACGCCGCACACTGCATCAACTCGGTCTGCATGGTCGTCATCCCAGAAGGAAGCTGACGCACAAGAAAGCCCGCAAACAGTTTGCTGAAGACAAGCAGTCCAAGAACATGGATTACTGGAATGCCCCGTGGTCTGACGAGACCAAGATAAACTTGTTTGGCTCAGATGGTGTCCAGCATGTGTGGCTGCGCCCTGGTGAGAAGTACCAAGACAACTGTATCTTGCCTACAGTCAAGCATGGTGGTGGTAGCATCATGGTCTTGGGCTGCATGAGTGTTGCTGGCACTGGGGAGCTGCAGTTCATTGAGGGAAACATGAATTCCAACATGTACTGTGACATTCTGAAACAGAGCATGATCCCCTCCCTTCGAAAACTGGGCCTCATGGCAGTTTTCCAACAGGATAACGACCCCAAACACAACCTCCAAGATGACAACTGCCTTGCTGAGGAAGCTGAAGGTAAAGGTGATGGACTAAACCCAATTGAGCACCTGTGGTGCATCCTCAAGTGGAAGGTGGAGGAGTTCAAGGTGTCTAACATCCACCAGCTCCGTGATGTCATCATGGAGGAGTGGAAGAGGATTCCAGTAGCAACCTGTGCAGCTCTGGTGAATTCCATGCCCAGGAGGGTTAAGGCAGTGCTGGATAATAATGGTGGTCACACAAAATATTGACACTTTGGGCACAATTTGGACATGTTCACTGTGGGGTGTACTCACTTATGTTGCCAGCTATTTAGACATTAATGGCTGTGTGTTGAGTTATTTTCAGAAGACAGTAAATCTACACTGCTATACAAGTTGTACACTGACTACTCTAAGTTATATCCAAGTTTTATTTCTATAGTGTTGTCCCATGAAAAGATATAATAAAATATTTGCAGAAATGTGAGGGGTGTACTCACTTTTGTGATACACTGTATATAGGTGTTCATTGGCAAACTTCAGACGGGCCTGTACATGAGCCTTCTTGAGCAGAGGGACTTTGCGGGCACTGCAGGATCTCAATCCATTACGGCGAAGTGTGTTACTAATGGTTTTCTTGGTGACTGTGCTCCCAGCTCCCTTGAGATCATTGACAAGCTCCTCCCGTGTAATTCTGGACTGACCTCACCTTTCTCAGAATCATTCTTACCCCACCAGGTGAGATCTTGCATGGAGCTCCAGAGTAAGGGTGATTGACTGTGATCTTGTATTTCTTCCATTTTCGAATTATCGCACCAACAGTGGTCTCTTTCTCACCAAGCCTCTTGCTGATGGTCTTGTAGCCCATTCCAGCCTTGTGCAGGTCTACAATCTTGTCCCTGACGTCCTTTGATAGCTCTTTGGTCTTGCCCATGGTGGTCGAGAGATTTGAACAGAAGAAACTGATTCTGTGACAGGAGTCTTTTATACAGGGACAGGACTAATTTGTGTGCCTCATGGGCACATAACCGGTCTGTGGGGGTCAGAATTCTTGCTAGTTGGTAGGGGATCAAATACTTATTTCCCTTAATTAAATACAAATTAATTTATAACCTTTATTTAATGTTTTTTTTCTGGATTTTTTGTTGATATTCTGTCTCTCTCTGTTAAAATAAACCTTCCATAAAAATGAGACTGTTTAAGTCTTTGTAAGGGGGTAAACTTACAAAATCAGCAGGGGATCAAATACTTATTTCCCCCACTGTATGTGTAAATATATATATATATATATATATATATACAGTGTATCACAAAAGTGAGTACACCCCTCACATTTCTGCAGATATTTAAGTATATCTTTTCATGGGACAACACTGACAAAATGACACTTTGACACAATGAAAAGTAGTCTGTGTGCAGCTTATATAACAGTGTAAATTTATTCTTCCCTCAAAATAACTCAATATACAGCCATTAATGTCTAAACCACAGGCAACAAAAGTGAGTACACCCTTAAGAGACTACACCCCTAAATGTCCAAATTGAGCACTGCTTGTCATTTTCCCTCCAAAATGTCATGTCACCCGTTAGTGTTACTAGGTCTCAGGTGTGCATAGGGAGCAGGTGTGTTCAATTTAGTAGTACAGCTCTCACACTCTCTCATACTGGTCACTGAAAGTTCCAACATGGCACCTCATGGCAAAGAAATCTCTGAGGATCTTAAAAGACGAATTGTTGCGCTACATGAAGATGGCCAAGGCTACAAGAAGATTGCCAACACCCTGAAACTGAGCTGCAGCACAGTGGCCAAGATCATCCAGCGTTTTAAAAGAGCAGGGTCCACTCAGAACAGACCTCGCGTTGGTCGTCCAAAGAAGCTGAGTGCACGTGCTCAGCGTCACATCCAACTGCTGTGTTTGAAAGATAGGCGCAGGAGTGCTGTCAGCATTGCTGCAGAGATTGAAAAGGTGGGGGGTCAGCCTGTCAGTGCTCAGACCATACGCCGCACACTACATCAAATTGGTCTGCATGGCTGTCACCCCAGAAGGAAGCCTCTTCTGAAGTCTCTACACAAGAAAGCCCGCAAACAGTTTGCTGAAGACATGTCAACAAAGGACATGGATTACTGGAACCATGTCCTATGGTCTGATGAGACCAAGATTAATTTGTTTGGTTCAGATGGTCTCAAGCATGTGTGGCGGCAATCAGGTGAGGAGTACAAAGATAAGTGTGTCATGCCTACAGTCAAGCATGGTGGTGGGAATGCCATGGTCTGGGGCTGCATGAGTGCAGCAGGTGTTGGGGAGTTACATTTCATTGAGGGACACATGAACTCCAATATGTACTGTGAAATACTGAAGCAGAGCATGATCCCCTCCCTCCGGAAACTGGGTCGCAGGGCAGTGTTCCAGCATGATAATGACCCCAAACACACCTCTAAGACAACCACTGCTTTATTGAAGAGGCTGAGGGTAAAGGTGATGGACTGGCCAAGCATGTCTCCAGACCTAAACCCAATAGAACATTTTTGGGGCATCCTCAAGCGGAAGGTGGAGGAGCGCAAAGTCTCGAATATCCGCCAGCTCCGTGATGTCGTCATGGAGGAGTGGAAAAGCATTCCAGTGGCAACCTGTGAAGCTCTGGTAAACTCCATGCCCAGGAGAGTTAAGGCAGTTATGGGAAATAATGGTGGCCACACAAAATATTGACACTTCAGGAACTTTCACTAAGGGGTGTACTCACTTTTGTTGCCGGTGGTTTAGACATTAATGGCTGTATATTGAGTTATTTTGAGGGAAGAATAAATTTACACTGTTATATAAGCTGCACACAGACTACTTTTCATTGTGTCAAAGTGTCATTTTGTCAGTGTTGTCCCATGAAAAGATATACTTAAATATCTGCAGAAATGTGAGGGGTGTACTCACTTTTGTGATACACTGTATATATATATATACACACATATATGTGTGTATGTGTGTGTATATAGATATAAATATGTATATATATATATATATATTAGGGCTGTCAAACGATTAAAAATTTTAATCGCGATTAATCTCAGAATTTCATATAGTTAATCGCGATTAATCGCATTAAATAAAATCTGTGTAAATGTTATAGAAAACAAGGTTTTTTAAGTGAAATGTTACCATTAAAATGGTGAACACATTTTATGCTAAATGTACTTATGTTAAAAACTGCTGGGACAAGAGAAAACTGTAAGGGAGTTTTATTCACTCACATACTAGGCAGTAATACTATCCAGCAGAGACCCTTGACTTCGTATATGTGTCAGATTGTAGGTTAGAATTTCTCCATCAGCAAACATTGTAGATCAGCGGTGCTTTAGGTGGGATAAGGCGTAGTTATTGTAACAGACTTTTCTGTGCTTGTATGGTGACAATGGTTTGATGGACGTTTCTACACGAAGTGAGTGTGTTTTGACCCTTTGGGGCTTCCATAGTTCATGGACTAGCGTGCTTGACTCCGGTATTCAGTGCCGTAACAGATTAAGTTAATAAAGTGTTCTGCTCCCGACAACTTGAGAATATACCGTGTATTTATTTCTTTATTATGCAAGTGCATCCCTACGACGCTCGGTTATATTATTTTAACAAACCGCAAATGAACAACGGTGGCAAGTCCGACATTAAAACGTTTGTTCTACCAGTCAAGTCTCAACATGAACTAGAATTTGCGTTAACGGCACTATTTTTTTAAATCGCGTTAAATTGAGATTGCGTTAATGCGTTATTATCGCGTTAACTTCGACAGCCCTAATAAATATATATATATATAGGCTTGTTTCAAAGTGCAGGGTCAGCCATTATCTAACAACCCTGGAGCCAAAGGGGGGTAAGAGACTTGCTCAAGGGTCCAACAGTTTGGTGAACCATCAACCCTTTAACAGACCAGAGATCTAACCATTACTCTACATACGTATGAGGAAGTATGTTCCAATTATTAGGTGACAGGAGAAAAAAACAAATCTGCCTCAGCATTAATGTATCATGAGTGTGTAAAAGTTTGACTTCAACTGTGTAAAAAAACACAAATGGTGAGAATGGCGCCATAATCAAATCACTACATAAGCATGTAAATGCATGTACAGTTAGGAGAACCCACAACAGATCAAGCAGTATAAACAGGTTATATAACTAATATGTAATACAATGATGTAGTACTTGTGTGGGATTCTGCAGAAGTGGACGCCTCGTCTGTGTCCCTGAGTTCTGGGATCTGCAGCAGTTCAAAGTTACATTCAGGGCAGTAACAGGGGCCCGAACACAATCCTCTCCACAGTTCTCCTAAACACCTCTTACAGAAGATGTGGCCGCACCCCAGTGTGATGTGTTCTGAAGATTCACGCCGGCATAAAGGACAAAAAGCTGGACCAGCACCTGGTTTATCGAATGACGAACCCATTATTGTTGTTTCAAAGCGTAGCAAGGAAACGGTTCATCTGTGAAAATGAAACTTACACAACAGGATGGGCGGAGACGTTTAACTCTTAAAGAGACAGTACACCCAACCCAGTTCCCGCTGTTTACACTTAAAAATACACTCAGAGGTCATTCTTCTGGGTTGACCTAAGGCCTAATTCATACTAGTGGTGTGCGATACTGCAAATTTGGTATCGATCCAATACCAAGTAAATACAGGGCCAGTATCTAGTAGACACGCGTTACTCTAATCTGACCACATTTTTCAGTAACGAGTAATCTAACGCGTTACTATTTCCAATCCAGTAATCAGATTAAAGTTACTTATCCAGGTTACTGTGCGTTACTATTTTTGTCATTTTCCTCAGTAAAAAGATATATTTTTGCTTTCCTCTTGCGTCTCGGGGAGTGACGTCTGTCCTATGCGACAATTAAGTCACGGGCTGCGTCCGGAATCGCATACTTACAGAGTACGTACTAGATTGGAGGAAGTATGCACTACTCGGCCGGTAAAGAAGTACATCTTACCAACGTCAAGTGATGACGTGGGGACGTGATGACGTAATATCACCATAGTTACAGACTCATTACAAACCCCACTCGCTAAAATGTAGGATATTTATCGTCTTTTTGTTATTTATATGTCTTTAAATTTTTTTATTTTATTTATCTTACTTACACTTGTGAACAGAGGACTCCGTTTCCGCTATCTTTCTTGTTTCTCATTCCGCTTCAATCGCCTACGCAGCTCCAGTTGCATTATGGGATACATTAGCGGACCGCATTATATAACTAATAAAGTAACTTGTAATCTAACTTAGTTACTTTTAAAATCAAGTAATCCATAAAGTAACTAAGTTACTTTTTAAAGGAGTAATCAGTAATCAGTAATCAGATTACTTTTTCAAGGTAACTATGCCATCACTGCTAGTAGATGCATCATGAAATTGCTAAATCTAAATTAATTTCCATGACCTTTAGGTGTATTATTGTAATACACATTTTTTTTGTAAGTAGCTGCTCTCAGCAGGGTTGTAAATAAATTCAGTTGTTTAAAGCGGTCCGATTTCTTGTTTCTGGTGCTTTACTTTCTCACAACGTTACCATCATGGCGTATCACCACCAAGCGGCTAACTTATGGTTGTGTTTTCTGGGTGAATACCAGGGGCGGCTCGTTCCTTAGGGCGATCGGGCGACGCACCACCAAATGGCGAAGGGAAAGAAATTTTTCTATCACAGCTGTGACTGTTCTGGAGTCTGTCTTGCCTCTGAATATTGTAGTCCAATCAGCGTCGAGTTGTGTTCCGTACAGTATCGCCCCAGATTGCTCTTATAGACTCTCATGTTAAGGCTATTTTTTTTCGAACTGCAGGCGCTGCAATACAATCTGAATGGGTTCCGGGAGGGCTCGCACTTACGTGCTTGCGTCACACGTAACCTGGTGTCGCGATCTCGTCACCATGACTACCATTACCTCAGTTCGGAGCAACTCCATCATGTAATCAGGATAAATTAGCAACTTAAGAATTAGGGCCATCCAGACCAAATTTAAACATCAAGTATCTACAAAGGGGGGAAAATCATATAAGTTACAAGTAAATTACAAGTAAGTAATGTAATTTTTAAATTGTGAATTGTGATGGCACTTATTGTTTCTCCTCAACTGTTTAATTGTACTTCTTTATTCATTGCACATCAGCCCCGATGCAAAGTATTCAAAAACGTACAATCTTCCAATGTCTACCAATGTACTGATGTCTGTTAGGATTTTAACAACATAACAACGTGACGATACCACAACCAAACACAGCAGAGCAAGTTGTGGGGGGGAGCAAGTTGTGCATGTAAGATGTGAGAGGAGCGGAGGAGTCTGTAGACATGATCTTTACTTTCTGACGAAACAGGAGAAACGTGCTGAATGTAGCGAAGAAAAAGTCAAACTAAAGTATCAATTCCATCACACTAGTATCGATCCGATACCAATACCAATGTTGGTATCGATAATATCGATATTTGGATCGATGCGCCCACCACTAGTTCACACTACACGATTTTTGCCCTGATTATCGCTCGCCGACTGGTCGGCACTAGATTTGCCGGCTCGGGAGCAACTCGGCATTTGCTCGGCGATCGAAACTCCTTGTCACTTCTCACGTTTGTTTTCATGACAAAACTAATTTGGGAGACCAGAGAAGCTCACCTGCGATTCCAGTTGGTGATAGATCATGTAGTGTGTAATCTCCTATCACCTATCAGTCGTGTAGTGTGAAAACCAGAACGACTTGAAAGACTTCTGATTACAAGAGATCCAGTTGTGTAGTGTGAACTGTACAGCGACCTGATGACTTGGAAAGTCGTGTAGTGTGAACTTGGCATTAAATATCTGGACTTGTCTGCGACTCGAAATTGTGTAGTGTGAAAGGTGTTGCAATCAGCTTGTAAGTGTTGTAAATGCAAAATACAGAAGGGAAACGCTGGGGGAGAAGTTGTAAATATGTGGAACAGGGGCATAATATAGTTTATCAGAATACATCAGCACACACAAGCTTTACAGAATTTGTGACTTCCACGCCAAACCATCACACCAACGTTGCATTGCAAAAAATATTTATTAACCTCCAACTCACTACAGAACAGACAATCCCTGCTGGCCACGTAGCCCAATCCACTCAGATTTATTTATTTTTTCTCCTTGATTTTATGCTGTACATCAGCGCACAAACTTTAATTGCTCGCTACTTGTTAAATCTAAACATTACTTAAATTATACCTATCTGGCAATCTAAAGCAGGCTAGAAGGTCTCAAAAGGCAACGAATAGTACCATATTCTAAAGAAATTCTAATTCAGATGTAAAACAAAGTAACTGAGATCTACCAGTCTGGAAAGAGCTATAGCAGGACAATGATCTAAAGCATTTGAATTTGATTTGAATCCCATTAAGGTGCTATGGCAGGTCATGCTCAAAACCCCTCCAATGTGCCTGAATTAAAACAATTTTGCAAAGAACAGTGGGTCAAATTCCTCCACAGCAATGCGGAGACAATTACTTTAGCAAATAAATAATAAGGATTTTGAATACATCTCTAGTTTCTTAAGTTTTACTAATCTTGTCCATTGGTATTTAGCTATTTTTTTTAATTGTATATAGGAAAGATGCACATTTGCATGGTTTAAAAACTTAAACATGTCTGTATGTGTATTGTTAAATCCAAGTTAAGAAGAAGTTCAGTTAATATCTAAAGCACAGTTGAAAGTAAAGTGCAAGGTGGCTGGGTGGGTAGCACTGCTGTTTGATTTCCAGGTTGGGTGGTCTGGGTCCTTTCTGTGTGGAGTTTGCATGTTCTCCACATGTTTGTGTGGGCTTCCTCTGTGAGCTTCCTCTGTGGTTTCCTCCCACAGTCCAAATACATGCAAGTGAGGTGAATTGGAGATACAAAATTGTCTGTGACTGTGTTTAATATTGAACAAGGTGAACTGATAAGTCTTGTGTAACCAGTAACTACCTGTCCTTTCATGAACGTAACCAAAGTGCGTAAAACATGATGTTAAAATCTTAACAAAATGCCGCTCAGGTGGCGCAGCAGTAAAACACACGCTGGAACCAGAGCTGGGATCTCGAATACATCGTATCGAATCTCAGCTCTGCCTTGCCGGCTGAGGATGAGCGGCCACATGAACAACGATTGGCCTGTTGTTCATATGGGCGGGACTAAGCCAAATAGGGTCTCTCTCTCATGACTAGTGCAATTATGACCTCTGCTGGCTGATTGATGGCGCCTGCACAGAGATGAGAAAAGAGTGCTCTTAGGGTGTGTCCCTCCGTACACGCAGCTAAGCTGCACTGCACTCGTCAAAGTGTAAGTGATAAGATGCATACGGCATGCTGCCCACAAGTCGGAGGGGGCGTGGGTTAGCTTCGTTCTCCTCAATCAGAGCAGAGATCGGCATTGGTGGAGAGGAAGCATGACGTAATGGGGCAATTGGACGCGCTAAAAAAGGAGAAAAAGGGGAGAAGATGCATAAAGAAAAAATATATATTTTTAAAATCTTAACAAAATAAAAACATTTAATAACAACACTTTAACTAAGCTGCTTTTTCAGGTTTACAATGGCATTTACAACCATCACATAGACACAAAACTTAGACACATGTACTGGAGCACTGTGCTTTTTTAATGTCATGTGAAAAATCCAGTGTATAGTTTTAGCCCACCTATAGTTTATGCTATGATGGCCTCCAGCAGCGGTTCTCAATCTTTGGTCCTTTTAGGCAGGTACATCAAATATTTGTCCAATCCTAAAGGCTATATAGGCTATAGGTACTTTAAGATTAATATAACATCACAAGAGAGCTCACATATGCTAATAGCCCAGTGATTTTCCTGACCCATCACGTGTAATTTTTTTTACTCCTCTCAATAAAATGTAATAGGAACCCCACTCTGGTCTCACTCAGGCCCCCAGGTTGGGAACCACTGGTCCACAGTACCACCTAGAGGTAAAAAAAAAAAAAGTACAAGTTTACCTGTAATCTTTGTTATTGTTAAAATGTTTTATTCTAAAGAATAAGAAGAGCAAATATTTACTTTTATGTATTGAAATATATATTTTTGCTTTATTTAATTCAGTGCAAATAAGTAATAAAAGTATTCATCAGTACAATTTTGGCGAAAGCGTGCCCTCTATTGGTGGCATATTAATCAATCAGACACTTTCTCAAATCCTAAACTTACTTGTCCCAAATGTTACCAAACTCTCCTCTTCTTGCACACTACAAAATAGAGTTAAATGGTACATTCTAATCACCCCAGTAGTTCCCTATGAAGTAAACTAGATAAGGAATTAGGACATTTTAAGTGGCACTCCAGACCATAGTGACCATAGTGAGTAAAAGTGATCAGTTGGAAGGGAACTTGGTAGACTGTGTAGGAAGTAACAACGGTTATCACTACTATATCTCACATACATGAAGATAACATTAGAAGGTATTTAGTTTGGACTTTATCTTCTTAATTATACTAATACTACACAGATGTTACCTAGCCAATGCCAGACGATTCGATGTATTACCATCTCTAATAAGTGTGTCTTCTGTAAAAGCCTACATTTTTGATCTTTTTTTTTTTTGTGTCTATACCTTCTCCTTCTAAATGAATGTGTCCTGGGTATTAGGATAAAAATTGCCCGTAAAAGCCAATATATATACAGTGTATCACAAAAGTGAGTACACCCCTCACATTTCTGCAGATATTTAAGTATATCTTTTCATGGGACAACACTGACAAAATGACACTTTGACACAATGAAAAGTAGTCTGTGTGCAGCTTATATAACAGTGTAAATTTATTATTCCCTCAAAATAACTCAATATACAGCCATTAATGTCTAAACCACCGGCAACAAAAGTGAGTACACCCCTAAGAGACTACACCCCTAAATGTCCAAATTGAGCACTGCTTGTCATTTTCCCTCCAAAATGTCATGTGATTTGTTAGTGTTACTAGGTCTCAGGTGTGCATAGGGAGCAGGTGTGTTCAATTTAGTAGTACAGCTCTCACACTCTCTCATACTGGTCACTGAAAGTTCCAACATGGCACCTCATGGCAAAGAACTCTCTGAGGATCTTAAAAGACGAATTGTTGCGCTACATGAAGATGGCCAAGGCTACAAGAAGATTGCCAACACCCTGAAACTGAGCTGCAGCACAGTGGCCAAGATCATCCAGCGTTTTAAAAGAGCAGGGTCCACTCAGAACAGACCTCGCATTGGTCGTCCAAAGAAGCTGAGTGCACGTGCTCAGCGTCACATCCAACTGCTGTCTTTGAAAGATAGGCGCAGGAGTGCTGTCAGCATTGCTGCAGAGATTGAAAAGGTGGGGGGTCAGCCTGTCAGTGGTCAGACCATACGCCGCACACTACATCAAATTGGTCTGCATGGCTGTCACCCCAGAAGGAAGCCTCTTCTGAAGTCTCTACACAAGAAAGCCCGCAAACAGTTTGCTGAAGACATGTCAACAAAGGACATGGATTACTGGAACCATGTCCTATGGTCTGATGAGACCAAGATTAATTTGTTTGGTTCAGATGGTCTCAAGCATGTGTGGCAGCAATCAGGTGAGGAGTACAAAGATAAGTGTGTCATGCCTACAGTCAAGCATGGTGGGGGGAATGCCATGGTCTGGGGCTGCATGAGTGCAGCAGGTGTTGGGGAGTTACATTTCATTGAGGGACACATGAACTCCAATATGTACTGTGAAATACTGAAGCAGAGCATGATCCCCTCCCTTCGGAAACTGGGTCGCAGGGCAGTGTTCCAGCATGATAACGACCCCAAACACACCTCTAAGACGACCACTGCTTTATTGAAGAGGCTGAGGGTAAAGGTGATGGACTGGCCAAGCATGTCTCCAGACCTAAACCCAATAGAACATCTTTGGGGCATCCTCAAGTGGAAGGTGGAGGAGCGCAAAGTCTCGAATATCCGCCAGCTCCGTGATGTCGTCATGGAGGAGTGGAAAAGCATTCCAGTGGCAACCTGTGAAGCTCTGGTAAACTCCATGCCCAGGAGAGTTAAGGCAGTTCTGGGAAATAATGGTGGCCACACAAAATATTGACACTTCAGGAACTTTCACTAAGGGGTGTACTCACTTTTGTTGCCGGTGGTTTAGACATTAATGGCTGTATATTGAGTTATTTTGAGGGAAGAATAAATTTACACTGTTATATAAGCTGGACACAGACTACTTTTCATTGTGTCAAAGTGTCATTTTGTCAGTGTTGTCCCATGAAAAGATATACTTAAATATCTGCAGAAATGTGAGGGGTGTACTCACTTTTGTGATACACTGTATATACATCCCCTCATTTTAACACTAGCAAAATATTATATTCATAAAGCTAAAAACCTTAGAAAATGTGTTATTTTTATATAAATCATTTAACAGTTTACATTATTTCTTGTTCAATGAGGGGCTCAAGAAATGCACTGTAGGTAGGTAGGTAGGTAGGTAGGTAGGTAGGTAGGTAGGTAGGTAGGTAGGTAGGTAGGTAGGTAGGTAGGTAGGTAGGTAGGTAGGTAGGTAGGTAGGTAGGTAGGTAGGTAGGTAGGTAGGTAGGTAGGTAGGTAGGTAGGTAGGTAGGTTAGGTTAGGTAGGTAGGTAGGTAGGTAGGTAGGTAGGTAGGTAGGTAGGTAGAGAGATAGAGAGATAGAGAGAGAGATAGAGAGAGAGATAGAGAGATAGAGAGATAGATAGATAGTTAGATAGTTAGATAGATAGATAGATAGATAGATAGAGAGATAGAGAGATAGATAGATAGATAGATAGATAGATAGATAGATAGATAGATAGATAGATAGATAGACAGACAGACAGATAGATACTTTATTTATCCCGAAAGAAAATGATTTAATTTATTGAAATTATTGAATTAATAAAAGATGGCAATTTCTTAGCATTTTTTGTTTCATTAATATAACATTTGACTATTAATATAATTAGGAATGGAATGCATCTACAGTTTACAATATTACTTATTCTCTACAACAAAACATGGAAGCTCAGTGGTTAAATTGCCAGATTGGGCGGCACGGTGGCTGGGTGAGTAGCACTGTCGCCTCACAGCAAGAAGGTGCTAGGTTCAATCTCCAGGTGGAGCGGTCTGGGTCCTTTTTGTGTGGAGTGCAAGGTGAAAAGGAGATACAAAATTGTCCATGTCTGTGTTTGACGTTAAACCTGTGAACTGTGAATTTTGTGTAACAAGTAATTACCGTTTCTGTCATGAATGAAACCAAAGTGTGTAAAACATGACGTTAAAATCCTAATAAATAAATAAATTGCCAGATTACTGATCAGAAGGTCGCTGGTTCGAGCCCCACTACTGCCAGGTTGCTACAGCTGGGCCATGAGCAAGACTCTTAACCCCTTAATTGCTTGTTTTGTATTCAGACACAATGGCGTGTCTCTTTGGATAATTTATTTATTAGGATTTTAACGTCATGTTTTACACACTTTGGTTACATTCATGACAGGAACGTTAGTCCTGGACAATTTTATATCTGAAATTCACCTCACTTGCATGTCTTTGGACTGTGGGAGGAAACTGGAGCACCCGGAGGAAACCCACACAGACACAGCGAGAACATGCAAACTCCACCCAGGACCTTCTTGCTGTGAGGCGAGAGTGCTACCCACCGAGCCACTGTGCCTTCTCTTTGGATAAAAGCTTTTGCTATCTTATAAACGTAACTAGGTGAACGTGCAGTTCTGGAAAATATATATATATATATATATATATATATATATATATATATATATATATATACAGGGGTTGGACAAAATAACTGAAACACCTGTCATTTTAGTGTGGGAGGTTTCATGGCTAAATTGGACCAGTCTGGTGGCCAATCTTCATTAATTGTACATTGCACCAGTAAGAGCAGAGTGTGAAGGTTCAATTAGCAGGGTAAGAGCACAGTTTTGCTCAAAATATTGCAATGCACACAACATTATGGGTGACATACCAGAGTTCAAAAGAGGACAAATTGTTGGTGCACGTCTTGCTGGCGCATCTGTGACCAAGACAGCAAGTCTTTGTGATGTATCAAGAGCCACGGTATCCAGGGTAATGTCAGCATACCACCAAGAAGGACAAACCACATCCAACAGGATTAACTGTGGACGCAAGAGGAAGCTGTCTGAAAGGGATGTTCGGGTGCTAACCCGGATTGTATCCAAAAAACATAAAACCACGGCTGCCCAAATCACGGCAGAATTAAATGTGCACCTCAACTCTCCTGTTTCCACCAGAACTGTCCGTCGGGAGCTCCACAGGGTCAATATACACGGCCGGGCTGCTATAGCCAAACCTTTGGTCACTCGTGCCAATGCCAAACGTCGGTTTCAATGGTGCAAGGAGCACAAATCTTGGGCTGTGGACAATGTGAAACATGTATTGTTCTCTGATGAGTCCACCTTTACTGTTTTCCCCACATCCGGGAGAGTTACGGTGTGGAGAAGCCCCAAAGAAGCGTACCACCCAGAGTGAAGCATGGGGGTGGATCAGTGATGGTTTGGGCTGCCATATCATGGCATTCACTGCCAAGGACTACCGAACCATTCTGGAGGACCATGTGCATCCAATGGCGGTGCCGTGTATCAGGATGACAATGCACCAATACACACAGCAAGACTGGTGAAAGATTGGTTTGATGAACATGAAAGTGAAGTTGAACATCTCCCATGGCCTGCACAGTCACCAGATCTAAATATTATTGAGCCACTTTGGGGTGTTTTGGAGAAGCGAGTCAGGAAACGTTTTCCTCCACCAGCATCACGTAGTGACCTGGCCACTATCCTGCAAGAAGAATGGCTTAAAATCCCTCTGACCACTGTGCAGGACTTGTATATGTCATTTCCAAGACGAATTGACGCTGTATTGGCCGCAAAAGGAGGCCCTACACCATACTAATAAATTATTGTGGTCTAAAACCAGGTGTTTCAGTTATTTTGTCCAACCCCTGTATATATACATATATTTCATTACACTATTGTACCTGCAGTCAATTTGTCATACCCCTATTCTAGAAACAGGTTGCAATAATTATAGCAGGTATTGCGCATGTAGGAGCGCGGTGTTGATTTTCAGTTCACAGTTTAGTTCACAATTTACCGCACAAGCCCTAAATAGAATCCCTACATAGTGAGCGAAAGGTACAGCCGCGACACACGATGTGGCGCACTACATGTTAGTCAGTAGTACATTTGTGATCGAGCCGAATTGAAGAGTGTCTGTTGCTTGTTATCAGTTTGATTCTTAGACGGACTGGACAGAGTGAGAAGCAGGAGTGACAGTGGAGGCTGAGTGCTGTGTGAGTGAGAAGTTAATCAGTGTTGGTTATGTTTAGTTTAATGCGCTTATTTCTCCAGTGTTTTGACACCGGAGAGTTGTTTAGTGACCAACTAGCTGAGTCACTAGCCAGCCGAGTGTGTGAGGAAAACAGCTCAACGCTTTAGCTAACGACGCTGGAAAAGCGAACTGTTGCACAGGTAATAAAAGCTTATAACCCGTTATTACTGTCAAAAATGTCTTAAATTACTAATTCAACAACTTAGTTATTAGCTAAGTAATTGCTGCTTACTAGAACTACAATTTACCCTGTGGCTAACTACATACTAGCGGGTACATTTTCATGCTGTGTTCCAAATCTTGTACTAATGTACTAAGAAGTTTACTGGGTTAGTACACCACCAAAAGTACAGTTATTGTTTTAGACATACTGTGTAGTGTTCAGTATTCTTTATTTGTTTATGTTTGGTTTATTTTCATTTTTCAGTATTTAACATACATACACCGATCAGCCATAACATTAAAACCACCTCCTTGTTGCTACACTCACTGTCCATTTTATCAGCTCCACTTACCATATAGAAGCACTTTGTAGTTCTACAATTACTGACTGTAGTCCATTTGTTTCTCTGCATGCTTTGTTAGCCTGCTTTCATGTTGTTCTTCAATGGTCAGGACTCTCACAGGACCACCACAAAGCAGGTATTATTTAGGTGGTGAATCATTCTCAGCACTGCAGTGACACTGACATGGTGGTGGTGTGTTAATGTGTGTTGTGCTGGTATGAGTGGATCAGACACAGCAGCGCTGCTGGAGTTTTTAAACACCTCAATGTCACTGCTGTACTGAGAATAGTCCACCAATCAAAATTATCCAGCAGCGTCCTGTGACCACTGATGAAGGTCTAGAAGATGACCAACTCAAACAGCAGCAATAGATGAGCGATCGTCTCTGACTTTACATCTACAAGGTGGACCAACTAGGTAGGAGTGTCTAATAGAGTGGACAGTGAGTGGACACGGTATTTAAAAACTCCAGCAGCGCTGCTGTGTCTGATCCACTCATACCAGCACAACACACACTAACACACCACCACCATGTCAGTGTCACTGCAGTGCTGAGAATGATCCAACACCCAAATAATACCTGCTCTGTGGTGGTCCTGTGGGGTCCTGACCATTGAAGAACAGGGTAAAAGCAGGCTAAAAATGTATGTAGAGAAATAGATGGACTACAGTCAGTAATTGTAGAACTACAAAGTGCTTCTATATGGTAAGTGGAGCTGATAAAATGGACAGTGTGTGTAGAAACCAGGAGGTGGTTTTAATGTTATGGCTGATCGCTGTACATAGCCAGTAACTGTGTATGTGTGTGAATAAATTCTGGTCCTTTAGGTATATGTACTTACATTTAGCAGACACTTTTATCCAAAGCGATTTACATTACTGTGACAGTATACAGTCTAAGCAATTGAGGGTTAAGGGCCCAACAGTGGCAATCTGGAAGTGATGGGGCTTGAACAAGTGACCTTTTGATTTCTAGTCCAGTACCTTAACCACTAGGCTACAACTGCCCTACCTGCCCTATATGTAGACAGTGTTGTTATTTGTCAAAGAGTATTTATCATTAGATTGCTAAAGAAAACCTGACAATTGACACTTAGTTAGATTTAAAAGCAGTGTGGTGCAACAGAGCCAAATAGTTGGTGTTACAAAAACTGGAACAGGATTAAAAGTCATGACAGCATTTGTCAACCACAGAAAACATGCGTCAGCAAAAAGGAAGAATGGAATAAATAGAATTTGCCATTCAGCAAAATAGTTGCCTAATTCCTCAGAAGGACATGAGTGTGTGTTTGGATTAAGCCACATGATCCCTTCAACCGATATTGTTTGCTGCTTGTTGTTGAGTTATGGAAATATTGCATAGTCGTGTAATAGCCAAAGAATATGTAGCAAATTTAGAAGATCATGTTTACCCTGTGGTGCAAACAATCTGTTCTGGTCCTATTTTAGAATGGTATGATAAGCTGGAGTGAAGGTAAGCATCTGTATATGTCATAGTCTGTCATAGTGGTTAAGCTACTGGACTAGTAATCCACAGGTCGCTGGTTCAAGCCCCACCATGTCAAGTTGTCACTGTTGGGCCCTTGAGCAAGGCCCTTAACCTTCAATTGCTTAGACCAGTGGTTCTCAAACTGTGGTACGCGTACCACTGGTGGTACGTGAAGCAGCACGAGGTGGTACGCCAGATAATCTCGGAAAAGTAATTACATGCACCGAAAAAATAAATAATTAAATAATTATAAATAAAAAAATATGAAACAAAATGTGTAAATTACTAATAAAATCTGTTTCGAAGTTCTTATAATTCTGTTTTAATAAAATCAGTTTAATTAAAACGAATGTGTTTTTAAAAATATTCGGGGCTAAGCAGACACCGTACTTCATTACGTCTATACTTCAAGTTCGCGGTTTCCATCTCGAAATTTCCGAAACGCTTTTGTCAGAGCAGATCTGCGTTTGAATCTCACTGATCTCGTTCCTGACATCACCAGGCTGCTCCGCTAAACAGGCGCACTCGCTGAAATGGTCAGTGGTAACTGCAGATATACTAGTGATGAGTCGTTTGTGACCGGTCCGATTCCGGTTCTTATCGACTGTAATCCACCCATTCAGCTTCGCATCAGTAGAGGGAATTAATTATAACTGGTAATAAGAGCTGCACTTTCAGTATCATGGAAAGCGAGCGAGACACACACACTTACATTCACATACACTAACACCACACACATAAACACACACTCGCACGCATGCATACTCACACACACACACACACACACACACACACACACACACGCGCACACACACGCAGAGAGCTAGAGCTAGTAGTATAATGACAAATAATTGAGAAATAAACTTGTTTAATTGTGTTAAATCTGGTTATTTCATTGTGCTTATGTTTTAAAGCAGAAACAAACAGTCGCATCTCTGCACAAAAGAGGATTTTTCTGAAACTTAATGAAATGCAATCACAGTATGTCTCTTACCTGTGGTTTTTTTCCCTTTTGAAATAAATCTTTTTTTCTCATTTAAGTGTTGTTTGAATTAGGAATACATTTAAGGCAAGGTAGCAACATTTTATATTAATATCGGGGGTGTCTTATAGTTTACCCCCAGTAGCGCCTCCCGAAAAACGAAGAGCCATTTTTTTAACGGCTCTTTAAAAGGAACCGAGCCAAAAAGATCCGACTCCCTTCAAGAAGCCATAATTCCCATCACTAATATATATATACACACACACACACACACACACACACCTAAATAATGTGTGCCATATGTGGTTCTGTGATGAGAAACATAGGTGGTACTTGGAACTTTTGGTTTGATAATGGGTGGTACTTGGTCTAAAAAGTTTGAGAACCACTGGCTTAGACAGTATACAGTCACAGTACTGTAAGATAAAAGCATCTGCGAAATGCCGTAAATGTAGCTTCTGATCACCAACTGAGAGGCTCCAGTGCAGACTGTCAGGTGCAGACATGCTCTAAGACTTTACCACAAAACATTTAGAACTTGTCTGAAAGCTTTTTCATCATCAGAACCAAGCTCCCCAACTTGGACAGTGTATATAACAGCCGACAGCATCAGTAAGGATGCAACACACCCTGGGAACTATCTGTTTTCCCTGTTCCCATCTGGAAGGCGGTACAGGGCTATTCATACACACACGAACAGACTGAGGAACAGTTTCTTCCCAAGAGCTGTGGCCTCCATCACCCCTCTCAACACCTTATAGACTGTGAACTTGAACACTGCGTATTTGCACATCTTCATACAACCATTCTCTCACTCAAGCATAACATTATCATTTTTGAAACTGAAGTGGTATTTATTTTATTTATCTTGAAATCCATACTTCTAATTGTACTGGTTATTGTGTGTAAATATCCAGATGTTTATGTAAACACTTTTGCTTCTTCTTTTTATCTTTCGGAGAGTGTCAAACTAAATTTTGTTGTACGCAAGTATAATGACAATAAAGGTTCTTCTTCTTTTCTTAAAGGATTAAAGCTGATTTAGAGGCAAAGGTACTTGTCATTAGCTTAGTCATATTAATTAGGGATGCAGATTCTGCCAATTTCTTTTAACCTTTTGTGTTTCCAGTCTAGATTCTTTTTAAAGTATATTTTTGAATATTTTATGTGTTTATGTTTGATTTATTTGCAATTTTTGCACACTCAGAGTTGGTCAGGGTGTGTTACAAATCAGTGTTTTTACTCTGTACAGACTGCAGCTGTGCTTTCAATCAGCTGTTGAAAGTGAATTGAAATTACATTTGAACCAACAACATGAATTCATGTAATATATTTAGATGCTTTTATCCAAAGCATCTTGTCATGCATACAATTGAGTGTAAAGGGCTTGCTCAAGAGTCCAACAGTGGCAACTTGCTGGTTGTGAGGTTTGACCCGGCAACCTTCTGATCACCAGTCCAGCAGCACCTTACATCCATTATAGTGTAGATGTAAAGCATATATACAGTACAGAAAGCACATAGCAATACATTCAAGTTTCCACGTGCTGTACATACAACTAAATAAACTAAAAAAAAACACTCACTCTCACTCACTTTCTTAACCGGGGGGGGCAGACACACACCCACACACCCATTCACCTACAGGGCAATTTAGTGTCTCCAATTAAGCTCCCGAAGGAAACCCACGCAGACACGGGGAGAACATGCAAACTCCACACAGAAAGGACCCGGACTGCCCCGCCTGGGGATCGAACCCAGGACCGTTTTGCTGTGAGTGATACCCACCGAGCCAATGTGCCGCCCTTACTGACAAAACAGGATGTAATGAAATATATTGTCAGAAGCGTTTAGATGCTGCAGTAGAAAAGTACACTAGCCCACTACCAGTGCGATCCAGACTTTGAATCCTAGCTGTGCTATCAGCTGGTCGGCCATCTACATACAGACATGATTATCTGTGTCTGAGAGTGGGTGACTGAGGCCCTGCAATGGATTGGTGTCTTGTCCAGGGTGTGTTACTGCATTGCACCTAGTCAATCTGTAGAAACCGGACCCATCGTGATTATGACCAGGATATAGCCGTGATTAAGCATGGCAATGAATGAATACTAATTAAATGAATAAAATCAGTAACATACAGTGGTTGGAGGGCGGCAGCAAGTATTCAACCACTTTTTTAATGTAAAATCCTGAAAGAGGGGTAAATTATTTAGTGCTTCCTGATTTACTCCTCGTGATTCCCCATGTGATTGTTCCAGAAATGGAGAACATAAGGAAACACAAAACAAATTTGGATTGATGGTTTTATTTTTTTGAAGGGAAAAGGTTATGTTTGTAAAAAAAAAATTTAATTGGCCCCCTGAACTCAATAATTGGTTAGGCCACATTTAACAGTACCAGCTACAACCAAATACTTTGGTTAACTGGAGAGCACTCTGTCAAATCACCCTGGAGCAGAGATGTTTACAAGTTACAAAATATGAGTCCAAGTCAAGTCACAAGTCTTTAGGCTAGAGTCTGAGTCAAGTCACGAGTCAATATAATATACACAAATCATAAAGTCTTCCAGATGCTATAAAATTTATAACCGTGTGTTGTCCCATTAGGAATATAATCTTTTATTTTGTAAATGTGCTTATAATTAAAAACCTCCAAACTACTACTACTGAATATAGACTGATAACCAGACCTTTTAAGGATTTCTTATGTTAAAAAAGAAGAATTCAGTGGTCCATCATTTAGGTCAAGTCCCATTTGCCTTGAAGCAGCAAGGCCAGGAATGGTGTGGGTTTAACACAATTGTTCAGTTGAAAGTAGAATTGCATCATGTGACCTCTGTGGTTCTGATAGGGGATCAAAAGCTTGCCCACATGATAGGCAAGCATGATTAGTCCCATCCATACTCCAGAGAGGCACTTTTACAGTCCCATGTGACGTACTCAGCTAATGTGTTTGCACTTCTGGCTACAACTTACGCATTTACACAAAGCGCCCTGACTGTTTAACATCAGTGGACTGTTTATGTGTACTGACGTCTGGTAATGAAACAGTAAAAAGAAAATGAGAGCAGGTAGGGCTGAACAGCTTTTTTTTTTTTTCAATAACTAAAATCTCCATTTAATAAAAAGCATGTTGTGTTTACTTGTGTCTTTGTCTAATACAGGGGTCTCAAACTCGCGGGCCAATTGCGGCCCGCAGGCCGATATTTTGTGGCCCCCGACTTAACGTCAAAGTTCATTGTTAGTGCGGCCCGGGCGGTTTTCTCACACGCACCTATTTTGCCGAGTCGTTGCGCAACTCATTCACGTGATTCAGAGCGACACCAAGTGGAAGGAAAATATATCCTGTCAGCCAGTGCAAGATACAGAGGACGGAAAGGTGCGATCGCAAAAGAAAACAAATTTACCAAGAACAATTTAATCAAAAAGAGCAAGAATTTAAAATATATAAAACAGACCATGCACTTGATATTAAGAATTAAGAGAGGTGAAGTAACATGGACACCAGAGTTAGCTCAGTGGCGGAGAGATTTGGTAGAGCAGAAGGATGTGTAGGATGTAAAGAAAAAGAATAAAATCTAGATCACTTTATTTATGAATGTGAAATGCATAAACACATGAGAGATAAATTTAATAATGATAAGAAAAACGAAGTGCTCAAAAAAGCTATGAACAATGATAACATTTCCAAATTCCTCTCAGAATATATAGAAAGGGCTTTCTGAATAATATCCCAAACACTCAGGTATTGGGCAGAGGTGGAAAGAGTACTAAAATATTGTACTCAGGTAAAAGTACTACTACTTTAAATAATCTTTACTGAAATACGAGTAAAATTACTAGTCTAAAAACCTACTCAAGTAAAAAAGTAACTCATTTAAAACGTATTCGGAGTAAACGTTACTTCGTTACTTGTGTTAGTAAAAAAAAAATTCTTAACAGCAGGGGGGTCTCTCCTGTGTAATGCAAACAGGACAAGTGGATATATCTCACAATAGTTGTTTTTAATTAAAATATAATAGAAAAAACATGTTGATAGAACATTTAAAGAATTTAGGAATGTAATGTGTTATTTTAGTACAGAACATCCCATAAAACATTTTCAAACTGTATAACCACTGAAGTTGGTATTAATTGTGGATTCTATAGAGCAGCCTTCTTTTCATCACCAACAAATACCTACATCCTACTGCAGATCTCATAATTCAAAACAAGTCAAGGTTACAGGTGTTGTGACTTTCACTAAATGACCCAAAGAAAACCTTGAAGATGTAAGACAATTCTGGGAGTAATGGATCTTTGAAGGGAGCTGGATCTTTAGGTTTCTGGCAGCAAAGAGTAGGTAAAAGAAGCCTATGTTCTGAAGAATTGTTCATGTTCTGAACTGTTATTAATAAAGATTGAGAAGTTTGGATCAGTTGTACTTTTGTTTGGAATACCTAAAACCCTTTTTTTGTGGAATACTTGATGCGGCCCAGCCGCTCCTAGACTCTACCTCCAGCGGCCCCCAGATAAATTGAGTTTGAGACCCCTGGTCTAATATGTAAGTGTGAGAAAGATGTAAAAAAAGAAGAAACACTTTTTTACAGCATTGTAAATGTAGCTGCTCAGACGTGTGATACAGATACAGCTGCTAGATTATCTAGGCTGATTAAAGGTATGCCAGAATCAATCTGACCAAGTGGACGTGGGCTTTACTGTGTGAACCTAATATTTACTTTGCGAGTTCACATGACTTATGAAGTCGTAAGTACTGGTGCTCAGTTCTTATCTTGCTTCCTCTTAACTGTTAACATGCCTTTTGTGTTGTTTGTCCAAACAGAGGAAGCATGACGCAAAGAGGCGGCCTGTGCTCCATCACCCTGTGTGTGGAGGGCATGACATGTGGCTCATGTGTCAACTCCATAGAGCAGCAGATTGGTGGACTTCCAGGGGTCATCCACATAAAGGTAAGGATAAATTCTGTCAAACTATTACGACTAATTAGAGGTTTATGGTGACAGTTCTGGATATTCACTTGGATTCAAAATGTTTAATATTAAAACTACTGCTGCATAGAATAATAATGCATATGAAATCATGTTTAGCAGGGAAAACTAATTGGATTTTGTTCTGGCTGATTGATTGGAAGTAGGGATATTATTGAAAACAGTTCATTAAAAAATGCTGTCTGTTTAAAATGTTATTTCCTCCACTTTCTGGTGACAAAGCAGTAAAAAATCAAGTAAAAAGTCAAGTCAAATTTGATTATTAAGTTGTCTCAAAGCAACTTTACAGAATCCAGGACCGACAGACCAAAAACCCCTATTTAGCAAGCCGAGAGCGACAGTGGCAAGAACAAACTCCCTTAAAATTACAGGAAGAAACCCTAAGAGGAACCAGACTAAGCAGGGACCCCCATCCTCTTTGGGTTAGCCCAGTAGTGCTGAGATCTCGAACTCTTGAGTTTCAATCTCAGCTTTGCTATCAGCCGCCCTGGCGCTTACACTGACACATGATTGACTATGTTTCTATAACAGCGCCTAAACAGGGTTTCCTCATAACTGCTGGCTGATTGATGGCGCCCACACAGTGAGACAGGGATAGTGGAGGTCTGTGTGAAACGGATCCTCATATGAACCCGCCTTATGCAGGTGAAAAGATGTAGTTAATAATGCACCTGTGTTGGAGGAGGTGTGTGATGGTTGCGACTCTCAGGAGTGGAAGTCTGCAGCAGTAGATGCGAATTACAGTCCGGTAATTGGATACAACTAGATTGGGGGAAAATTGGGGGAATAATTGTACTAGACAATGTAAAAAAGTAATTTTAATTCATTTCCAACAGCTTAAAGTTTGATGCTTGATTTGAGCTAAATAGTAAAGCTTGTGTCAGATCCACCTCTAGGGCACATTCACATGGGAAGCATTTTGCGCAAACTGTCGCTTTGTTCAGCGATTGGCTTGAGCGGTGCGGTAAAATGTCATCAAAATGAGAAAATGAGACGAATCTGCATTTGTGTGGAATAACAAATCCACTCAAAGCGTCCACATGTATCTGTGTTTAGCTGGATTTTCCTGTTTTACTTTTAAACTTGTGTTATAGCTCGGGGTTCTGAGAAATTGGGATAATCGGCTTTTCTGAGAGTCTAAAACACTTATTATTAAAAAAAGCTTAACATGGTTTAATGTACTAGAAAAACGACACAAACACTAAACCTCTTAATTATTTCTAATTATTATTCATTATTACTTAAGTTCTCTCCACTTATTGAATTCCTTGCTTATTGTTTTAGTACAATAGGTCACATTGTTTGTGCTGCTTAAGTTGCTTTTACATCGTCATATCAAACAGTTCGTCTCATTGGAGGCACATTGAAAAGTTTAGTGGCGAACTGGGTAAAAGTTCAATCAGGTGAACTTTGAGTGCTGCATCAAGCTCATAAATCGCGAGCCCACTCCATAGGAAACAGCGAAAGTGATGTTGGCGCTTCTCATGCGAATGCGTCCTTAGTCTGCTTTTACATATTTGTTTTGCACTTTATTCATCAAGAGGCCAAGAAGCAAAAGGCCTCTTACACACACGCTGTGCACACAATAATAACTGACAGTATTGACCGTTTAATCACATGCAGTTTTGTATACAATTTATTTTAGTTTCTACATGAAGACTCTGTAGCGTCGTCATTTGGAGTCATGAGAAGATAAAAACCCAGCACAAGAATAAAGTGGTTTAATGAAACCTTATTGTTTCATTAATCTAAGGGCAAATTGTCATATTATACAGCTACGAAACCACAACAAGCAATTCTAGGATTAGTAAACTTGATATCTAAAATGCAAACCCCTACTTCCCTAGTCCTAGTCGTCATGTATTTATTGAATTAAGCAGTTCAGGGTTTAGTAAAACGGTGAGAATCAGGTTCTCTCTGCTGTGTTTGTGACTTCAGACTCCCTCATTTAAACAATTTTCTTATTGGCGGCGCTCTGAAAAGGTCAGCGTTCAATCTGCTAAAATCAGATTGAGCTTTTAGAGTCACTGGCTCACTCCACAGGAAACATATGCATCGAAACCGCTTTTCGGCATCAGTCATGAGAATGCGAGCACCATCTAGGTCAAAAACATTTAAAGTAAGAGCTAACTTCTAATACCAACTGCAAAATGTTTATGAACAACTTTTAACATTAGGATGACAAACAGTAAAGCTGTTTTGCATCAGTATGGAGTCTGGCTGCATGTTAAACTCTACACCTACTCATCTGTAGGTAACAGTATTATTACTACTACAGTATTATTATTACAGTATTATAATGACAGTGGTAGCCGAGTGGGTAGGGCTTTGGGCTATCAACTGAAAGGTTGAGAGTTCAAATTCCAGCTCTGCCATGCAACCACTGTTAGGCCCCTGAACAAGGCCCTTAACCCTCAGTGCTCCAGGGGCGCCGTACAATGGCTGACCCTGCGCTCTGACCCCGGCATCCACACAAGCTGGGATATGTGAAGAAAGAATGTAATTGTACTGTACATCTGTATATGTATAAATGACAAATAAAGGCATTCTGTTATTGTGTTTGACAAAAATGATGTGGATGTTTTGCATCATGCTTCAGTATAGAGGTAGAACTTTGTGTGTATGAACTCAAGTGGTAAAGCAGTCTATTATGCTAGCCCACCACAACTGAGATCCAAGTTTAAAAGCCCTGCTACTGGATTGGCACGCTGCCCAATCCACATTAAGAAGCTTTTAGTTCAATCCAGTCTAAATAGCTTTAATATACCGACTGCTTCTCTATTATGATTAGCATGTTTAGTGTTTGTAATGAACAGCACTGTATAAAATCTACATTCATAATTCTGAACTGGTTTATCTTACTGTTCTACATTACTACCATGTTTACTGTCACACTGTTGTCATTAAATAAAGTTTAAAGATGTGTTGATATGATCTGTGATGTGTTTCATATGTAAATAGGACACTATGACCTAGTTAACTGTCGACTAATGACATTCGGTTATTGGTTAAATGCAACTGGCAAAATTGGAAGTAAGAACACACTGACGATTGCTTTGTCAGCAGCCTATGATTGATTTGTTTTGCTTTAAAATAATGAATGATGCCCTGGTATTCAAGCACACCACTGCGCATGCTGGTCATCCAAGCTACTAAGTTCTGCTTTTATGACGATGGCTCCAACGCAAATCTGTTTTATTGTTTCTGCTTTGTGGCCCTAAAATTGTAAAAGGTGTTATATGAGTTAAATTGCATGTAGTTTACTATCTCTGCTTATCTTTGTATCTGTATAATTTATGCTGGATGTACTCATTGTGCAATCACAGCTTAGTGTACTCTGGTGATATTTAAGGGTCTTTAGTCTTGACCTTGAGAAAATTACAGCCTGTTTTTACACTGCAGGAAAAAGTAGCCCAAATCTGAGCCTTTTCTTATGTTGTGACCTGTGTCGCCGACTGGTCGCCGCTAGATGTGGCAGCTCGGAGGCAACTCGGCATTCGTCCAGGGCTCGAACCTTTAAGAGACAAAATTAGGGAGGAGAGTTAAGTTGGAGGAGAGTTAAGTTGGAGGAGAGTTAAGTTAAGGTGCAGCCAGGCTAACTGGAGACACTGATTCGTCCAATAGGTACCTAGCCGCTAGGATGCATAAACCAGTGCATTGTAGTGCCGGTCCCTAGCCCGGATTAATAGGGAGGGTTGTATCAGGAAGGGCATCCGGCGTAAAAACTGTGCCAAATCAATAATGCGGATCACGATCCGCCGGCGACCCCTAACGGGAGCAGCCGAGGAAATAGATAGCTAGAGAGTTGTGCTGCGATTAAAAATAACATGTTACATTTATATTTTTGGCATTTGGCAGATGCTTTTATCCTTTGACAGTATACAGTCTGAGCAATTGAGGGTTAAAGGCTTTGTTTAACGGCCCAACAGCAGCAACCTAGTAGTGGCGAGGCTGGAACCAGCGACCATCTTTCTATACTTTCATTAAATAGTCATTTTAAGTCAATGTGTGAAAAAAATCTAATATGTCCTGCAGTGTGGTCAGAGAGGTTTATAATTATATATTATTTTAATTACTATTAACGACAGTATTTTTAATTTTTATTGTTAACAAAGTAGGTAAACCCTGTCAAATGCAAATAAAATAAATTTTATTTTTTGTAATAATTGATTTTTACATTTTACATTTACATTTTCGGCATTTAGCAGATGCTTTTATCCAAAGCAACTTACAGTATGCAGTCTAAGCAATTGAGGGTTAAGGGCCTTGCTCAAGGGGCCAACAGTGTCAACCTAGCAGTGATTACTAATCCAGTACCTTAATCACTAGGCTACGAGGTGCCTATTGATTTTGTTATTTAAGTTGCACAAAAGTGTCACTAAATAATCCCAACAGTTTAAGAGCCACATTCCTTGATTAGTGATTGCAATGATTTTAGATATCTCACCATCTACAGTGCATAAAATCATCAAAAGAGTAATTGTATGACGCTATCCAGGATTACTTTGACTGTTGTCAAGTAGTCAAGTCGTCCCTGCAGTCACAGATGCAGGTTGAGACTACTGTTGTACTATGCACAGTGTCACAAAGTCATATGTCTTTAGCGTCCAGAAATTGTGTCCAAGTTCTCTAAGCTCAGTACTTCTAGAACATAATAGGCTGGAGTCTACACCAAGAACACCAAAAGCCACATAATACAATCCTCTTCCCCCGGCGACTGTCACATCATTGAGGAAAGCCATTCATGTGTTCAGCTCAGAGATGGAACCTAATTGTAGTTCATTTAAGCTGCCCTTTGCTTTATAGCATTGTTACCCTGAGGCCATAACTGAGAAAGGCAGCTAATGATATTACGTCCCTGGTTTCAAGGGATTTGTCTTTTCAGAGACAGAAACCGTCTGTGTCATGGCAGACCAATAGAATCAGATGGCTCTTGATGGCTTTGGACAAAAACATTAGGTTGGAGTTTAAACTCTAGGATAGTCTTAAATGGTCTTGGATTTTTATCTGAATTTTAGAAGGAAACATGATCATTTAGACTGGGTGTATCTCTGACTGAGAAGCACAAAAGCAATCCAGAGTTTTGTTTTGGGCTGATATTCCTAATAGTCGAGTGACTTTGTTGGCTGTCGTTGATCTACTGAAATATTGACCAGAAGTCCCATCAACAAGTAACAAGACCCGTAACCCTCAATTGATCGAATTGTATTTAGTTCTCATTGTAAGTTGCTTTGGATAAATAGTCTTAGAGTTTGCGTCTTCTCCTCGTGTCTGTGTGGGTTTCCTCCCGGAGCTCCGGTTTCCTTTTACAGTACAACAGTGGTAACCAGTAACCACCTGTTCTGTCATGAATGTAACCAAAGTGTGTAAAACATGACGTTAAAATCCTAATAAAAATAAATACAGCGTGAGCTACTAATTCTTTAACTTCAGCTCATTAACTGATGATCTTTCTATTTTCACCAACATTTTTATAACTTCGCATAACTACAGGTGTCTCCAAATGACCAAAATGCCGAATTAGATCTAATTGGATTATATTTGTTCAAATCTGACCAACCTACACATTTTATGTTGTAAACTTAAGCAGATAATCTATACAAAGACTGAACACAAACTCTAATGAAATCTGTCTGCATCAGGTCACAGAGTCAGACCAGTTGCTTTAAGGTTGTCAGGGTTGGAGTAGAAATGATAAGGCAGAGCTGAGATTTGATACGATGTATTCGAAATCCCAGCTCTGGTGTGCTAGTGTATTTTACCGCTGCACCACCTGAGCGGCCTGCATTTGGTGTTTCTAATCTAAACTTTTTTTTTTTTAATGCATTTATATTATTTAAATAATGAATGATGAAACTGTTGTATTAGAATCACAAACTGAATTTGTTTGGTGTCAGTATGGAGTCTGACTGAATGTTAAATTCTACACATCTGGATCAGTGGGTTACATTTTTATAAAAATTGATATGGATCCAATACTTGTAGGATCCAGGGTTCAATTCCCCAGTAGTGCTATAGGCCAGTTTGCTACAGACTTGATGTAAAAGCAACATTCGTCATCCTGAACTGGTTCTGCTCACAATGGTTATGTTCATCTCACTGTTCTACATCACTGCTAGGTTTACTCTGATGCTGTTTTCATTAAATAAAGACTTGTTTATATGAAACTCGTGGTGTGATTTATATTTGGATGGGTCCCTGTAAGCTTTTCAGGTGTCGGTTAGCACTTGACTAATGACATATGGTTATCAGTTAAAAGAAACTGGAGGAATTTGCGTCACTAGTATCATATAAAATCAGTGTTAAACCTTTAAATAACAACAGATTTTATAGATATGTAGCTGCATAATTCTTCATACAAAATTCACAGAGCAGAACCAGTATGCCTAGTTTTCACTTACCCTTAAATCATGTGACTGACCCCCCCATAAGGTCTTTGCTGAAAGACTTTAAATGCTGATACTCATGTGTAACCCTAAGCATGTGATCAGATGACTTGTGAACCACACAACCACACATGACCTGTGAACCACAAGTTGTGCATTTGCAGAAACAAGGTGGTCACAGAGTTCAAAGAGTACTAGCTGACTGAACGTGCTCAGAAGTTACACAGTTCTGCACGTTTTAAAACAGTTTACAGTGTCCTCATTGCTCTGTATTGAATTTTACAGCTTTCCATTGGGCAATTACCCAGCATTAAGAATGGACCTAGTTTCAGTACAGGTCACTAAAATGCTTTTATCTTTTTTTACTACAGGTGTCCTTGGAGCATAAAAATGCCACCGTGATCTTTGACCCAATTCGCCAAAGTCCACAATCTTTAGCAGAAGCCATTGAGGACATGGGCTTTGAGTCGAGCGCGGAAAACGCCCCCCCGACCAAGCCTGTTTCAACAGAAACACAGTTCTTCCCAGTGGACGGCGGTAACACTAACTCTCTTGCCCAGATCTGCCAGCTAAAGGGCGTGCTGGAGGCCAAAGAGGACAGTAAGGGCAAGGGACTGGCCGTCACGTTCATTCCGAGCCTGGCGAGTACTGACCGGATCCGAGAGATGCTGGACACACTGGAGCCACAGCTAAACTCGGTTCCCTCTGCTACAAAGAGGATCTGTGATTCCAGCAATGTGGAGATGCTGAAGCTGCGCATTGATGGCATGACGTGTCTTTCCTGCACCACCACCATTGAGGGCAGGATTGGGAAATTAAAAGGGGTAGAAAAGATTAAAGGTGAGCCTGAAACAATGTTCATCCATCAAAACACACCTCTTATAAATGATTACAGTACGAACCACATATTGGGCCTGTCTGAAAACCTAGTGAGCTCTCTACATAAACACACGCTCTCGAGAAGAAAGCTGTCTAAATTCTTAGATGCCTTAAAATGCTGCTTACTAAGGTGCCTTATTTCAAAGCGATAATCTGACTGAATAACGAGGGAGCATCCAATGTCCAAAGTCGATGTCTTATTAGAATCCTCTCTACTTAGGCAGCTGCCTATGTAGGCAGTAGGCAGCAAGGCAGCTCACTAGGTTTTCAGACAGACCTTGATGGATTTCAGCTACCAAAGCTCTGCTATGCATGAACAGTACACAGTATGTACAACACATACAGTGATTACTGGTTTACTAATCAAAGATTGGGTTTAAGCTTAGAGATTTAGGGATGAATTCACGCACCTCTAGAGTCCAGTGCCGACGTGCTTTACACCACTGCATCC
Source organism: Trichomycterus rosablanca (assembly GCF_030014385.1). Taxonomy (NCBI): domain Eukaryota; kingdom Metazoa; phylum Chordata; class Actinopteri; order Siluriformes; family Trichomycteridae; genus Trichomycterus; species Trichomycterus rosablanca. The sequence continues at coordinate 18,711,129 of NC_085988.1, forward strand.
GACGCTTTGCATTGCGCTTGGTGATGTAAGGCTTGGATGCAGCTGCTCGGCCATGGAAACCCACTCCATGAAGCTCTCTACACACTGTTCTTGAGCTGATCTGAAGGCCACATGAAGTTTGGAGGTGTGTAGCGATTGACTCAGAAAGTTGGTGACCTCTGCGCACTATGCACCTCAGCATCCGCTGACCCCGCTCTGTCATTTTGAGTTGCTGTCGTTCCCAATTGCTTCTACTTTGTTATAATACCACTGACAGTTGACTGTGGAATATTTAGTAGAGAGGAAATTTCACGACTGGACTTGTTGCACAGGTGGCATCCTATCACGGTACCACGCTGGAATTCACTGAGCTCCTGAGAGCGACCCATTCTTTCACTAATGTTTGTAGAAGCAGTCTGCATGCCTAGGTGCTTGGTTTTATACACCTGTGGCCATGGAAGTGATTGGAACACCTGAATTCAATGATTTGGATGGGTGAGTGAATACATTTGGCAATATAGTGTATCTCTTGTTGCTTTGACTTTTCTGAATCCTGCTTACACATCTGGCAGTTCTTTTTCAACGTAAGCCTCTAGTCTGTGTTGAATATCTTCAGCATAATCTTACTGGCGTGTGATATGAGGGAGATTGTATCCAATTACCCGATTGCATTTTGCTTCCTCTCTACTGATATTGACTATCACTCTGAGGTCAAGAGCCAAGACTGACACGCGCGTATGTGTGTTGGCATAATTTGGTTCTCGCTGTGGTCAAACTTATTTAGAATTTTGAAATATTTCCATTGCTTTGTTATTGATTCAAGTGACTTTCATTTTTGGTATTGTTCTCAGAACCTGTCTGACTTCATCCCAGCACTGAAGCTTCTTTTGTGTAGTTAAAATTGGGGTTGGGCGCTCAGGTGGCGCAGCGGTAAAACACGCAAGCGCACCAGAGCTGACATTTCGAACTCGGCGGTTTGAAACTCGGCTCTACCATCCATCTGGGCTGGGCACCTACATGAACAACAATTGGCTGGGAGCCGGATAGGGACCTAATAACTGATGCAATTACGACCTCTACTGGCTGTGGTGCCTGCACAAAGAGTCGAGGGATAATGCGTTAATTAGGGTGTGGCTCTCCGTAGAGAAAGCTGATCTGCATATGAACTCACCTCGTGCGGGTGACAAGATGCAGTCGGCTACTGCACACGTGTCGAGGGGGCATGTGTCAGTCTCGTTCTCAGTCAGGGCGGGGTCGGCATCAGTAGAAAGGAAGCATAATGCAATTGGGTAATTGGACGTGCTAAAAAGAAGAAGAGGGGAAAATGCATAAACCAATATACACTACAGTGGGGCCAAAAAGTATATAGTCAGCCACTGATTGTGCAAGTTCTCCTACTTAGAAAGATGAGAGAGGTCTGTAATTTTCATCATAGGTACACTTCAACTATGAGAGACAAACTGAGAAAAAAAAATCCAGGAAATCACATTGTAGGATTTTTAAAGAATTTATTTGTAAATTATGGTGGAAAATAAGTATTTGGTCAATAACAAACAAGCAAGATTTCTGGCTCTCACAGACCTGTAACTTCTTCTTTAAGAAGCTCTTCTGTCCTCCACTCATTACCTGTATTAATGGCACCTGTTTGACCTCGTTATCTGTATAAAAGACACCTGTCCACAGCCTCAAACAGTCAACCATGGCCAAGACCAAAGAGCTGTCGAAGGACACCAGGAAGAAAATTGTAGACCTGCACCAGGCTGGGAAGAGTGAATCTACAATAGGCAAGCAGGTTGGTGTGAATAAATCAACTGTGGGAGCAATTGTAAGAAAATGGAAGACATACAAGACCATTGATAATCTCCCTTGATCCCGTGGGGTCAAAATGATCATGAGAACGGTGAGCAAAATATCCCAGAACTACATGGAGGGACCTGATGAATGACCTGCAGAGAGCTGGGACCAAAGTAACAAAGGCTACCATCAGTAACACACTACGCCGAGAGGGACTCAAATCCTGCAGTGCCAGGCGTGTCCCCCTGCTTAAGCCAGTACATGTCCAGGCCCGTCTGAAGTTTGACAGAGAGCATATGGATTATCCAGAAGAGGATTGGGAGAATTTTCATGTGGTCAGATGAAACCAAAATGGAACTTTTTGGTAAAAACTCAACTCGTCGTGTTTGGAGGAAGAAGAAAAACCCAAGAACACCATACCTACTGTGAAGCATGGGGGTGGAAACATCATGCTTTGGGGCTGTTTTTCTGCAAAGGGGACAGGACGACTGATCCGTGTTAAGGGAAGAATGAACGGGGCCATGTATCGTGAGATTTTAAGCCAAAACCTCCTTCCATCAGTGAGAGCATTGAAGATGGAACGTGGCTGGGTCTTCCAGCATGACAATGATCCTAAGCACACCGCTCGGGCAACGAAGGAGTGGCTCCGTAAAAAGCATTTCAAGGTCCTGGAGTGGCCTAGCCAGTCTCCAGACCTCAACCCCAGAGAAAATTTGTGGAGTCTGTGTTGCCCAGCGACAGCCCCAAAACATCACTGCTCTAGAGGAGATCTGCATGGAGGAATGGGCTAAAATACCAGCTACAGTGTGTGCAAACCTGGTGAAGACTTACAGGAAACGTTTGACCTCTGTCATTGCCAACAAAGGTTATGTTACAAAGTATTGAGTTGAACTTTTGTTATTGACCAAATACTTATTTTCTACCATAATTTACAAATAAATTCTTTAAAAATCCTACAATGTGATTTCCTGGATTTTTTTTTCCTCATTTTGTCTCTCATAGTTGAAGTGTACCTATGATATAAATTACAGACCTCTCTCATCTTTCTAAGTAGGAGAACCTGCACAATCAGTGGCTGACTAAATACTTTTTGGCCCCACTGTATATTGCCAAAAGTATTCACTCACCCATCCAAATCATTGAATTCAGGTGTTCCAATCACTTTCATGGCCACAGGTGTATAAAACCAAGCACCTAGGCATACAGACTGCTTCTACAAACATTAGTGAAAGAATGGGTCGCTCTCAGGAGCTCAGTGAATTCCAGTGTGGTACCGTGATAGGATGCCACCTGTGCAACAAGTCCAGTCGTGAAATTTCCTCACTAGTAAATATTCCACAGTCAACTGTCAGTGGTATTATAATAAAGTGGAAGCAATTGTGAACGACAGCAACTCAGCCACAAAGTGGTAGCCACGTAAAATGACAGAGCGGGGTCAGCGGATGCTGAGGAGCATAGTGCGCAGAGGTCACCAACTTTCTGCAGAGTCAATCGCTACAGACCTCCTAACTTCATGTGGTCTTCTGATTAGCTCAAGAACAGTGTGTAGAGAGCTTCATGGAGTGGGTTTCCATGGCCGAGCAGCTGCATCCAAACCTTACATCACCAAGCGCAATGCAAAGCGTCGGATGCAGTGGTGTAAAGCACGCCACAACCGGACTCTAGAGCAGTGAAGACGTGTTCTCTGGAGTGACGAATCACGCTTCTCCGTCTGGTAATCCGTTGGACGAGTCAGGGTTTGGCGGTTGCCAGGAGAACGGTACTTGTCTGACTGCATTGTGCCGAGTGTAAAGTTTGGTGGAGGGGGGATTATGGTGTGGGGTTATTTATCAGGAGTTGGTCTCGGCCCCTTAGTTCCAGTGAAAGGAACTCTTAATGCTTCAGCATACCAAGAGATTTTGGACAATTTCATGCTCCCAAATTTTTGGGAACAGTTTGGAGATGGCCCCTTCCTGTTCCAACATGACTGCGCACCAGTGCACAAAGCAAGGTCCATAAAGACATGGATGAGTTGGTTTGGTGTGGAAGAACTTGACTGGCCTGCACAGAGTCCTGACCTCAGCCTGATAGAACACCTTTGGGATGAATTAGAGCGGAGACTGCGAGCCAGGCCTTATCATCTGACATCAGTGTCTGACCTCACAAATGCGCTTCTGAAAGAATGGTCAAAAATTCCCATAAACACACTCCTAAACCTTGTGGAAAGCCTTCCCAGAGGAGTTGATGCTGTTATAGCTGCAAAGGGTGGGCCGACATCATATTAAACCCTATGGATTAAGAATGGGATGTCACTCAAGTTCATATGTGTGTGAAGGCAGACGAGCGAATACTTTTGGCAGTATAGTGTATGTATAAAAAAAGGACTGGGGTTCATATAGCTATCTAAAATGTACACTCAAATAAGAGCTTTATCTAGCTCTAAAGAATTTGTTTAGTTCTATTATGAGTTTGTGTCCTCAAGAATGTGCCCTGTGTTTTATTTTTAGTAAATTTGGAATCCCAGGATGCCACAGTGCTGTTCTTACCGTACCTCATCTCTGCGGATGACATAGTGAAGCAGATCGGTGTGGCCGGCTTCAAAGCCAGCGTGAAATCCAAGCCCCGTCAGTTACAGCTCTCTGCCGTGGAGCACCTCCTGAACGCCTCCGAGGGGGAGACCAATGAGAAGCCTGGAGACGCTAGCACTTTAACCACCACAGTACTGGACGTTTCGGGAATGCACTGCAACTCCTGCGTGGTCAACATCCAGGACAATATATCCAAGCTAACGGGGGTCAGCTTAGTGCAGGTGTGTTTGGAAAAAGGACAGGCTGTAATCCAGCACAACTTAGACCTGGTTACAGCAGCGGAGCTACAAAAGGCTATTGAGGCTCTGCCACCAGGGAAATTTAAGACGCAGTTAGCTGGGCGGGAAGTTCCGTTGTCTTCTTGTCCCCCAGAACAGACTGCGTCCTCCAGCTTTTTACAGCCCCTGGACTCTGTAGTGCACATCACTATAGAGGGGATGACCTGTAACTCGTGTGTGCAGACCATTGAGGGTGCTATCTCACAGAGGAACGGCGTGAGATCAGCACAGGTATCCCTGGCCAACCATCAGGGCACATTTAAATATGACCCACTGGTCACCAGTCCGGAAGAACTGAAGGCAGCCATTGAGGACATGGGTTTTGATGCTTTTCTGCCAGGTGAGTTGCACTCCACATTTTCTAGCTATTGTGTATAAATGTTGCTCTCATGTTCATTTTCTTAACACTCCAGAGCCGTCTGCAATTACTGCCACATTAACTTTTATATAGCCGCCTTAAAGTTTATTTGTTTAGATAAAGTCTTACCTTAGCCAGACTACCCAGAAGCCTTTTGTTCAAGAGTACTACTTAGAAAACTTCAGGTCATTCTGACCTCAGGCATTACACCTAGTAAAAGTTTGTTTGGAAAAAGTTTTAAACTTAATAACGTAGAGCTGGGTGGTATGACGGTACATCATTTTTCTGACACAGATTAAAACACTACATACTGTACGATTTGGATTAAAACACTATACACCGACTAGGCATAACATTATGACCACTGGGAAGCCGGCAAGCCGGAGGAGGCAGTGTGATACTTTGGGCAATGTTCTGCTGGGAAACCTTGGGTCCTGCCATCCATGTGGATGTTATTTTGACACGTACCACCTACCTAATGCCTAGTTCACACTACACGACTTTTGCCCTGATTTTCGCTCGGCGACTGGTCGGCGATTGATTTTCCGGGTCGGGAGCAACTCAGCGTTCGCTCGGTGATCAAAACTCTGCTCTCAGTCGCTAAGTGTGAACTATCCAACAACTCGACCCGACCGGCTCGCCGACCGCTCGGCGACTGGATTGAGTTTTCTAGCACGCCAGATATCTGATCTCAGACGGGCAACTGGGAATGAGTGACATGTCGAACAGCCAATGAGAACACAGGATACAGCGTGAGGGGAAATGCAGGAGAGGACGGGACAGGGGACAGGGGCTTAATTAATATAGTTTATATCAGGATACACCGACACACACGTTTTACAGTATTTCTGATTTGATCGTCCTCTACAAAACATAACACCCACGCTGCATTGCAAAACTTACTACAAAACAAGCCATATACTGTTCTTGTTGCCAAATCCACTCAGATTCATTTATTTTTCCTCCTTGATATTACGCTGCACATCAGCGCACAAACCCTTTGATCTCTCGCTACTTGTTGACGTTCATTTTTTTGGACGTGGTATCATTAAACTTCTCGTCACTTCTCACGTGTGTTTTTGTCAAAAAAAAAAAAGAAAAGAAAGAAAGAAAAAAAGGGAGACCAGAGAAGCTCGCCTGCGATTCCAGTTGGTGATGGATCATGTAGTGTGAAACCCCCTATCGCCGTTCAGTCGTGTAGTGTGAACTGTTCAGCGACCTGACGACTTGGAAAGTCGTGTAGTGTGAACTTGGCATAAGCATTGTTGCAGACCATGTACACCCTTTCATGGAGACGCTATTCCCTGATGGATGTGACCTCTCAGCAGGATAATGCGCCCTGACACAAAGCAAAAATAATTCAGGAATGGTTTGAGGAGAACAACAACGAGTCTGAGGTGTTGACTTGGCCTCCAAATTCCCCAGATCTTAATCCAATCGAGCATCTGTGGGATGTGCTGGACAAACAAGTCCGATCCATGGAGGCCCCACCTCACAACTTACAGGAGTTAAAGGATCTGCTGCTGACATCTTGGTGCCAGATACCACAGCACACCTTCAGGGGTCTAGTGGAGTCCATGCCTCGACGGGTCAGGGCAGCAAAAGGGGGACCAACACAATATTTGGAAGGTGGTCATAATGTTATGCCTGATCGGTGTCTACTGTTCGGTTTGTCGGGGCATGGTTGTTGCAAAAAAGCAAACGGTTAAGTGACGTTACTACCGGGCGAAAATGCTTCAGTTTAATTGCTGTACCGATGTTATACCAACAGCACCGAAGTGAGCTGGAAGCATAGAAATATAAAGTCGTCCACTTTTCTACAACAGACCTGTGATCAAGTTGTACAATCAGTGGAGTCGTACCTCAGTATAACGGTATAACTGTGCACTTTATTAGTGGTGACTGCAAAACTGCAAATGTCATTTTATTTGTTAAAGGGAGAGCTAATGGTAATTGTATAATATTTACATTTTAGCATTTAGCAGACGCCTTTATCCAAAGCGACTTACAGTACAGTTATAGTATACAGTCTGAGCAATTTAGGGTTAAGGGCCTTGCTCAAGGGCCCAACAGCAGTAACCTGGCAGTGGTGGGGCTTGAACCAGCGACCTTCTGATTACAAGTCCAGTACCTTAACCACTAGGCTACTGTACAGTACAATACTTGAATATTATTAATAATAAACATCGTATATTGCACCTGTTTCACACGTACTGATTCCTTGTAAAGGCAGCTGTAGCCTAGCGGTTTAATCAGAAGGTCGCTGGTTCAAGCCCCACCACTGCCAGGTTGCTGCTGTTGCGTTAGCAGACTAATTTTCTGGTTGAGCAATAAGTGGAAGCTTAGAAATAAACACACATAGCAGACAGTAGCCAGCCTGCGGTAAGGTGTAGAGCCAAGCAAACAAAGTAGGTGGTAGCTAGTAGGGCTGGGTATTGCCACTAATTTCCTGGATCGATTCGATTCCGATTCACAAGGTCCCGATTTGATTCGATCTTCGATTTTCGATTCTCGATTCGATTTTCGATTCAATTTCGATTCAACACATTTAGGCATATTTGAGTTACATTAACAGGTTTTGTTTAAATATGTACAGATGTTCACAGAACAAATGTGATAATTGTACAAAGAACATTTATTATTAAAAAATATTTGTTTTTACATAAATAATTTATCCAAAACAAAAAACAGTAACATTATTTTTTTTATTATTATTATTTTATATGTCTGACACGCTACAACAGTGTACATGTAATGTAAACATACACCTGGCTGTTGCACAACTTATGCCAAGTTCACACTACACGACTTTCTGATTTGCCGGTCTGGGTCGCTGTACAGTTCACACTGCACGACTAATCGGTGATAGGGGGTTTCACACTACACCATCTATCACCAGGAAGAATCTCAGATGAGTCTGTCTGCTCTCCCAAACTACTGTAACCGAGTGTCTTAGTAATGCACTGGGTTAATAAAGGAACAAATACACAGCACATAACAGATCGTCGGGAGCATAAAACTTTATTCACCTTCTCTGTTATGGTACAGAACAGACGCGCGCTAGAGTCAGCCCAACAGCAGCAACCTGGCAGTGGAGGGGCTTGAACCAGCAACCTTCTAATTACTAGTCCAGTATCTTAAGCACTAGACTACTGCCCACTCTTTATTAAAAGCAGTAAATTGTGCAGTTTTGATAAGCTGTTAATGTTTAGATGTTACAATCACAAAATTAGAAGTAAGCGTCAAAAAACGTCAACATTATTTCACTATTTAAACAAAGAAATAAATAAAATTAAAAAAAAAACAAATGTGAACAAAATGTGCAGGTTTTTATACTATTTTGTTTTGAGTCTAATTTCAGTCCGTTGTTATTGTTGGATATTCTTATTAAAATCACAAAGCTGGTCCTGACTGCTTCAGTTCTGGATGTGTTTAACTTTATAAAAGTTTCAGGTGTGATGCTCCGCATCATTCATGCTCTTGTATTTCTGTTTTGTACCGCGATTTAAAGCCTGGGATCCTTAACCAGCGTTACACCTGACTTAATAAATACTTCAGAAGTTCATGTCTTGTTAAAAACTTCACGGTTAGTCACATTCAGTTCTGTTCTGTTACGGTGAAGCTCCACACACTCGCGCACACATGCGCATACGTGACTCAAAACTTCCGGATATTTAAAGACACAGCGCTCCCGTCAAAATCAATCCTGTTATATTGCATGTGTGATGTACCTTTATTTACGTCTAATTTGTATTTGCCACGAACCTCATGCGGGCCGGATGTGGCCCGCGGGCCGTACAATGCCCAGATCTCCGTGTACACCGTAAAAAGGGGCGTATTTAAAAGATCGATCTCACGTTTATATGAATCGATATCGGATAATTCAAATAAAGATCGATTCGAATCGAAAAATCGATTTTATAAACCCACCCGTAGTAGCTAGTGTGTAGGAATATATTTGTGTTGCCTAACAACAGTCCAGGACTATTTGTGTTGACAGAGTAAAATAAATTCTGGCTGCATAAATTTCAAGGCACAACAACTGAAGTGTGGACCTAAGGTTGTCCTGTTGTATCTACTGCTATTGTTTACAGTTAGCAGTTTACTGTTAGTATTTACTGTATTTTCTCCCAGCGTGTGGTGGAGAAAGCCGTCACAGCTCCACCCTCAACAAACTCATCCTATATTCACCAGGACTCTTAAGCAATTTGAAATGGACCCAGTAGGATAGCACAGACAGGTCTGGATTTTAAAGTAGGGTGGCATCCAACCACAAGCCATAGGGCAGTGGTAGTTCAGTGGTTAAAGTTCTGGACTAGTAATTGGAAGGGCACTGGTTCAAGCCCCACTTCTGCCAGGTTGCCACTGTTGAGCTCTTGAGCAAGCCCCAATCCTCAATTGCTTGGACAGTATACAGTCACGATTGGCTGTCACTTTGGATTTTAGCTAAATGTCGTAAATATTTATTTGTTATTACGGAGAGCCACACCCTGATCAACATTATTCCTCTACTCTGTGCAGACGCCATCAATCAGCCAGCAGAGGTCGTAATTGCATCAGTTATGAGCTCCCTATCCGGCTCCCTACCTGTATGAACAACAGCCAGTTGTTGTTCATATAGCCGTCCAGCCCAGCCGGATAGCAGAGCTGAGATTCAATACGATGTATTCGAAATCCCAGCTTTGGTGTGCTAGCGTATTTTACCGCTGCGCCACCTGAGCGGCTCTAAATGTTGTAAATGTAAATGAGATAAAGACAGGAATCTCTGTACAGTTGGTCAGAGCCACTTTTTTCTATTTATTTATGCATTTTCTGTCTTTTTCTCCCAATTTAGCATAGCCAATTAGTCTTCCGCTGCTGTGGATCCCGATTGCATTCGAGGAGGGTATATTTGCCTGCTCCATGCCCCTTCCGATGTGTGCGCAAGCCCCTTAACTCCTTCTTTTTTGCTTGTGCAGAAGTGGATGAGCCTCATTCTGTCTGCTAACCAGGGTTCTTGCACAGCGTCTACTTAGTCCGGTCTTTTTCCACCCAGCAGACTCTGTGACCAATTTTGTCTGCTGCAGGCACTGCCAATTGTGCCCACTAGATGGTGCCCAGCTGACCAGTAGTAGAGACAGATTTCGGTATATCCCGCTGCGCCACCTGGGCACCGCTCTGAGCTAGGGCTGTCGCGGTGAAAGAATTTCCCCTTGCGATATTCAACCTGTCTCAATATCGCGGTATGCGGTAATATCGCCATTTTTTTTTGTTTTTGAAAATTACTTAATTAATCTGCATTTTAGAGCTATATAAACAAGCTTTATTGTTAGGCTATGATTCGGTATATTATTGCTTTATAATGACAAAGAAGAGACAGCTTTAAGACCAATGAAATGCGTGTTTAATGTTAAATACAGAACAGTGCAGGGATGCGCGTCTTTTCTCTATTAAAAAAAGGTTTAAATTTAGCTCCTAGGCTAGATATACAGTGTGAAACGAAAAAAAAAAGTGTTTAGGCTAAATATTGTAAATACACATCTAATCAAAATATGGTAAAAAAGAAATATAATAAAGTCTGTAAGAGTTTAAACCTGCGTTATTATGCGCGCTAGAAGAACCAACACGTTCATCTGATGTGGTTTAGAGAGAGAATCTGAGTGGGGTAGCGATGTTCCCCTCGGTGTAAAACTCTCTCTGATGGGGCTCGTTACACTAATACACGTGTACTGTACCTGCATGCGACTTTACAATGCGACAAACTATCTATTTAGTAGATATAATTAACATAACAATATATACTACATTTCAAGTTATTATTCGTTTCAATACATTTTTATTCAACGAAAAAATACATTTAAATCATTCCAGCAAGACCAGAAAGAGAATATTTGCAGGATGCAATGCCATATTAACCGTCATTAAGTGTTTTAGTTCACCAAGGCTGTTTAAATGTAGTCTAAATTACAAGTATTTATTGAGTGTGAACTCAATTTAATCATTAATAAACTTGCCTATAATTCCTGTTGCGATTGTTTACATTTTAAAACACAAAGCCTGACGCTCAGCAGCAACGCATGAGAACAGGTTGCGGGAAAATGACGCTCCTAGCTCATTTTCATTATGAATTCATTTAACATTTATTACGCCCGAATGTAAGCGTAAAACAAGATGGACCTGCAACAATATAAACAAAAAAAAATAGAAGAAAGAAAGAAAAAACGTGAACACCGCGGTGTTGCGGTTGCTTGGCATGCCCTGCGGTTGGCTGGTCTATACCGCGATATTTCAAAATTGCGGTTAGCGCGACAGCCCTACTCTGAGCCACTTCTCAACAGTTTCGGCCCCTTGATTTTTGGTACAATTTTCTGTACAGCTAACCAATGTGGATTGTTAAAGGCTCAAAGCTGTATTCCAAGTTTTTCTGTTTGCTGGTTTTATAGTAAGACAGATATGAGCATGTCATAAAAGATATATAATCCAAAATAAACATGCTCCAGTTAAAATTGTGAAACTCTGCATTATGATATGCTATTTGGATTTTAATTCATGTTTAATAGTAATAGTTATAGAGGTTTATGATGCTGACTGCTGACATGGTATTATTCATATTCAGTTTACTGTTGAATGCATTGTTTTCTTCAAAATAAATGTTAGTTTTATTACTGTCCAGTAAGGTATTACCTAGCTAATCAGATCTCATTGTTTCCTATCCTAACCAGAGACAAATTCACTGGTGCCAGCTGCAAAGAAAAGTTCTCCTTCAGTACAGAAATCACATCCGTCCCCCACGCTTTCCACCAAAAAGGGGAAGGAAGTGGACAGTGATGCTGAGTCGACGACAAACACAAACTCCAAATGTTTCATCCAGATCGGTGGGATGACCTGCGCCTCCTGCGTGGCCAACATTGAGAGGAACCTCAAAAATGAGCACGGTAAGCTCCGAAAAAGGTGCTCATTGTGCAATGCCTCGAGAGGAAGCAGATTATTTAGCCAGTATGCAGCTTTTATCACCAGAGCGTTTTATTTGTGCTTTTTAAGTGTGTCCACGTGACCGAGGACACGTGGACACACTGCTTGCATTAGAACACGGTGATTAAAATTTACGCTCTGTCACTGTTTCACTGAGCTGAACGCATGACCAATTAAATTTTTTCTTAAATATCCCAAACTAAGAGAGTAGACATCACAGGTTTTATCACATAAATATCAATGTCAGTCTTTGGTCCTGCTCTTACCAGGCCTCCAGAGGGTTTCAAATATCTACTGGCCTTCTTTATTCCACATTCTGTATACAACAGTATGCTGTCTCACACCCTCTCGCAACTCTCTGAATAATTCTGTGATTCAACACTCACTTAAATGTAACTTTATTGGCATGACAAAATATGGACATTCACACTGCCATTTACTGAACACAACTGTCACTTTAACCATCTTGTGATTTGTTGCTGCTTAGTCTTGCTGCTATACTTTTTGCAATTATGCACTTTAGATCAACATAAGCTGCTGCAGTTCTTTGTGCAATAGTTTAAAATGTAAATACTTTTTACTTGTATTTTTTTTTGTTTCTTAGTTTATTCTATTTGTATACTTATCTTGGTTTATTCTTATTTCATTCATGTCGCACACACCGAGGCCTGGGTAACTGTATTTTGTTCTGTCATGTACGTGGTTGAATGACAATAAAGCTGAGTCTGAGTATTGCCAAAGCTTTGTTACATATTTAGGAAATACTATAATAAAAAGAAAATAATAACTTTGGAAAATATACAATATATATAAAAAAAAGTTACAGGCGCAGCGCGATAAGTTGCTAGCACACCAGCGCCGAGAGTCTCGGCTCTGCTACCGGTCGGCTGGACGCCCTCAAGCAGGCATAATTGGCTAATGTCTGCAGCAGACAAATGAGCCTCCAGTCTGCTTGGGTGCGAAATGACCAGATTTAACAAAGGTGTGGGGCTGTAAAAGCACTTGCGCAGCGATGGAGGAATGCAGAGGACGGGGCATGGCTCTCCGCGCGCAAAGCCGGCCTCACGCAAATCCACCGGTGTGTGGGTGTATAAGTCAAGTCACCCCATCCTTGGGCAACACTAGGGGTCCCCAGCAGGGAAAAAAAAAAAGTTACAGATCGCAAGTAGTCACAATGTACCAATTAAAAATAATAATGTATATATGTGTATATATATATATATATATATACTGTATATTAACAGTGAAGGTAATAATACTAAATGTAAGAAGTAATGAGAATAAAAAAGTGTGTGTGTGCTGCTAGTGTGCAGCTCTTTCTGTGCTCCCCCAGTAGGTGGGGTAGTTTGTCAGGGTCTGACAGAATATTAGGGTTGATGATTGTGTTGAATTTGGGGAATAATTGGTTACAAATATGGTGGTATTTGGTACTTTGGGTGAGGATGTGCAGCTCTGTCTCTACTGTACTGAGAGTTCAGTGCTGGCACAGCCTCTCCTCTTGGGGAATCCAGGACTATGTTTTGGCCCGTCACCCACGGCCAGGTTGTGTGCACTCAGTCTGTACCTCGTCAAGGTGTTTCTTTATTTACAGCTGATTCATATCACCTGTAAAGGACAAACTTCTATTTTTTGTGTGTAGAGGACATTTGGGACACAGCTTTTGTGTTCATGAGTTTTTTTAACTGTGTGCTGCTCACCTTGGATAGCAAATTGGATATTTACCATTTTCGGTCAGCGCCACAGGCTTTGTTAGAACTGCTCACCCCGTGCTAATGTCCACAACGCGTCTTCACCCACAGTGTCGCTGTTGTAGCCAGTAAAAGCAAAATGTCGAACAATTAAACAGAGAAATGCATTGGTAAGACCCAGCTTTAACAAATAACCAAGCAGAAGTTATGGTGTATCGATATGCCCACACTAGCTAGTTAGGGCCTGAACCTTTATTGGAAGCTCACTGTTGTCTCACAGCAAGAAGGTCCTGGGTTCAGACTAGCCTGAATTTCTCAGTATAGCATGGAGAGTTATTAAGACTAAAAAGTTGTTGTTTCTCTGCAGGTGTCCTTTCGGTGTTAGTGGCGCTGATGGCTAGTAAAGCGGAGGTGCGCTACAATCCTACTGTCATTGACCCACTGAGGATAGCAGAGTGCATCAGAGAGCTGGGCTTTACAGCCTCCGTCATGGAGAACTACGATGGCTCTAATGGCGCCCTCGAGCTTGTGGTTTGTGTCTCACCAGCACGGCTTTATTTGAATTATTTAAGAAAAGAGGTGGGCTACATGTAATAGCTCTGTGTCTATTTCTTACAGGTCAGAGGGATGACGTGTGCTTCCTGTGTCCACAAAATAGAGTCCAGCCTGGTGAAGCAGAAGGGCATCCTGTATGCTTCTGTGGCACTGGCGACAAATAAAGCCCACGTCAAATATGACCCAGAGGTGACAGGCCCTCGGAACATCATCCGATTGATAGAGGTGAGGGTTTGGATTTTACTCATGTGTAGCTTAAAGATTTATTGATTTTACATAATGAGCAGAGATAGCTAGATAGATAGCTAGCTAGCTAGATAGATAGATAGATAGATAGATAGATAGATAGATAGATAGATTGATTGATTGATTGATTGATTGATTGATTGATTGATTGATTGATTAGATAGATTAGATGGATGGATGGATGGATGGATTGATATGATAGATATGATAGATATGATAGATTAGATAGATGGATGGATGGATGGATGGATGGATGGATGGATAGATGGATAGATAGATAGATAGATAGATAGATAGATAGATTATGATATGATATACTGTATAGATAGATAGATAGATAACTACATTTCGTTGCCTTGTACCTGTACTGAGCAATGACAATAAAGTTGAATCTATCTATCTATCTATCTATCTAGATGATAGATAGAAAGATAGACAGACCGACAGATAGATAGATGGACAATTAGATGACAGACAGACAGACAGACAGACAGACAGACAGACAGATAGATGGACAATTAGATGACAGATAGATAGATAGATAGATAGATAGATAGATAGATAGATAGATAGACAGACAGACAGACAGACAGACAGACAGATAGACAGACAGATGGTTACTTTATTAATCCCGAAAGAAAATTAAGACCTCAGTAGCTAGGTACATAGATCAAAAGTAATAGTACACACTATGGGACAGTGGTAGCCTAGTGGGTAGAGCATTGGGCTATCAATTGAAAGGTTAAAGAGTTCGAATCCCAGCTCTGTCATCCAGCCACTGTTGGGCCCTTGAGCAAGGCCCATGTAGATGTCTTTTGGTATACATTGTAGAGTTGGTATAACTTGTAAAGTATAAGTCACACACACATGTGCACACACACATACATAGATATTTAAACATAATGTACAAATGTACATAAATATATATACATAATGTACAAATATATAGAAATGTCCACTGTTGTATGTGATGGCACATCTCTGGTCATACACATGGTCTTTTGGGTGTAAAACAGAATGTAGCTCTGTGGGATGCACATTCAGGTGAAGGTTGGACATGTTAACACTTTTTTTTTTTTTTTACTGATTTGTATTTGTGTTATAGAATTTAGGTTTTGAAGCATCTCTGGTGAAGAAAGATCGTTCAGGAAGTCATTTGGATCATAGCCAAGAGATACAGCAGTAAGTGAAAGTTTTCTCTCTTATGTATTAAAGATGCAATCCATCCATTCCACAGTGTCGGTATTACATTTATATTGTCGGCTTTTAGCAAATGCTTCTATCCAGAAGTGTCTGATACATTGCATACAATCGAGGGGTTAGGGCTTTGTTTAGGGACCCACATTTGGGCCAGTAATCCAATCCAGCCAATTGGTCCGGGTCCTTTCTGTGTGGAGTTTGCATGTTCTCCCCGTGTCTGCGTGGGTTTACTCCGGGTGTTCCGGTTTCCTCCCACAGTCCAAAGACGTGCAAGTGAGGTGAAATGAGACACTAAATTGTCCAGGACTGTGTTTGATATAACCTTGTGAATTGATGAACCTTGTGTAATGAGTAACCACCGTTTCTGTCATGAATGTAATCAAAGTGTAAAACATGACGTTAAAATCCTAATAAACAAACAATAAACAAAATCCAGCCCAGTTACAAAGACATAGTTTATGCTTGTGCCAGTCATTCAATTACACTCATAATAGTATAAATTATAGCTACAATACACAGCACAGCCTACTTGAATGGTTGAATGTAAACCTCTTAAACATCTTAACATCTTAAAGACGGAAATTCTCGCCCGTGTTGTGACACCACAGACCCCCCCCCCCAACCCTCCCCGCATCCACAGAATTGGTTGGGAGTTTTCCAAACTCACTTACCTGAGTAGTGTTTTTAGCTCCTTCAGACTTCAACATCTCATTTTGACTAACTGATTGCTAACTGAATTGCCGTAGGATTGCTAGGACCGCTTCATAGTGCAAATTAACCAGTAACATAAGCCACTTGAATGCTAGATGCTGGAACAATAAGGAACCGTGTGTTAAATACTTTGACAGTTGCAAACATGCTCATGTCCCACATTTAGTATAAGCAAATCATTGCTGTCATGACAGATTTTTGCCACTGTTCCAGCTTTTTTTGGAATGGGGTTTGTACGTTTGTAGGCATGGTTTCTATATATTTGTTGTCTTTTCTTGCAGATGGAGAAAGTCATTTTTGATTAGCCTGTTTTTTTGTGTTCCTGTGATGGGCATGATGATCTACATGATGGTGGTGGACCACCAGATAGAGGTTTCTCACCATCACAATTCAACACTGGAGGACAGGCAGTTGTACCATTCCAACATGTTCCTGGAGAGACAGCTCCTCCCAGGCCTGTCCATCATGAACCTGCTTTCCTTCCTGTTCTGTGTACCTGTGCAGGTAACTCCTAGCCAGTGCAATCTGTCACTCAGACCACATTCATAAAGCGAGACTGAAGTTCTCAAGTTGGACGTGGTATCATTAAACCTTTCATCACTTCTCACGTGTGTTTTCGTGACAAAACGTAGTTTTGGAGACCAGAGAAGCTCGCCTGTGATTCCCCCTGGTGATGGATGGTGTAGTGTAAAACCCCCCATCGCCGATCAGTCGTGTAGTGTGAACATTACAGCGACCACGTGTTAATCAGAGTGTCGTGTAGTGTAAACTTGGCATAAGCTGTACAACAGCCAGGCGTATGTTTACATTACATTTACAATGTTGTAGCATGTCAGACAAATGGAAGAAAACAGTAACATTCATTTTTTATTATTATTTCATTTGTCTGACATGCTACAACATTGTAAATGTAATGTAAACATACACCTGGCTGTTGAATGTTACTGTTTTCCACTCTCAACTTTTCTAGAAACAATGTTTTAAATGTGGTATTGCACGAAATATAGGAATTTCATCATCTACAGTCCATTACATTATTAAAGGATTCAGAGAATTCAGAGACATCTCAGTGAGTCAAAGGCAGAGCTAATAACAAACATTGAACGCCTGTAACATGTGAATCTTCAGATAGGCTGCAGAAAATACCTTGTTTCTTTGATAATTATAAGCACATCGGCTCAGGAATACCCCTGCATGCACAAGATGACAACTTTCATGGTACTCGGTGCCATTTTGCTGGACATCCTCTTCCTCTTTTACCTTTAACTCTTCTAAGCATAATTGTCTTTTCCAGTGAACTGGTTCTTCTCATAATGTTCTTCAGTTTGGTTATCTGGGCTTTGAGTGAGAGGTTAGGTTTAATTTGGTTGAGGATCTGTTTCCAAGGTACTCTGCTGGGTCAAATCCCACATACCTACACTTAATATATGGTATATTTCTGATAGCTCGTGCTTGGCAGTAGCTTGGCAGTACCATGTGTAAATTCTTGTATTTAAATGCCTGACCACCATTAAACAAGCATCCAATCATTGGATTCATTCCATCTTACCACAAACCTGTTCTCCAGCAACAACCTTAGGTCAAGCTTTAAGATGCTGATTTTGAAGCAGGGGTGCTGTACGTTCATATACATCTCATAGCAATGTTAGCTTGCTTGACTGTGGACAGTGACACTTGCACTCCTGCAGCTTTTAATACACACCAGACCTGTTTTTTGTATTGGTGGTGTTTTTGGACTATGCCATCTCAAAGTCAAAGTTTTGGTTTTTGCCAACCTTAGCCAAAAAACACAGTTCCATGTAGTTTGTACTATATAAACAATAATTTTACTGGTGCCCTCCAACATGTGCGCAGGGTCCTTGCATAGCGCTTGAAGTTAATTTTTTTCCCAACCCAGCAGACACGGTGGCCAATTTGTGTCTGGTGCAAGCACCCAGCTGACCGGTAGCAGAGCCAAGACTCAAACCGGGGTGTTCAGAATCTCAGCGCCGAGATCTTCAAAAGCTTCATAGTTCTTTCCAAACTGCTTATTTTATATGGTCACATAGGGGCCAAAGTCACCAGCTGCTCAGTCATAATGACTAAGGAGAAATAAGGAGGCCATACCACAACGTTTAAAGACACTGTACAACTTTCTACACCACCATACACCGATCAGCCATAACATTAAAACCGTGTGACCGCAGTGACAATGACATGGTGGTGGTGTGTTAGTGTGTATTGTGCTGGTATAATTGGATAAGACACATAAATGCTGATGGAGTTTTTAAACACCTCACTGTCAATGCTGTACTGAGAATAGTCCACCAACCAAAAACATCAAGCCAACAGCGCCCCACGGGCAGCGTCCTGTGACCACTGATGAAGGTCTAGAACATGACCAACTCAAACAGCAGCGATAGAAGAGCGATCGTCTCTGACTTTACATCTACAGGGTGGACCAACTAGGTAGGAGTGTCTAATAGAGTGGACAGTGAGTGGACACGGTATTTAAAAACTCCAGCAGTGCTGCTGTGTCTTATCCTCTCATACCAGCACAACACACACTAACACACCACCACCATGTCAGTGTCACTGCAGTGCTGAGAATGATCCACCACCCAAATAATACCTGCTCTGTGGTGGTCCTGTGGGGGTCCTGACCATTGAAGAACAGGGTGAAAGCAGGCTAAAAAAGTATGCAGAGAAACAGATGGACTACAGTCAGTATTTGTAGAACTATAAAGTGCTTCTATATGGTAAGTGGAGCTGATAAAATGGACAGCGTGTGTAGAAACAAGGAGGTGGTTTTAATGTTATGGCTGATCAGTGTGTTGTTTAACACTAGCATGAACATTTCTACTTGCATATGTTTGTCTGACAGGGACAGCGAGCAGGATGTCTTATTGTTCAAACTCTAATATTGAATACAATTAAAAATTAATAGGCTATGAAACAAGTCTCATGCCTTCCAAAGGTAAACAATGTTAAAGTTATGGACCCTGTAAATTGTGTGGATTACTCCACTAGCATGTGTCTCAGATTTTAAAGAGATTGGATTATCCAAACCATTAACCTTTGCTTCCTGTTGTTTGCAGTTCATAGGAGGTCGTTACTTCTACACCCAGGCATACAAAGCACTGAAACACTGGACGGCTAACATGGACGTACTGATAGTCCTGGCCACATCAATAGCCTTCACCTACTCTGTGATTATTCTGGCGGTTGCCATGGCAGAAAGGGCCAAGCTCAACCCTATCACCTTCTTTGATACACCACCGATGCTGTTTGTTTTCATCTCCCTGGGCAGGTGGCTGGAGCAGATAGCCAAGGTACAGTGGGGCAGATGCTTGCTTACTGTATATTGGTATTAAAATGCTGGTAAATTTAAGCAGAAGTAACTCATTACTAATCATTACTACTAGTTAAATGGTTCTAATTATAGTTGCTTATATAAAGGGTCTGTCCGAAAACCTTGTGATCTTTCTTCGTAGGTGCATTTTACATTATCCTACGTGCGTTCCCTTAAATTGCTGCCTTAAAATGCTGCCTACTGAGGTGCCTTGTTTCAAAGCTACAATCTGACTACATAACGAGGGAACGTCCAATCCTTCCTTAGCGGTGAAGGTAAACGAAGGGGGATGTTAGCTGGCATGCTAGTGGGTTGTGTCTCCTCAGCCCATTGGTTCAAATGGCTTGGAGCTAACTGTTAGCTTAGTAAGTGAAAACTGCTGTAACATAATCGCTGTCTAAGTAGTGCCTCTGAATAATCTGCCTTATAAGTTGATGTCTTATTAGAATCCTCTCTACTTAGACAGCTGCCTAGGTAGGCAGTAGGGATGTAACGATACACTCTACCCACAATGCGATACGATTCTTGATACTGGGTTCACGATACATTTTTTTCCCCGATTTTTTTTAAACAAAATGAAATTGAAGACAAATTATGACAAAGTTTCTTTTTATTATTTGTCTTAAAAAAAAAAAAAATATTGTATTTGTGCTTATTTTTTATTTATCTAAATAACGAATGCCCTTTATTTCTGAGGTAAGGTACAAACAATGCTTATTGTGTAAAAATACCCCTGAAATTATTATTTATATAAATAAATGAATAATACAAATAAAGTATCCTCACATAAATAAATTTGGCTGGAAAATTCCGAACTTGGCAACCCTGTAGTGACGTCAACCAGGCGAGGTGAATAGCGCCAGTGCCCTTTGCTGTTTAAAGTGAATATTGATTCATCTTAAATGAATAACCGCTTTGAATCGTGGCACATGTGCACCGATTTTTAACTGTCTTGTGGTGCATCGTTCCATCCCTAGTAGGCAGCAAGGCAGCTCACTAGGTTTTTTCGAATGAAGCCGAAGACTATCAAAGCTGGTAGAATGGGTGCCATACAGCAATATAGGTCCTGGCAAGCTTGGTTCGGTCTTCTCCTCCAGACAGTGTCCACATTTCATACAGTGTATCACAAAAGTGAGTACACCCCTCACATTTCTGCAAATATTTCATTATATCTTTTCATGGGACAACACTATAGACATGAAACTTGGATATAACTTAGAGTAGTCAGTGTACAACTTGTATAGCAGTGTAGATTTACTGTCTTCTGAAAATAACTCAACACACAGCCATTAATGTCTAAATAGCTGCAACATAAGTGAGTACACCCCACAGTGAACATGTCCAAATTGTGCCCAAATGTGTCGTTGTCCCTCCCTGGTGTCATGTGTCAAAGTCCCAGGTGTAAATGGGGAGCAGGGCTGTTAAATTTGGTGTTTTGGGTACAATTCTCTCATACTGGCCACTGGATATTCAACATGGCACCTCATGGCAAAGAACTCTCTGAGGATGTGAGAAATAGAATTGTTGCTCTCCACAAAGATGGCCTGGGCTATAAGAAGATTGCTAACACCCTGAAACTGAGCTACAGCATGGTGGCCAAGGTCATACAGCGGTTTTCCAGGACAGGTTCCACTCGGAACAGGCTTCGCCAGGGTCGACCAAAGAAGTCGAGTCCACGTGTTCGGCGTCATATCCAGAGGTTGGCTTTAAAAAAGACACATGAGTGCTGCCAGCATTGCTGCAGAGGTTGAAGACGTGGGAGGTCAGCCTGTCAGTGCTCAGACCATACGCCGCACACTGCATCAACTCGGTCTGCATGGTCGTCATCCCAGAAGGAAGCTGACGCACAAGAAAGCCCGCAAACAGTTTGCTGAAGACAAGCAGTCCAAGAACATGGATTACTGGAATGCCCTGTGGTCTGACGAGACCAAGATAAACTCGTTTGGCTCAGATGGTGTCCAGCATGTGTGGCGGCGCCCTGGTGAGAAGTACCAAGACAACTGTATCTTGCCTACAGTCAAGCATGGTGGTGGTAGCATCATGGTCTTGGGCTGCATGAGTGTTGCTGGCACTGGGGAGCTGCAGTTTATTGAGGGAAACATGAATTCCAACATGTACTGTGACATTCTGAAACAGAGCATGATCCCCTCCCTTCGAAAACTGGGTCTCATGGCAGTTTTCCAACAGGATAACGACCCCAAACACAACCTCCAAGATGACAACTGCCTTGCTGAGGAAGCTGAAGGTAAAGGTGATGGACTAAACCCAATTGAGCACCTGTGGCGCATCCTCAAGTGGAAGGTGGAGGAGTTCAAGGTGTCTAACATCCACCAGCTCCGTGATGTCATCATGGAGGAGTGGAAGAGGATTCCAGTAGCAACCTGTGCAGCTCTGGTGAATTCCATGCCCAGGAGGGTTAAGGAAGTGCTGGATAATAATGGTGGTCACACAAAATATTGACACTTTGGGCACAATTTGGACATGTTCACTGTGGGGTGTACTCACTTATGTTGCAGCTATTTAGACATTAATGGCTGTGTGTTCAGTTATTTTCAGAAGACAGTAAATCTACACTGCTATACAAGTTGTACACTGACTACTCTAAGTTATATCCAAGTTTCATGTCTATAGTGTTGTCCCATGAAAAGATATAATAAAATATTTGCAGAAATGTGAGGGGTGTACTCACTTTTGTGATACACTGTATCTAGGATATTCTGAGATTCCTGGCTAAGGTTCTCTCAACTTTTAATACAGTCGACCCTTGAGTTACGAACGGTTTACCATATGAACATTTCGGGTTACGAACGATCTTTTTCAACTTAACGTACGAACAAATTTCGGATTACGAAACGAAATTTGCGAAACACGTGACGTCACGAACAAGTTGACTCCGAGCATCTGTCTCTCTATATACAGTATATACAGTGAGCGAACATTCTGACAGCGGACGGTGTTTTTCCGGTGTTTTCAATATTAAAATGTCCCCAAATAAGGTGCAGAGAGATCGCAGAGCTGAGAAACATTACATTTGTTGTTGTATAATTACTCCTGCCAGTAGCTGTCACTGTGTATCAGACAGAGGGGACAGTGAGTGAGAGAGAAGAAGGAAGTTGCTGAGTAAAGTATTCTTTCTTTCGTTCAATTACAGCTACAAAATACAACACTATTGAAATAAAGAAGGAAATAAAATAGAAATATGAGTTATTGTTGTTTCTGGTAGATACATTTTATAAAAAAAAGAAGGAAATGTACTATGGTGTATGTGATGGTGTATTATGGTGTATGAAATGTGATGTATGTGTTTTATGTACAGTACTACTGTGTATTGTTTATTATTGTTTATTACAGGAATGTCTATAATTTATGATTAAGGAAAAATATACTTGTATTTATAACAAAAAAGAGCATTTAAGACATTAGAAAGGTTAGGTAAGAGAATGGTTTGGGAGGTCTGGCACGGATTAATTCTATTTACATTATTTCTTATGGGAAAAATAGGTTTAACTAACGAACATTTTGACTTAAGAACAGCCCTTCAGAACCAATTAAATTCGTAAGTCAAGGGTCTACTGTACTTGTGAGTGTAGAATGTGCTAGAACTAAACATGCTACCTAATGCTCACTGCTTAAGTTCTGTGTATTTAATAGTGCAGCCGTATAACATATACGTACCTACAAGTTTTATGTCAAACATTCAAGGTAGCTTGGTGGTTAGCACTGTCGCCTCACAGCAAGAAGGTGGGTTTGTTTCCCAAATGGAACGGCCCAGGTCCTGTGGTTTTGTGTGCAGTTGGCTTGTTCGCCCCGTGTCTGCTTGGGTTTCCTCCACGAGCTCCATTTTCCTCCCACAGTACAAAGACATGCAAGTGAGGTGAATTGAGGATACACAAAAAAAAACCATGATCAAATCTTGATAAAAACAAAGAATTATGTCAAATATTTTCTCCATGGCTACACAGGCTGGTTCATTTGCATAAATAACTCCTTTATCTCTTTGATTTTCTCTTTGACAGAGTAAAACCTCAGAGGCTTTGTCTAAACTGATGTCCTTACAGGCGACCGAGGCCACTGTTGTCATCCTAAAAGAGGATACAATGACCGTGTTGAGGTACGTCTGTCTTTTTTAAGCTCTTTAACTCTCTCTAAGCTCTTTTTGCTTCAGACACTGGCAAAACGTGAATCAACATGGCAAATCTGTGGGGTGCCTGCCGCCTAAGGAAGCGCAGCAGCAAGGAAAGCATCTCACCTTACTTTATAGAGAACAATGGCCCAGCTGGCACAAAAGCCATTTAACCATGTTGTAAAATCTTGGTGTGTCTGTTAAAACACATAGGAGAGTGAACAGATTTACAATATCCCTTTATTGACAGCCACACATAAATAGTCCCATTTACTTCAGCAATATTAAGAGCAAGGGTGAAAAAGGGATGCAGGGATAATTAGCACTGGAGGATTTAATAGGATGGTTGATCCAGGTAAGGACAAAATCCACTTCAGGATGAGGAGGAGGAAGATTAGGAGAATAGTAAGTTGAGGATAGAGGATCAGTTAGAATAGTTGGTGTTGGAGGATATAGCCAATGACTGGAATTGATGTGGAGTACATGCTAGATGCATGTGGTAGGTATAACAATGTTCAAAATGAACAAAGGGAGGTTTGAATGGTAAGGGAGGTACATGGATGATGAAATCAATCAATCAATGGATGGACGGATGGACAGATGTTGGTAAAGAAATGGATGTTGAATGGTTTTCACTACAACGGAAATACAGAGAACAAAGGGAAAATGAATAAGCATAATGCAGTACAATACAGCCAATATAAATAAATATCCAGTAAAATATAATTACCATCATCTTCTAAGCAATAAACTTACTTAACACATCCAGGATAGGAACAGACCTCATGCCACCTTACAAGTCTGGTGTGCTTGGAGAAAATGGACTTCCACTCTTTCCTGGAGCAAGGGGATTTGATGTCTCTTATCTCCTTCTCTGGAGTTTTTTTTACACATGTATCATGTGAAAGGCCTGAAACCCTCTTGAATCTTGATCATGTAAAACATTTCTCTTTCTTTCTTTGTCTCAATCACTCTCTTTTTTCTCTTTCAGTGAAGAGCAGGTGGATGTTGAGCTGGTACAGAGGGGCGATGTGGTGAAAGTGGTTCCTGGAGGAAAGTTCCCAGTAGACGGGCGAGTGATTGAAGGCCACTCTATGGCAGACGAGGCTCTCATCACAGGTTAGCCAGTCATCAACATGTGAACGCTTTGATATGAGGTAGAACGGTTAGAAAAGTCACAGATGTGAGGAAAACTTGTGATAATACAGCAGTCTCCGGCTGCAGCCCATTCTGAATTGATCATCCCTATACCCTAACCCCTGCAAATGGTGCACTCAAGCTGCATGAAGACTCAGAAAATCATTTTTGCACTGGCTGTGTCATTGTTTCCTATGGAGTGAGATTATTTACAGATTTACAGCTTGACGCTGCACTTCAAGTTCAATCTAAATAAACGTTCACCCTGATTGCTGCTGACCTTTTCAAAGCGCACATTAACAGTTAATTATTAACTGCATTATCATTCAGTTGTTTGCCACTGTTTCTAATTCATATCATTTATATTAGGTGTATAACATTTAAAAAGCCCTGACGTCTGACAAGGAGCAGGACATCTTTTTTTATTGTCTTTTCAGCTGACCGTTAAACACCCAGCACCCATCACCAAGCCCTAAATATATTCAGTGAAAACACTTTTTACAGTATTGACACTTTATTCATATACAGTTTTGTATCAAATGTACTTTAGTTTATACAAGTTAGAAAAGTTACAGATGTGAGGAAAACCTGTAATTGTACAGCGGTCTCAGGCTGCAGCCCATTCGCAATTGATCATACCTACACCCTAACCCCTGCATAGGGTACTCCTAGCTGAATGAAGACTCCACAAAACCTTTTTTTCCACTGCCTGTGTCATTGTTTCTATAAAGTGAGACCATTTACAGCTTTGATGCTCAGTTTTTACAGCTTGACGCTGCACTTTAAGTTCAGTCTGTTTAAACTATGACCATGTTTTCTGCTGACCTTTTCAAATCACGGATAATGAAACAACAAAGATAATTATATAAGCAATGCACATAACAAAAGCCTGATTTGTTATATAGATATCTTGATTGAGTGCATATACACATGTCCCCAACTCTCTAATGTCTGTATCTGTATTGGAAGTGGGTGCTGCATAAACCAGACATAAACCTATCAGCCAGTTGGAACTTTTTGTTTCAAAGCTAAACAGCAAAGAATCTTGGGAGTTTACAAATGACTGCTGCAAAGGGCCCTTTGAAATAAAATGTCCGTATTTCTGCACTTCAGATTTGAATGACACTGCGAATGGCTGCAGTGGCCAATCCCACTTCAAAGTGCCCTCTGTTTGGACAACCATTACAGCAGCCTTAAACTCCATTCAGCAGTGTCCTTGTTTCCAGTCAAAATGTGGGCGGCACGGTGGCTTGGTGGGTAGAACTTTCACATTACAGTAAGAAGGTACAGGGTTCTTTTCTCAGGTGGAGCGGTCCAGGTCCTCTCTGTGTGGAGTTTGCATGTTCTCCCTGTGTCTAAGTGGGTTTCCTCCGGGAGCTCCGGTTTCCTCCCACAGTCCAAAGACATGCAAGTGAGGTGAATTGGAGATAAAAATTGTCCATGACTGTGTTTGACATTAAAGACTTGAACTGGTGAATCTTGTGTAACCAGTAATTACCGTTTCTGTCATGAATGTAACCAAAGAGTAAAACATGATGTTAAATTCCTAATAAACAAATAAATCCTTAAGTGTAGTATTCAGAATTCATACAGTCAAAAACAGGGTCGACTTCTCTTTTGGCTTACAATTTCTGAAGATCAGCATATCATTGTTAAACAATTTTGCGCTCAAAACAGGTGAAGCCATGCCAGTGACGAAGAAGCCAGGAAGCACAGTGATCGCGGGCTCCATCAATCAGAACGGCTCTCTTCTGATCCGAGCTACACACGTCGGCATGGACACCACACTCTCCCAGATCGTCAAACTGGTGGAGGAGGCACAGACCTCGAAGGTATGTCTACTGTACTGATCATTTCTTCATTGAGCAAATATCCACAGTGCAGGGAGAAAACAAAGTGAACCCTTGAACTAGAGATGGGACGATCGATCGGCTATGAATCGGTATCGGCCGATTTTTAATCAAAATATGCTATCGGCGATCGGCCGATATCTCCTAAAAGTAGCCGATCCGATCGTGTGATATATAAAGACCATGTTAAGTTAACAGCTCAGTGGATTGATCCCGACTTTGACCTACGAAGCGCCAACCATCACATCACCATTCATCAACCATCGTACAGAAACCATCGTGAAAGCTCTTCATGACCTAAAATAACATCATTAACGTTGTGCATCATACATACGATGTAATTTTGCTGATTGTAATATTTACTTTAAAAAGATAATTCAACCCCGTCACATCTGAGTCGATTCTATCAGCACGTTATATAAACTCCTGGTTCACTTTGGTAAATCGTGAGCGGTTCTTACTTGTGATGTAGATGAGAACAGAAAATGTTACAGAGCCAATCCGAGGCAAAAGTTTATTCATTACCAAATTCGTTAGTTCAGAATCATCTGCTGAACTTTTAGCTCCTTAGACAGAACGAGTCTGAGTCGGTTACAGATCTGTGGTAATAGCAGTTTAATTAAGCTTTTTAATTAAGCTTTTTAATGTAAGAGAGTCACACAATGTTCTGTAGTAGCTGGTGTTTATTTAAAACCACGACATTTAATTAATGACAGTAAACACGGAGAGATAACCGAGAAGAGAAACTTACGCTTCGTGAAAAATAAATCGACTCGTGAATCAATGAATCACTTATAGCGATACTGTGAACAAAGCGTATCTTCTAAAGGCACAAACACTGCTCCGGTTTATCTTCACTGTGAGGCTCTTTTTAAGTTTATTTATTTTATTTACTGCTAAATAAAATAGCAGTAAATATCGGAATCGGCTATCGGCCGATGTCCCTGAAAGGAGATCGGAATCGGTGCCAAAAACCCCGATCGGTACATCTCTACCTTGAACTAAATAACCTATAGATCATCTGGAGCAATCACCTTTAAGTTTTCTGCAGCGCAAAGTTGAGGTGGAATTTTGGGTCATTCCTCCCTGCAAATGTGTTTCAGTTCATCGTTATTTTTGGGATGTCTTTTAAATTCTCAACCAGTGACGGGTGGCTCGGTGGGTAGCACTGTTGCCTTACAGCTAAAAGGTCTTGTGATAGCCTAAGTCAGTGGTAGCCTAGTGGGTAGACTAGAACCCTGTTTCATATGTTCAAGAATATGTTTATTTATGTACTACAAGTCTGACTTCTGTTCCACTTCTCTCTCCTGACTCCAGGCTCCTATTCAGCAGTTTGCAGACAAGATCAGCGGCTACTTCGTCCCGTTTATCGTAGCCGTCTCCGTCTTTACTCTGATTGCCTGGATTGCCATTGGATTTGTGAATTTTTCCTTGGTGCAGAAATACTTCCCTGTAAGTGTTGCACTGCATCTAGTTTGTCAAGAACACATCCAGCTTAACATCATTCATCATTCTTCTCTACTGATGCCCTCGCATCTTTTTTTTTTTTTTTTTGCAGGGTTATGATAAGAGTGTGTCTGAGGCTGAGACGATCATCCGCTTCGCCTTTCAGGCCTCCATTACTGTACTGTGCATTGCCTGTCCCTGCTCTCTGGGCCTGGCAACCCCCACAGCCGTGATGGTGGGAACAGGAGTTGGAGCCCAAAACGGAATCCTGATTAAAGGAGGAGAACCTCTAGAGACTGCACACAAGGTAAGGGATACAATTTTGGAGTGGGAGCCAGATTATAAAAACTATACCAAGAACTCAAGTCTGAAATGAACACACTCAACACACTCTGCATTACAGTGCTATAAATTAGTGGGCTATGGGTTGGCGCAGTAGTTTATTACAGGTCCCAATCTCAACGCTGCTATCAATCTGGGCAAATCATAGCCTAGTGGTTAAGGTACTGGACTAGTAATTAGAGGGTCACTGGTTCCCAACTGCCAGGTTGTTTCTGTTGGGCCCTTGAGCAAGGCCCTTAACCCTCAATTGCTCAAACTGTATACTGTCTCTGTAGTGTAAGTCGCTTTGGAAAGAAGGCGTCTGCTAAATGCTGAAAATGTAAATTTGTTCGGCTGCCCACACGCATGATTGGCTTTGCCTACGGTTCGAATTCATTCACTAGCGATGGAGGAGCTTCAGAGCTTAGCATGTCTTTCCTAGTCACATGATTAGGTGGTGTGTGATAGTCTCAACCCCTAGACGTCTAGATTAGGAGCAAATGTAGGGGTTGGGGGCGAACAAGACTTATACTACCTATAATGTCAATAATACTGATTCGTGATCAACCGCCACCCATTCATACATCAAAGGTCAGTAACCTGGAACCCTTTTCCTTTTCACTACAGACACAGCCAATCATGTGTCTCTGTAGGCGCCTGGCCGACTGTTAGCAGAGCTGAGATTCAAACTCATGAACTCAAGAATCTCTGCACTGGTGGTCTAGCATGTTTTAATACTGTGCCTCCCAACAGCATCTTGAGTTTTCTTTGTTGAGAAAACTTGTCATTCCATTTTCTCAGGCGTTTGATCACACTGGTGCATTTTACTAATTGACATTCTTCATAATAAAAAAAACAATTCAATTCATTAGTTTTAATGAATATTTATTTTTACAATGGTATACAGGTTTAAGGCATACACTGATCAGGCATAACATTAAAACCACCTCCTTGTTTCTTCACTCACTGTACAATTACTGACTGTACTCCATCTGTTTCTCTGCATGCTTTGTTAGCCCCCTTTCATGCTGTTCTTCAATGGTCAGGACCCCCACATAGCAGGTATTATTCAGGTGGTGGATCATTCTCGGCACTGCAGTGACACTGACATGGTGGTGGTGTGTTAGTGTGTGTTGTGCTGGACACAGCAGCACTGATGGGAGTTTTTAAACACCTCACTGTCACTGCTGGACTGAGAATAGTCCACCAACCAAAAATATCCAGCCAACAGCTCCCTGTGGTCAGCGTCCTGTGACCACTGATGAAGGTCTAGAAAATGACCAACTCAAACAGCAGCAATAGATGAGCGATCGTCTCTGACTTTGCATCTACAAGGTGGACCAACTAGGTAGGAGTGTCTAATAGAGTGGACAGTGAGTGGACACGGTATTTAAAAACTTCATCCACCACCTACAGTGTATCACAAAAGTGAGTACACCCCTCACATTTCTGCAAATATTTTATTATATCTTTTCATGGGACAACACTATAGACATGAAACTTGGATATAACTTAGAGTAGTCAGTGTACAACTTGTATAGCAGTGTAGATTTACTGTCTTCTGAAAATAACTCAACACACAGCCATTAATGTCTAAATAGCTGGCAACATAAGTGAGTACACCCCACAGTGAACATGTCCAAATTGTGCCCAAAGTGTCAATATTTTGTGTGACCACCATTATTATCCAGCACTGCCTTAACCCTCCTGGGCATGGAATTCACCAGAGCTGCACAGGTTGCTACTGGAATCCTCTTCCACTCCTCCATGATGACATCACGGAGCTGGTGGATGTTAGACACCTTGAACTCCTCCACCTTCCACTTGAGGATGCGCCACAGGTGCTCAATTGGGTTTAGTCCATCACCTTTACCTTCAGCTTCCTCAGCAAGGCAGTTGTCATCTTGGAGGTTGTGTTTGGGGTCGCTATCCTGTTGGAAAACTGCCATGAGGCCCAGTTTTCGAAGGGAGGGGATCATGCTCTGTTTCAGAATGTCACAGTACATGTTGGAATTCATGTTTCCCTCAATGAACTGCAGCTTCCCAATGCCAGCAACACTCATGCAGCCCAAGACCATGATGCTACCACCACCATGCTTGACTGTAGGCAAGATACAGTTGTCTTGGTACTTCTCACCAGGGCGCCGCCACACATGCTGGACACCATCTGAGCCAAACAAGTTTATCTTGGTCTCGTCAGACCACAGGGCATTCCAGTAATCCATGTTCTTGGACTGCTTGTCTTCAGCAAACTGTTTGCGGGCTTTCTTGTGCGTCAGCTTCCTTCTGGGATGACGACCATGCAGACCGAGTTGATGCAGTGTGCGGCGTATGGTCTGAGCACTGACAGGCTGACCTCCCACGTCTTCAACCTCTGCAGCAATGCTGGCAGCACTCATATGTCTATTTTTTTAAAGCCAACCTCTGGATATGATGCTGAACACGTGGACTCAACTTCTTTGGTCGACCCTGGCGAAGCCTGTTCCGAGTGGAACCTGTCCTGGAAAACCGCTGTATTCAGATTCAGATTCAGATTACTTTATTTGTCCCCGAGGGGCAATTTAAAGAGCATAAAGGTAGCTTAAGAGCACACACAACTCTCAAGACACATAACAGCACACAATACAACAAACAGCGTTCACAAATAAGAACATATACAAACTCATAGATGAATTATAAAGTGCATGCATTATTAAAAAGTTGTACTTCATGTAGCCGCATCAGCGCTTATGACTGGTCAGTGTTCAGCATTTAAGAGCTGGACTGCCCTGGGGAGGAAGGTTATCTTCCTCCTCTGCGTCCTGCAGTGTGGACAACGGAGTCTGCGTCTTGAGGGAAGCCATTCAAACTCAGAAAACAGAATATGAGAGGGGTCCTGTAAAATCCTGCGAGCTGCCTTCACAGTCTGCTGATCACATAAGGTGGTAAGAGAACGAATAGGTTGTTCAATGATCTTTGAGCATACTTTAACCACATTCAACAGACGGTTTCTGTTCTGGAGAGTGATGGAGTGAAACCAGCATGTGAAAGAGAAGGTTATTATATTTTCAATAAAAGTATAATAGAAAGTGGTAAGAGTGTCCTTACTAGTTCCAAATGATTTAACTTCCTGAGTAAGTACTGTCTCTGATGGCATTTCTTTAGTATCTCCTCTGTGTTGGAAGAAAATCTCAGCATGTTGTCAACAATTGTCCCCAAATATTTATACTCTTCCACAATCTCCACTGTCTCCCCTTGTATGACGGTGGTGACTGCCTCGGCCTTCTGTCTGTGTTTGGAGGAAAAGGTCACTATCATCTCCTTGGTTTTATTTATGTTGAGCTCGAGGCACAAGTTTCCACACCACTCCACAAAACTCTGCAGAGCCGAGCTGTGATGTTGTGTGTGACCACAGAGCAGAGACAGGAGTACTGTGTCATCAGCAAATTTCACTATGTGACAATTAGGCTGAGCAGATCTACACTCATCCGTATAAAGGATAAAGAGAAGAGAAGAAAGAACACAGCCTTGTGGAGAACCAGTGGAGGTGATGAGGATATCAGACAAGGAGTTGTTCACCAATACTCTCTGTGTCCTGTTAGTAAGAAAGTCTATAATCCACAGAGTGAGTTGGTGGTCGATGTGGAATCGTGTGGTAAGCGTCTCAGCTAAAATATGAGGCTGCATGGTGTTAAATGCTGATGAAAAGTCTGCATACAGGATTCTGGCTGAGGTATTGGGAATTTCCAGATGCTTGTGGATGGTGTTCAGGATAAATATCTTTGCATCATCAACCCCTCTACCAGCCCGGTAGGCAAACTGCAGCGGGTCCAGCATCGGATCAGTTACCCTGGTAATATGGTCTTTTATAATCCTCTCCATCGCCTTCATTACCAAAGAGGTAAGAGCCACTGGTCTAAGGTCATTCGGGACCTTTGGAGTGCTCTTCTTCGGGATAGGGATCACTACTGAGTGTTTCCATATCGAGGGGACTGTACTGCTAGTCATCGAGCTCTGGAACAGATGTTGAAACACCCCCCCCAGCTGCTCAGCACAGTGCTTTAGGGTCCGCCCACAGATGTTGTCCGGTCCTGGAGCTGTGTTCAGTTTAGTCCTTTTAAGGGCTCTCACCACTTCTTCTGTGCTAATAGTTAGGTCAGAGTCATCAGGTTTGAGAGTGGATATGAATGATTTTAGCTGGATGCTGTTGTCCTTTTCAAATCTGGTGAAGAAGAGATTGAGATCATTGGGGAGTGAAGTAGAACTACTGCCTGCAACCTGAATGGGCTTGCAGCTAGTGGAAACAGAGTTCACTGCTGCCATGTTCTTGAGGCCCCGCCAAGCTGAGCGGAGGTTCCCTTTAGCAAAGGCCTGCTCCACTTTGTTTTTATATTTCAGCTTGGCAGTTTTTATGGCTCGCTTGACCTCTCTATTGATCTCCTTTTTTTCAACTTCTGAACCAGAGAAAAAAACTCTCTTTTTCTTATTCAGGATGTCTTTCAGATCTTTAGTCACCCAGGGTTTGTTGTTAGGAAAGATTGTGACCTTTTTTACAGGAATGATACTGTCCACACAGAAAGAAATGTATGCTGAGACTGTCTCCGCTTGCTCACTGATGTTGGAGGAGGATGATGTGAGGATATTCCAGTCAGTGGTTTCAAAACACCCTTGCAGCCTGTCGATGCTGTCCGGTGTCCACTGCTTAATGTCCCTGGTGACTTTCTCTGTCCTCTTAACTACAGGTAGATAAGCAGGAGCAAGTAGAATGCTATGGTGATCGGAAGAGCCAAGAGGGGGGAGGGAGACAGCTCTATAGGCATTAGGGACGGAGCCGTAGCACTTATCCAATTTTTTCCCAAGACGAGTGGTGCAGTTAACATACTGAAAAAACCCTTTAAGAGATTTGTCAACTGAACAATGATTGAAGTCACCCATGATGAATTTAGGGGCATCTGGAGATATCAGTTCATATTTGTCGAGCGTATTTTTAATATGTTCAGAGGCTGCAGGTGCATTTGCTCTGGGGTGGATATACACCAAAAGGAAAAACAGTTGTGGGAATTCCCTGGGGAGATAGAATGGACGCAGGGAGACAACCAGGAGTTCAATATCAGGGTTGCACAGTTCTTCCCTGACAACAACTGTTTTGCACCAGCGTGGATTAATGTAGAGACAGACACCGCCACCATGATGTTTACCCGTCAGCTCGGTGTCCCGATCCAACCTTACAGGAGACCCAAAGCCATTTATATGCAGACTGTCGTTATTGTCATTCCCGTTCAACCACGTTTCAGTAAAAGCAAGAATGGAAGCAGTCCGATACTCATACATGTGAGAAACATTAGCTTGCAGCTCATCAATTTTATTGCGCAATGAGCGCACATTGGCAAGGATCATTGAGGGAAGTACACGATGCTGTTTACTTTCTCCTCGCTTAAGTCTCGCTTTAATTCCACTTTTCTTTTTCCCCCGTCTTGTTACCTTCTTTTTATTGTTGTTCTTGTTGTTGAACCGGGTGTCCGTCCCGTCGGGTGGGTGTTTGCGTTGTAACTCCTCCGGTAACTTGTCTGCGACAGCCGCTTGGTGAGGATAATACTGCAGTTGTAGTAGAAAGTCTCTGGAATAAACAATCCGTTGGCTATCCGGAAGGCTGTATCCATTAGTTACGGAGAGCAGATGATCCAACACAAGAAACAGAAGCACCGAAATCCACAAAAAACTTGTGGAGTCCATACTGTGAGCCATTTACGTTGATGCTATGGCTACTTAGCTGATTAGCGTTAGCTTGTTGTTAGCATTAGCTCATTGTTAGCGTTAGCTCACTAGCTAGGTGTATGCAATAACAATAACATGCCAAGAAAGAGTACTCTGGACTACACAACAACAGTCAATCCATTCATGCTCTAAACTAAACACAGCATACTCTTATCTCACGTAGCAGAAAAACATAAAAAAGGAAAAAGGACAACAACATACAAGCTACAAGCTACTCTATGCACCAACCGGTCGACCGCACGAGCAGTGACCCGACTGGTATGACCTTGGCCACCATGCTGTAGCTCAGTTTCAGGGTGTTAGCAATCCTCCTATAGCCCAGGCCATCTTTGTGGAGAGCAACAATTCTATTTCTCACATCCTCAGAGAGTTCTTTGCCATGAGGTGCCATGTTGAATATCCAGTGGCCAGTATGAGAGAATTGTACCCAAAACACCAAATTTAACAGCCCTGCTCCCCATTTACACCTGGGACCTTGACACATGACACCAGGGAGGGACAACGACACATTTGGGCACAATTTGGACATGTTCACTGTGGGGTGTACTCACTTATGTTGCCAGCTATTTAGACATTAATGGCTGTGTGTTGAGTTATTTTGAGAAGACAGTAAATCTACACTGCTATACAAGTTGTACACTGACTACTCTAAGTTATATCCAAGTTTCATGTCTATAGTGTCGTCCCATGAAAAGATATAATGAAATATT
Source organism: Trichomycterus rosablanca (assembly GCF_030014385.1). Taxonomy (NCBI): domain Eukaryota; kingdom Metazoa; phylum Chordata; class Actinopteri; order Siluriformes; family Trichomycteridae; genus Trichomycterus; species Trichomycterus rosablanca. Next base: position 18,746,128 of record NC_085988.1, read on the forward strand.
TGCAGAAATGTGAGGGGTGTACTCACTTTTGTGATACACTGTAAATAATACCTGCTCTGTGGTGGTCCTGTGGGGGTCCTGACCATTGAAGAACAGAGTGAAAGCAGGCAAAAAAAGTATGTAGAGAAATAGATGGACTACAGTCAGTAATTGTAGAACTACAAAGTGCTTCTATATGGTAAGTGGAGCTGATATAATGGACAATGTGTGTAGAAACAAGGAGGTGGTTTTAATGTTATGGCTGATCAGTGTATATAATGAATAAATTTAACAAAATCTGCTATTTTTAGTCCTACAATGAAAGCCGAACTTTTCTCCTTCTGACAGATTCAGTGTGTCGTTTTTGATAAAACTGGTACCATCACCTACGGAACCCCTAAAGTAGTACAGGTGAAGATGTTGGTGGAGGGAAACCAAATTCCCCGCTCCAAACTGCTAGCTATTGTGGGAACAGCAGAGAACAACAGTGAGCATCCACTAGGTGCTGCCATCACTCGCTTCTGCAAACAGGTCTGCTTTTTCTGAGTCAGCTTTTGATGCTGCTTTAGTTTGTTCTGGTGCTGCATGTAATGGATTCTCATACCTTTCTTGAATGTATGTTCAGGAACTTGGCACAGAGTCGCTGGGGACTTGTACAGATTTCCAGGCAGTGCCGGGCTGTGGGATTAAATGTCAGGTCAGCAACATCGAGAGCCTGCAGAGAAGAGAGGACAGCGGTGATGAGGAGAACGAGCATAATGCCGTTCTGGTGCAGATCAGCTCACATCCACTTATCATTGACCCGCAACCACTGAGTGAGTATTTTAGCCTAGTTTATTTAGTCTAGTTTACCAGAAATGAACTGGTTTCCATTTAATTGAATTGCTGTTCTACCGTGCCAGCTTTGGTGCAGTCTGCTTCATACAAAGTCCTGATCGGGAACAGAGAGTGGATGAGTCGCAACACCCTGCACGTTCCACCTGAAGTGGACGATGCCATGATCGAGCATGAAAAAAGAGGCCGCACTGCTGTACTGGTGGCTGTGGATGGTAAGTAGAATGTCAGACTTCCATTTAACTTTGTTTAGGCATCCCTTACATCAGACACAATTCATTTTACTCTCTGCTCTGGACAATCTGGTGCTACTGTGGTTTACCTAAATCTTCCACAAGGAGGCATTCATGTACAAGTGTATTTAATTATTATTATTTTTCTCTGCGACCCATTTTTTAATAACCCTGGCTTACATCATATACATATACTGATCAGCCATAACATTAAAACCACCTCCTTGTTTCTACACTCACTGTCCATTTTATCAGCTCCACTTACCATATAGGAGCACTTTGTAGTTTTACAATTACTAACTGTAGTCCATCTGTTGCCCTGCATGCTTTGTTAGCCCCCTTTCATTCTGTTCTTCAATGGTCAGGACTCTCACAGGACCACCAAAGAGCAGGTATTATTTAGGTGGTGGATGATTCTCAGCACTGCAGTGATACTGACATGGTGGTGGTGTGTTAGTGTGTGTTGTGCTGGTAGGAGTGGATCAGACACAGCAGTGCTGCTGGATTTTTTAAACACTTCACTGTCACAGCTGGACTGAGAATAGTCCACCAACCAAAAATATCCATCCAACAGCGCCCCGTAGGCAGCGTCCTGTGACCACTGATGAAGGTCTAGAACAGGGGTGCACAACATACGGCCCGCGGGCCAGATCCGGCCCGGCAAAACTCTCGATCCGGCCCGCCAAATGAAGTGCTGATGCATTTTTAAGTAAATGATGCTGTCACTTTAAATTCACCGGGTAATTCCATGAACTTGCGACTGAAAATTAAATGATGTAAATACAAGTTACTTCAGCTGTACCATGTGTTTGTCCAAACCAAGTACGAGTAAAAAAAGAGAAGTGGATCTCGAGCATATGAAATTTAACCCTGAATGGACATACAGGTATTTTCTCATGTCTGCTGTGCTTGCGACCACATTAATCAGTTGGTGTCAGAAAGACGCTGCAGTATCTCCCACTGACCAACACATTTCTTCTAACTACCTGATGTTATGTAACTGTATTTAGGGCTGGGCGATTTTCACGATTAATTCGGTTAATTCGAATGAACGTTTTCACATGACGTTAGAATGTGACAATCGCGATTGTTTACATACTTTATATTTTAATTAAAATACCAACATGTCAAGAGGCAGAAACTGACCAGACGCTCGCGGAATATAAATCAGGGAAAGTTTAATATTAAAAGGGCAAAAACAGTGTACAAAACCCTGCAGAGTCCAAAACCAGAGGATAAACAGACAGGCAGGAAACGGAAGACAACAAGGATCATACACAGTATCGGTTAGATTCAGAAATAAAGACACAAACACGATCAGCAAAACTTCACAACGAGACTAAAACAGAAGAGTTTAAATAAGATTCATGGAACCGAACACAGCTGAACTGAATCAAAACTCCGGTGAGCGCGATCAGGATTGGCTGACTGGGGACATGTGATAGTCACGTGACAGTCCAGGGGCTCATGGAAATTGTAGTCCATATGGTTAGACGTGCAATGTGCCCCCTCCATCCACCCCCCAATCACAAGAGGACAAAGCTGAGCTGAGTGCTTATTCGATGTCCCCCCAGTGTGGATACTGATACAGACTCACTTATATGGTGGAAACAGTAAACAGGCTCGTGTTCCTTTTAAAAAACCTGTAAAGAACTGTTTGTGGTTTTGCACTTTTCTTATGCTGCACATTATTTAAAGTGAGTTGTTTGTGAGTTTTTTATATAAAGGATATAGCTAATTAAGATTTCGATTTTGTTCAAATTATTGTTAATTATTGTTAATTATTGTTAGTTATAAAGTTTGAGTTCCTTGAAAGGATAATTAGGTGGTGCTGTTACTATTTTTGCATTTCTGTAGTCTTTTAAATTACAATTTTTCAATTGCAATATACAAAAAAAAAAAAAAAAATTGCAATCGCAATCGAGAATCAATAATAAATTTGAAAATAATAGATTTTTTTTTCTTCAATATCACCCAGCCCTAACTGTATTACAAATTCATGTGGACAGGTCTGTAAAAATGAAATGTGTGGCCCTCTGGTTTAGGTGTTTATGTGAAATCGGCCCTTGGTAAAAAGAAGTTGTGCACCCCTGGTCTAGAAAATGACCAACTCAAACAGCAGCAATAGATGAACGATCGTCTCTGACTTTACATCTACAAGGTGGACCAACTTGGTAAGAGTGTCTAATAGAGTGGACAGTGAGTGGACACAGTGTTTAAAAACTCCAGCAGCGCTGCTGTGTTTGATCCACTCATACCAGCACAACACACACTAACACACCACCACCATGTCATTGTCACTGCAGTGTTGAGAATTATCCAAAGTATGCAGGGAAACAGATGGACTACAGTCAGTAATTGTAGAACTACAAAGTGCTTCTATATGGTAAGTGGAGCTGATAAAATGGACAGTGAGTGTAGAAACAAGAAGGTGGTTTTAATGTTATGGCTGATCGGTGTATACATGAATGCCTCTATATATGAAATTAGTGAACCCCTCAGAATGATCTGCAGCTTTGTGAACCATGCCTCAAGAAAACAACTTTTAAAACACCATGTTATGGAGAGGCTTGACCCTGGTAAAGGCTTCAAACTCATTGCTAAGGACGTGAATGCACCTCAATCTACTGTTAGACAAATTCAATACTGTTGCTACTCTCCCAAGGAGTGGAACCAGAACGACTATGTCCCGACCAGGATAAAGGGGTTGATGAGAATCAAATGTTTTGTAATTGGTTGAAGAAATTTGAATATTGGGATTGTACTCTCATTGTGCTATCTGGGTCAGTTAACATTATAATACAAAATTCATTAAACATCGACAGTTAACGTGTAACCCCCAGATCGGATTTAAAAAACACTAATAACCCTGGCTGGCTGACTCGTGTACTGTCCTCCAGCTAGTCCTGTTACAAATTATGGAACGTAAATAGTACATCGTGTTTCTGTACAAGGTTAGTGATGCTTTCTGGCAGCCCCTTACGGTGCATTGTTCGTGATGCCGATAAAATACGATGAATTGTAAAGTCCTACACCACAGCTAGCAGGTGAAATGTTAGACAGAGATTTGCTAATGCATTCTGTTAATTGCACAAACACAATAAGGAGTCTCTAGAGGTACCTGCTAGAACTTTGCATACTATGCTTTAATTGTGCTTACTTTGCATTTCTCCAAATCGCTCTGTTCTTGTTTACCTGTGCATAGGTGTGCTGTGTGCCATGGTTGCCATAGCAGATACAGTAAAGCCAGAAGCTGAGCTGGCAGTGCACACTCTTAATTCTATGGGCCTGGAGGTGGTGCTAATGACTGGTGACAACAGCAAGACAGCACGGGCCATTGCTGCACAGGTACAGTACACTCTGTAATATTCAAGTTTCTTATTTCTAAATAACAGAGGCGCAGCAGTAAGCTACGCTAGCCCTCCACCACTGGGATATAGGGTTTGAATCCCCAGCAGTGCTATTGGTTGGTCGGGCATTCTATCTGTAGGCGTGATTGGCTATGTCTCAAGATGGCAGAGGCCCTTCGATGGATTGGTATCAATCCATGGGGTGTTACTACATGTCACCCAGTGATTTCAGCGAAACTGGACCCACCATGACCTGTAAATGACTAAATAATATACAGATATCAGATCCTTGTTGTTTTATGTGATACATGTGTATTGTATATTGGTGGCTCTTTCGGCACAGATCTTTGATCTGACCTGTGCTGTGTGCAGGTTGGCATCAGAAGGGTGTTTGCTGAAGTGCTGCCTTCTCACAAAGTGGCAAAGGTGGCGCAGTTGCAGCAGGCAGGGAAGCGAGTGGCCATGGTGGGTGACGGCGTGAACGATTCACCCGCTCTGGCTATGGCAGACGTTGGTATCGCCATAGGCACGGGCACAGACGTGGCTATTGAAGCAGCAGACGTGGTGCTCATCAGGGTGAGCGTTCTCTTTCACTCTCTAATGATCAGAAAGCAACATTTCTGCTGCGTTTTTACAGCAGTAGCTTTTTTACTCTTCAAAATTTCTTCACTACTCTTTTGTAAAGTTTACAAAGTTTAAATTGACTTGTATGTGTGTTATTGGTTACCCGGTTCTTCATTTACATCCCTTATGAAGTGCCAAGTGCCACGTAAAGCTAGTTTACGATATTGTCTGCATTTCTTGCAGAATGATCTTCTTGATGTTGTTGGAAGCATTGACCTTTCAAAGAAGACAGTCAAAAGGATCAGGATCAACTTTATATTCGCACTAATCTACAATCTTGTAGGAATTCCTATTGCAGCTGGTGAGTACATTTGTACAAAATGATCAAGTTTGTCATGTTTACTCTTGTCCATGTGAATTTTGGCAATTTCCTTTAACTGATAACTGTTTACTGCTGACAGATTTCCATATTAACAAGCCATATGCTTTATTTATTTATTTATTTTTGTCTAGTCTTGTCCTATTACCCAATTGCACCTCCTTTACTGCTGCAGACCCCTACCCTGACCAAGGGCGGCTGTACCTAACACACACCCCCTCTGACACTTGTGCAGTAGCCAACCGCTTCTTTCACCTTCGCAAGACAGGTTCACACTGAGAGCAGCGTCACATATTAAGAGTCACACACTGCTCCCCGTTATTCACCGTCTCTGTGCAGGCAACATAGAGCAGCCAGCAGAGACCACAGTTGCAACAGTAATGAGCAATCCCTTCTTTCCGCCCTCTCTCAGACACAGCCAATCTGTTGTTTTCAGGCTGGCTGATAGCACAACTGAGATTCAAACCCAGAAAAAAAACTGGCACACTGAGGTTTGGTCGGGGTGTGTTTCAAATACTCCGTTCTATTACTCTGTACAGACTGTAGCTGCGCTGCAAAAGCTGAGCTGCATATAAGGTTGGGGTATTCACCACCAGCTCAGACTAAAGAAGTCACTTTGATGAGTGATGAAATGTGTCTTCACACCAAACTTTGTGTCCAGATGAACTGATTCAACTTTTTGGATTTGTGTACCTCGATTATTGAGCATGCATCTAGAGATTGTAGCTGCGCTACAAGCTTCAGCTGTTGGAAGTTAATTTAGCTGTATGTAACCAAAGTGTGAAAAACATGACATAAAAATCCTAAAAAATAAATCAGTTACATTCTTACTTTCTATAAAAATGCAACAACAATTCAACAATTGACCTCAATGAATGAAGCACCACATAGTTCTATCTAAATCTGCCATGCTGATCCAGTTGTATGATTAGCTGCTTTTCTGTGTGTAGGTGTGTTTATGCCCATAGGTTTGGTGTTGCAGCCCTGGATGGGATCTGCTGCTATGGCTGCTTCTTCAGTGTCTGTGGTCATATCCTCTCTGTTACTTAAATGGTGAGTGTGTCATACCATACCTACTGAAAATCACCTTATTGCAAAGTTTATGCATTTTTTCACTTCTAACTGCCTGGTTATATTCACACATTTGCTTGGTTTATTTTGTTTCCTTAAATAAACTTCTGCCTCCTTTTATTCCTTTAGTTACACTAAACCCAGTGCTGAGAAACTGGAGCGGCAGGTGTGTGGGCAGCGTAAGCTGGGCAGCCTATCGGACGTCAGCGTTCACATCGGCATGGGTGAACTGAGACGTTCCTCCCCCAAGCTCAGTCTGCTCGACCGACTCGTCAACTACAGCCGAGCATCCATAAACTCGCTCCGCTCGGACAAGCACTCGCTCAACAGCATGGCTCTGAGCGAACCCGATAAGTACTCGCTGCTGGCGTCGGGAGGCCACTGTGATGAGGAGGTGGTCTGAACAGGCCAGATTTGGACTGAATCCACTCCTTTACACACCTCAGTGCCTGTAGAACCAAATGTGATCATATCCACCAACACACCTGCTTAAAGCTGCATGATGGAGTATAAGCAGCCACGTGTTTGTCTCTGAGCTTCTGTGGCATCCTGCACTGAGCCACTGAGGTGAGCTTAGAGCCAATGTGTGAGGCATAATGAGAACGCTACGATCATTTTTAAGTGACAATCTTTATAGGTATCCAAAGAATTTTGGCCGTACTACATGGTAACGTCAGATCCTATTGGTATTTTATTCCAGAAACGGCTACGATTTAGTGGTTTGTGTTTTAAGACTTTAACTGAAATTATATTTATATTATTCTTTTATTTATACTTTATATATAAGTAGCTATTAGAACATAGGAACTTATTATTTATCCAAATGTTTTACAGTCAGTTCTGACAACTTTGCTTTAGCTCAACAAGCAGGTCGTTACAAGCTCAGTGTTTAGAAGCTCAATGCTTAATTTCTGAATCTTTCTTTACAGTTGGGACTAAACTCAGTTTATTTATTATGATATTTGACAGACTGTCCAACTGTCTATACAGACCACATTCCAAAGAAAAAAAAAATAATTGAATCACATAAATAGAAATCACATAAATTGTATATAAAAGCCAAATTTTTTCAACTTTGTGATTCTTGAAATTTGGGAGATGCAAAATATTGCATCCATCTCCTGCAGATCTTACCACAAGCAACTCCTGTAAACTGTATTTTGTTCATACTGTTGCACTCCCAACGCTTTAACTGCTTGTCCATTTGATGGCTTCAAGTGCCAAATCGACGCACTTTTCTATAGTATCCTAGTAGTACTGAAGCTATAATAAGCTATAGCTTAGTGGTTTAGGTACTGGATTGGTGATCAGAAGAAGGTTGCTGGGTCAAATCCCACCACCGACAAGTTGCCACTGTCGTGCTTCTGGCCCTTAACCCACAATTGCTTGCATTGTAATCAGTTACAAGTGTAAGTCGCTTTAGATGAAGGCTTCTGCTGAATGCTGTAAATGTAAATAACACAGCTGACGCTATATTCATCTTAACAGCTCCCAGCTACATTTTATCACCCACTGCTGCTCATTTAGGTCTCTGCCTCCTAGTAGTAGAAAAGCGATTCAACCCTGACTCAACGTGAATGCAGAAAAGAACCCTGAATGTTTTGTTTTCTTTTGGTCATAGAAGTTTTTTTGAATATGTATAATTTATGGCAGGGTTTTCAATACAAAAAAAATGGGTCGCAGAGAAAAATAATAATAATTAAATAAGCGTGTACATGAACGCCCCCTTGTAGAGGCTTTATGCTGCATCTCTGTAAACCACACAGAAACCAGATTGTACAGAGACAGTAATGCCTAGTTCACACTACACGATTTTTGCCCTGATTTTCGCTCGCCGACTGGTCGGTGCTAGATTTGGCGGCTCAGAGGCAACTCGGCGTTCGATCGCTATGTGTGAACTGCTCAACGATTCGATCCGCTCGCCGACTGAGGAGAGATATCTAGCATGCTAAATATCTGGATATGAGTCGGGCAACTGGCAGGGGAGGAGTTGTAAAACGTAGGACCGGGGCATAATATAGTTTATATCAGAATACATCGGCACACGTTTTACAGTATTTCTGACCTTATCGTTCTCGACAAAACATAATACCAATGCTGCATAGCAAAAAAATATTTATTAACCTCCAACTCACTACAGAACAATCCATACTGTTCGTGTAGCCAAATCCACTCAGATTCATTTATTTTTCCTACTTGATTTTATGCTGCACATCAGCGCACAAACAACTTTGATTGCTCGCTTATTGTCAATGTGCATTTTTGGACGTAGTATAGTTAAACCCCTCATTACTTCTTGCGTTTGTTTTCGTGACGAAACGTAGTTGGGAGACCAGACAGACTCATCTGCGATTCCTCCTGATGGTAGATGGTGTAGTGTGAAACCCCCCATCGCCGATCAGTCGTGTAGTGTGAAATACACAACGACTGAAAAGACTCCCGAGTGCAAGAGATCCAGTTGTGTAGTGTGAAATACACAACGACTGAAAAGACTCCCGAGTGCAAGAGATCCAGTTGTGTAGTGTGAACTGTACAGCGATCTGACGACTTGAAAGTTGTGTAGTGTGAACTTGGCATTAGATGCATTGCTTGTGTTGCCTGGGTTGCATAAAAAATCATGTACAAAGTGTGGGTCACTTGAAAAAAAGTTTGTAAAACCCTGGTTTATGGTACAGTTCAACCAAAAGCATGTGGGCACCTAGCTAAAGCTTGTTCAGCATCCTATTCGAGCACTGGTGCATTCTGTCACTGATGAGAAGATCTGGCTTGCAATTGACAGACCACTACAGTTTATTCACAACCAACCTGTCAAACCATGTCTTCACAGAGCTTGCTTTGTGCCCAGGTGCCCATTTATGCTGAAATGCTGCCACAAAGCTGACGCATATGACTAATGTATTTTTCTTTCTTTCTTCTTTCTTTCTTTTTTTTAGCAATTGGCATGGCTGAAACACATGATTATTATGTGTCCATATACTTTTGGCCATACATCTTATCTTCTCTACTACCTAAAACAAAAATGAACACTAGACTGTACTACAATAACTACAAAACTATAAGACCACTCACTCACTTTCATAACCGCTTATCCAATTAGGGTCACAATTAGGGGGTGCTGGAGCCTATCCCAGCTTTTCAATGGGCGCAAGGCACACAGTAACACCCTGGACAGGGCGCCAGTCCATTGCAGGGCAGACACACACCTGACTGCATGTTTTTGGACTGTGGGAGGAAACCGGAGCTCCCGGAAGAAACCCACGCAGACACAAGGAGAACATGCAAACTCCACACAGAAAGGACCCGGACCGCCCCACCTGGGAAACGAACCCAGGACCTTCTTGCTGTGAGGTGACAGTGCTACCCACTGAGCCACCGTGCTGCCCCACTATAAGACCAAATTAAGTAAATTATTCAAATCACATGAGCAACATGCTTTAGTGCTGTCCTTGAGCATTTGAATATCAGTTGTGATAATAACAGGTGCTTGTAGGCGATTGTTTAACACTTTATTTCACAGCAGTCAACAAAATAAGGCTGGAACTCGATGGCTTTCTGAATTGCACTTGGTATTAAACTGCATGTGTCTGTAGTAAAAAAAAAAAAAACCTTACTGCCACTTGCGTAGTGGGCACCCTTTGGGTGTATGTGAATAGGGCAAGTGGGTGTTTTTTTTTTTGTTCTTTCTCTTTTTAACTAAGCTTTTAAAATATTTTTGAGTACACCCAATTTTATTATGCATCCACATCTTGAAAAATAGTCAACGTCAAACTTGGAAAGGCCTTGTGTATCATGGCAGTCATAGGATTTAAATTATTTTTTTAAAATACAGCCCACATACCATGTATTTAAATGTCTTAGTGTTTTTTTATTTTGATTAACTGCTTGTAAAAGAAATCAACAAGCTTTAAGAACAACCCCTATCGAGTCTTTGACCACTTTTCTTGGCAGACTTGTTACAGATCAAACACATTTGTCATTTGTATCTTTAATGACAGACGTGTTTTAGTGGCTCTTGACTTGTTCTCTTTTGGCAAAGTAGTTAAATCACACACTAGGTAAAAATGCTCTATATTTTTTAAATGAGAAGATGTATCTAGGCCCCTAGTGTAAAAGATTAAAGACAACCATGCTGGCCATAATAAATGCACTATTTTTACAAATACTGTATGTTCAAGTAATCGTGTTGGTTTTAATACCCAGAGACCCTTTGAGTCTTGTTGTAGTGCAGGTAAATTACACACACAGAAGAAGAATAAAAAATCTAAAACACAATGCTTTAGTCTTGCTTGTTATATTTTAGTACACTGATCATCCATAACATTAAACCACCTCCTTGTTTCTACACTCGCTGTCCATTTTATCAGCTCCACTTACCATATAGAAGCACTTTGTAGTTCTGCAATTACAGACTGTAGTCCATCTGTTTCTCTGCATGCTTTGTTAGCCCCCTTTTATGCTGTTCTTCAATGGCCATGGTTCTCCCAGGACCACTACAGAGTAGGTATTATTTGGGTGGTGGATCATTCTCAGCACTGCAGTGACACTGACATGGTGGTGGTGTGTTAGTGTGTGTTATGCTGGTATGAGTGGATAAGACACAGAAATGCTGATGGAGTTTTTAAACACCTCACTGTCACTGCTGGACTGAGAATAGTCCTCCAACCAAAAATATATCCATCCAACAGCGCCCCGTGGGCAGCGTCCTGTGACCACTGATGAAGGTCTGGAAGATGACCAACTCAAACAGCAGCAATAGATGAGCGATCGTCTCTGACTTTACATCTACAAGGTGGACCAACTAGGTAGGAGTGTCTAATAGAGTGGACAGTATGTGGACACGGTATTTAAGAATTCCAGCTGCACTGCTGTGTCTGATTCACTCATACCAGCACAACACACACTAACACACCACCACCATGTCAGTGTTACTGCAGTGCAGAGAAACAGATGGACTACAGTCAGTAGTTGTAGAACTACAAAGTGCTTCTATATGGTAAGTGGAGCTGATAAAATGGACAGTGAGTGTAGAAACAAAGAGGTGGTTTTAATGTTATGGCTGATCACTGTATGTATACACCAGTATATGAAGTAGGAAATTAAGTAAACCTCCAGAAATGTGACTCTAATTTGACTAATTTTAAAAGCTGTTCCAGTTTCTGACCTGACCTTGCTCTTTCTGAGTCTCTAAAATGCGTGCCTTTTCAAAACAACAGACGTGAAATGTGTTGGAGCCTTATAATGATGTGGGAGGTTTGTTACTGTGCCTTTTTATAACTCACTATTTTTGAAGGATTTTTAAGGCCACAAGGGTTAAGAGAAATGTAGACATGATGTAAAATCAGTACTATTGTTAGTATTCGGTGGTTTTACTGGGCTCAGCTTCTGTGTTTATTTTTAAGGATGTCGTCTGTCTGAAGTTGTGAGTGAACGTGATGTTTATTACAGTGTGCTGTCATGCCATTTATTCTGTCAATAAACCACAGTTTATCTGCTTCATTTTACTTTAACGTTGCATTTCTTACTTTTCTCAGCAACTCTTTTCTTTTCAGGTCTTTAAAATCAGACGTCCTCCTCCAGCTTGTGAATTGTGTGCATTCATGTTAAATGCCTTTAACTGAAGTAAGCAGTCAGATAAAAATACTTGTATGTGGCTTACATGACTCCCCTACTTAATGTATCAGGCACTGTCGCATCACAGCAAGAAGGTCCTGAGTTCGATCCCCAGGTGGGGCCCGTCCTGGTCCTTTCTGTGTGGAGTTCGCATGTTCTCCCCGTGTCCACGTGGGTTTACTCCGGGTGTTCTGGTTTCTTCCCAAAGACATGCAAGTGAGGTGAATTGGAGATCCAAAATTGTCCATGACTGTGTTTGATATAAACTTGTGAACTGATGAACCTTGTGTAATGAGTAACTACCGTTCCTGTCATGAATGTAACCAAAGTGTAAAACATGACGTTAAAATCCTAATAAACAAACATACTGAATCAGTTGCAGGGCTGAGAAGAGATTGGGTTAATGCCACAGAGTACAAATGAGTCATCCAAGAAACAATACCATACTGGTTCGGACGTTGCTCAGGATTAAAAAGGCCCACTATACCCACTGCGCGAGACAGAGTGGACATCAAAAACTGTATTACTGGCTCATTAAAGTTTGGAATAGAGAGAGGAGATGCGGCTAGATGCACAAGCTAGACATCAAACAGACAGTGGTAGCCTAATGGGTAGAGTGGTGGGTTACCAACTGGAAGGTTGTAGGTTTGAATCTTGGCTCTGCCATGCTTACACACTTGGGTGCATGGTGCTGCCTTTAACCAAGCCACTAAACTAACTCAGCTCTCTGACCCCAGCTTCCAAAAAAACTGGAATATGCAAATAAAAAGTTTCATTCTAATGTACATGTGTATATGTATATATGACAAATAAAGGCATTCCATCTGCCATAGATTATCATTATAGGACAGTGGAATGTTCAGGGTCTCAGTCAGTTTGTTAGTTATTAATACTGATTAGTGAATTGGAGTGACTTGCCATCAGCATTTGTGGGTTGTCTGAGACTAAGTGGTCAGACGATGGATGATCTCAGGCCAAAAGGGGGCACAAACATCATGCTACATGACTAACATCCTACAACCCACACAGTAGCAGAGCCATGCCAGCCACACCTGCTATAATTAATTGTTTCTTCTATTTGACTGGACACTTGAATTTAAGGCATTTAACAATAATGCACACACTTTTACTTTTACTCACTCATCATTAATGCAAAGAACATTCCAACTGTACTAACATCTTACTCTTGTAAACTCTTTTATCTGCTAAACATGAATAAGTAAGTGGTTTACAAGCCAAATCCAAGATAAATTCAAAATAAATGGAGGGTGATCTGTGGATTAGTTTTTATTAGGTATGTACACTAACCAGGAATAACATTCTGACCACTGACAGGTGAAGTAAATAACACTCTTCGTCTTATCTCTTCATGTTAGTGGGTGGGATATATTAGGCAGCAAGTGAACATTTTATCCTCATAGTAGATGTGTTAGAAGCAGGAAAAATGAAAAGTGTTCCCGGTCTGCAGTGGTCAGTCTTTATCCAAAAGCGGTCCAAGGAAAGAACAGTGGTAAAACGGCGACAGGGTCATGGGCGGCCAAGACTCATTGATGCACGTGGGGAGCGAAGGCTGGCAACAGACGAGCTACTGTAGCACAAATTGCTGAAGAAGTTAATGCTGGTTCTGATAGAAAGGTTGTTGCATATTAGGCTGCAAAAAAATTTATGCCTGATCAGTGTATGTATCTATGAATGTCATTTTCTAATTGAGACTTTAATAAGCACTGAGTAAAGGCAACTGGTGAACTATTAAAACATTAAAACAATGTGTTTACATTTTAAACCCAGGATAAACTATTTAGCAGGGAAGTCCAGCACGTTTGCGTTTAAAGAATGCAGGGTACTTGGGGTGTGTCTAGCATTACTAACTAGAGGAATGTAAATACAACAAAAACAACAACAATTTAAATCCGGTCTTCTGTTTTTCCAGGTGTTGTTTTCTGAGACTTTGAATACACCAGCATTTGTCAAACTATTTAAACAACTGCAACTGGATTCTTTGTCTACAAATATTTAAAACATACTTGTAAGGATTACAGTATATGATGGTCAGACTGGCTACTATTACTAAATTTCTCATGACAAGATTTACAAAGCAAAGTGCAATAATTTTTGGATATAGAAACAGAGATTAATTACCCTTGTACTGGTCCCTTTATGAACTGGTCCGTTTTTCATAGAAATTATTCAAAATGTAACAGATTGTAACACATTCCTGCAACACACATCTAATGACTCACACAGTCAGTCAGTTTCCGTCTGGACACAGTACACAAAAAGTGTGCATTCATATGTATGAGGAAAACATGATGAAATGAACAACTTGTAGTGATTAATTTAATACCAACTGCAGGAATCAATTGCTATAGAATAATAATCCCAAATAAATCAATGGTGAAAGTGCTTATTGTGTTTATAAAGTGTTATTCTATTTTTCCAACATTATCAAACACTTAACTTTTCAACAGTATTGAATTATATTAATATTTCATTGTTAATAAAAATATCATTACTAAAATATGACACCACAAACACAACAGGCACCACATAGCAACAAGTGTTTCTCCTGTGTTGCATTTGCACTCAACACTAGGGATGTAACGATGCACCACAAGACAGTTAAAAATTGATTCACATGTGTAACGATTCAAATCGGTTTACACGTATAATGAATCGATATTCACTTTAAACAGCAGAGGGCACTGGCGCTATTCACCTTGCCTGGTTGACGTCACTACAAGGGTTGCCAGGTTCGGAATTTTCCAGCCAAATGTATTTATGTGAGGATACTTTCTTTATTTGTATTATTTATTTATTTATTTATTTAATGTGGGATTAATTTCATTTCAGTTTTTTTTTTTACACAAAAAGGGAAATGTGCAGCATTGTTTTGCATAGTTTGTACCTACCTCAGAAATAAAAGGGCATTCATTATTTAGATAAATAAAAGATAAGCACAAATACAGTATTTTATTTTATTATTTTTAAAGAGAAATAATAAAAGGAAACTTTGTCATATGTCTTCAATTTAAATTTGTTTAAAAAAATCGGGAAAAAATCGTATCGTGAACCTTGTATTGTGAACTGCATCGCATCGTGGGTAGAGATAAGATAAGATAAGATACATTTACGGCAGACACTTTTATTCAAAGTGACTTACAGTTGTGACAGTATACAATCTAAGCAATTATGGGTTAAGGGCCTTGCTCAAGGGCCCAACAATGGCAACCTGGCAGAGGTGAGGCTTGAACCGGCAATCTTGTGATTACTAGTCCAGTACCTTAACCACTAGGCTACAGCTGATAAGATAAGACTTTATTGATCTCCTTAGTGTATCGTTACATCCCTACTCAACACCATGTCAGTTTCCAGACTGCACCAAAACAGTCTGGTTTATAAGTGTAGGTTAAAAAAAAACCACATAAATGTACCAGGCTGTTTTGGTGTGATCAGGACTTGATTGTGTGCTAATTGACATCACATGATAGACCTCATATCAAATTTAAAATCATATTTCTGCTAACATTGATGGTGATTTATGGTACAAATGCAGCACATACAGTATAAACCTGATTACCTTTGTTGGTTTTCTGGTCATATGGAGTAGCGATGTTGCAAAACAACATTGTTTACATTTCTGTCTAGTGCTAGGTGCACATAGGTGGTGCCCGACCCTCCACGACCCTGATAACAATAAACCTGTTAGTAAAAAACATGTTTTCTATCAAAATCACTTATAATATAAACATTAATAGTTTCATTTTTTGGGTGTGTTCGAAAACCTAGGGAGCTGCCTTGCTGTCTTACTGCCTACATAGACAGCTGCCTCAGTAGAGAGGATTCTAATAAGTCATTGACTTATAAAGCAGGTTATTCACACAGTTAGCCTCATGCCATTCAAACCAATGGGATGGGGTGGCACAACGTGCTAGCATGTCAAATAACATTTCCCCCCGTGTACCAAAAACGGTTACATTCGCTGACAAGCCCGAATTTACAAATAAATGACACTTGTGCATGTTTATACAAATTAAAAATCAATAATAATTTATTTACGTTTGAAAAGAACTCTGTTTGTTTCGCTGCACCGTCTGCCATGGTTTTTATTTTTCTGTGAGAAAAGTTGTGCCGCACTGAATGCTGTGATTGCCTTCACCACTAAGGCAGCATCGGATTCTCACTCGTTACTCAGGCAAAATACCATTGAAATTTTTAAGATACCTTACTAGTGAGCATATTAAGGCATCTATGATTTTGAACAGCCTCCTTCTCGGGAGCGCACATAGGATGACGTTAAATGCTGTCTATGTAGAAAGCTCACTACGTTTTCGAACACACCCATTGAGTGCATTTATCGATGTTTATTAATTGCCACTCTGGCTGTTTTTGATATTGAGTGTTTTACATGTTTTTACTTATTAAATATAGACAACACATAAAGCCAGCTGACAAGTACCTAATTTTATACAGATCAACTAAATAAAGTGTACATATTACGATTGGCTACATTTTCCATTTTGGGATGCGCAGCTCAGTATTATTTATTGTTTAGTCTGTTAATTTCTCGTTTTGTTTTAGCAGAGTGGAACAGCATGTGTGGTAGCATGTCTGCAGCAAGTCTGGTGAAATTTGGTTGCACAAACATGGATAAGGTGGTGAACTGACTGCTCTAAATCACCTTGAGGTGTTTAGGTGTGTGTAGCCCTGTCCTGAACCGGCAACCAGTTTAGCTTGCATTTCTGACTACTGTACAGTGTTTCTGAATAGTGCCAAACCCACTGAGACCCAGATCAGGATGAAGCTATTAATGCAGTTGAACGGTTGAATGATGTTTTAAGCTTTGCAGTCTTTCTGGGGCACTTGGGTAGTACAGTGATCCAGTGCGCTAGCCCATAGGTCTCCAATCTTTTTTTGCACCACGGACCGGTTACATAAGATATAATTTCACGAGCCAGGGGGGGTTTTAAAATAGAAGAATTTATAGAATAGAACGTCAGTGTGTATCTGCAATGATGCTGCTTCCACCTAGTGGTGATTGGGGACAATAACACCAGAAGAGTATTGGAAATGTAATTGCTCTTGTAACGATCTCTAATTATTTATTCTTTCTGTGCGGCCCAATAACAAATGACCCCCAGACTGGTACCGGTGCTCAGCCTGGTGGTTGGGGACCACTGCGCTAGCCTACCACTGCTGAGCCTGGAGTTAGAATCTCAGCTGTGTTAGCAACTAGGTTATGATCGCCTTCGTCTGTCAGGATTCCTTCTTACTGCTGCAACTGCAGCCTCTGGTATGTGATACTGCTCTCTGAGTAAACCTAATCTAAGGCAAGGTGAAAAGAAGCGGTTGGCTACTGCACATACACCGATCTGGCAAAACATTATGACCACCTTCCTAACATTGTGTTGGTTCCCCTTTTGCTGCCAAAACAGCCCTGCAACTGTGATGCACTGTGTATCCTGACACCTTTCTATCAGAACCAGCATTAACCTCTTCAGCAATCTGAGCTACAGTAGCTCGTCTGTTGGATCGGACCACACGGGCCAGCCATCGCTCCCCACGTGCATCAAAGCCTTGGCCGCCCATGACCCTGTCACCGGTTTACCACTGTTCCCTCCTTGGACCACTTTTGATAGATACTGACCACTGCAGACCGGGAACACCCCACAAGAGCTGCAGTTTTGGAGATGCTCTGACCCAGTCATCTAGCCATCACAATTTGGTCCTTGTCAAACTCACTCAAATCCTCACGCTTGTCCATTTTTCCTGCTTCTAACATCAACTTTGAGGATAAAATGTTCACTTGTTGCCTAATATATCCCACCCACTAACAGGTGCCGTGATGAAGAGATAATCAGTGTTATTCACTTCACCCGTCAGTGGTCATAATGTTATACCTGGTTGGTGTAATGTGCTAGCCCACCACTGCTGAGCCTGGAGTTAGAATCTCAGCTGTGTTAGCAACCAGGTTATGATCGAAATTGTCTGTCAGGATTCCTTCTTACTGCTGCAACTGCAGCCTCTGCTGGCTGGTCATAGGTGCGCCTGCACAGAGATATTGAATGATGGAAAAGCAGTATGTGATACTTCTATGATTGAGCTCGATACTATGATTGAGCTCGATATTTTTACTATCATCCTCATTTTACCATATTTCTTTTAGTCTTGTTTTAATTCCATAATCTCTAAACTGTAAGGTATATTTTACTATATTTTCTTTTAGTTTTTATGTTTTATTTGCTTATTTCTCTTGTTTTAATTTCGTATTTACCAAATTGTAGGGTATATTTTACAATATTTTCTTTTAATTTTTCAAGTTCTTAATCTTTATCTCTCTTGTTTGCATTTCATGTTTTTAAATGTAACTAAATGTTTGCAAGAAGTCTTTCTGAGGTTCTAGATCTCAGGAATGTTTTAATGCTTTTAATTTTTAATTTTTCCTTATGTAAAGCACTTTGAATTGCCACTGTGTATGAAAGGTGCTATACAAATAAACTTGCCTTGCCTTGCCTTGCCTTACTCTGTGAGTAAACGCATCTCAGACAAAGTGAAAAGAAGCGGTTCGCTACAGTACGTGTCGGAGGAGGCATGTGTTTGGTACAGCCCTCCTCGGTCAGGGTAGGGGTCTGCAGAAGTAGAGAAGATACAACTGAGTAATTGAATGTGACTAGATTAGGAGAATAAAGGAAAAATGCACAAATAAGATATAAAAATTTGAGTGCAACTGTATTATATTGATAGAAAATAAGTTAATAAAATATTATTGCTAATATCTGCAGTTATTAGTAGATCACAGTGTTTCTGTTCATTTGACTTTTTGACAATTAAAAATACATTTTAAATATAGTACTAAACAGTTAAATAGTGGCTTATTGATCCATATATATATATATTAGTTAACTAAACTAAAAGTCGCATCATTGCATTGTCACCGTCTATCAATTACATTATTTACTCTAAATAAAATTAAAAATAAGATATGTTAGTAGTCTATTGAGGTCTATCTAAAATTAGTCCATTAAAAAAGTTCATTAGTGTGACTGTCAGTCTTTACTAATCGTTTTTAAAACGGAAGCTTGGTCCATGTCTGAATTTCTTTCCATGTCCAACACTCTCTTTAAGTAGTTTACTGAACATGTTGACCCCTTTGCGTATTTCTAAGAAGTGCTGAAGATCATTCGGGCATGCCACCTGTTGTTTTGTGACCTGATGCCAAACGTCCGGTTCTCCAAGCATCTTTCTGACCTCAGGTGACACATCTTTTCGTAGGTAATAATACGCCTTTCTGCCACTGTTATCGCGTATGTTGCAGCTGGCGCCGTAATCAGACACCAATACTTTTAAGACTGATTCATGGCTGTGAATGGCTGCAATGTGCAGCGGCGTGTAGCCATCATGGCTCTTGATGTTCACATCTAGCCTTGAAACATCAAGGATCCTGTGCACCATCTTGATGTTCCCGTGTTTAGCAGCCCAGTGCAGGGCTGTGAATCCGGATATGAAATTTCTCTTCTCTGCCAGGTGAACATCCTGCAGGAGAAGACTCTTGAGTTGGCTCCAATGTCCTGTGGCTGACTTAACAATCCATTCGTGTTCTAGTGGCGTCAGAGGAAATAAAAAAGAGTACCTGGCATCCAAGCCTAAGGGTTTGTTCCCTCTTTTTGGTGCTGGTGAGCTAGGCACCAGGCAAAGTCTCCTCTTGCTTCCAGAATTACATTTTAGATTTCCACTCATCACATGCTGTGGTACGGTCTTGAATGACGAACGTTGTTGGACATCCGAGTCCTTGTCGACTTGCATTCCCTCGGATTGAAAACACGGTGGTGACTTTTGTGCCACAACAGCGAAAACAGTCCCCATTGTCCCAGTTTTGGCACTGTCAGCCACCAGTACTCTGGCTGTGAGTAAGTCCTGCTGGGTGGTTCTGACCATCGTAATAGGTGATGTACTCATACCAGTTCTTTGTTTTGTAGGTAAATCTTCAAATTTACTGCAATTATAGCTTGTGGATCTTACCTTGCTTGTGAAAGAACATAAATTGTTATTCAGATCATCTGCATTAGCAGTGCCAACTTCTCCCTGTTTAGTGATGCATGATGATGAGGGTGCAACAGATGACTCCAGCCTTACTTGCTCTAAGTTTCCTCCACTTGTAATCATCTTCTGATATGTCCTTCTCACCACCACGTATTTAACCTCATTAATCTGTTGAACAGTAGCTACAGAGTTTATGTAGCTCTTGAACACATCACGGTTGCGTTTTCTCTCAGCCGGCTCGCTACAGTTGATGAACTCCGTGAACGCGCACACGAGCTCGGAGTTCTTCACGCTCCCACCGCGCTCCAGTAAAAACGACAAAACCGCGGACTGGGTCAGCTCCATGTTCTCTCTAGACCCGGTTCTGCTGCTGAAAATCTTTAAATGCGTTTAATTCCTCTGGGATGGTTTCACCAACAACCTGCTGCTTCCGGTACTCCCCAAAGTTCGGTTTCAGAGCAGTTTTCCCACCACGTGAACGCGCACTCAGTGGAACTGAATGCAATGCGCGTGCACGACTGCCTGACCGTTAACAATGGACTTGCATGACGGCACCAGTGAATACTAAATAGTTTCTAACATTTTAGAATTGTATCTATACAATATGTTCAATAGAATTATGGTTCTGGTTACTGGTTACACAACATCATTTCACAAGTTTAATATCAAACACAGTCATGGACAATGTTGTATCTTCAATTCACCTCACTTGCATGTCTTTGGACTGTGGGAGGAAACCGGAGCCTATCCCAGCTTTTCAATGGGCGCAAGGCACACAGTAACACCCATTCACCTATAGGGCAATTCAGTGGGTGTGTTCGAAAAGCTAGTGTGCTGTCTACATAGGCAGCATTTTACGTCATCCTGTGCGCGCTCCCGATAATGAGGCTGTTCGAAATCCTAGATGCCTTAAAATCCACACTTCTGAGGCATCTTATTATTTCAATGTTATTTTGGCTCAAGAACGAGTGAGCATCGAACGCTGCCTTAGTGATCAAAGCAATCCCAGCATTCATGGCTGACGGGGCGGAGAAACGAATGGAGTTATTTTCAAACGTAAATAAAATATTACTGCTTTTTAACTTGTATAAACTTGTACCGAGTGTTTTTATTTGCAAGTTCGGGCTTGTCAGGAAATTTAACCGTTATCGGTACATGAAGGGAGATGCTGTGCTACCTCAGTTTATTGGTTTTAATGGCGACTTAAATGCTAAACGCGACATGCTAAACCCGATGGAATCGCTATCTAAGTAGTGCGTTCGAATAACCTGCCTTATAAGTCACTGACTTATTAGAATCCTCTCTACTAAGTCAGCTGCCTATGTAGACAGTAAGACAGCAAGGCAGCTCCCTAGGTTTTCGAACACACCCAGTGTCTCCAATTAACTTGACTGCATGTTTTTGGACTGTGGGAGGAAACCCATGCATACATAGGGAGAACATGCAAACTCCACACAGAAAGGACACGGACCGCCCCACCTGGGGATCAAATAGAACTGTGGTTTTTAAACGTTCAAAGCCAGGCACCGTATCTATAAAATATGTTTAATAGAACTGTGGTTCTCAATCATTTTTGAAGCCAGGGACCATATGTATAAAATGTGTTTAATAGACCTACGTGGTTCTCAATCTTTTTAAAGCCATGGACCGTAACTATGAAAATCTGTTTAACAGAAATGTGATTCTCACATTTAATAGCCAGGGACTGAGTCTAAAAAAATGTTCTACAGAACTATGGTTCTCAAACCTTTTGAGAACAGGGACTGTAACTTTAAGACATATTTAATAGAGCTCACTTACTCTCACTCACTTTCTTAACTGCTTATCCAATAAGGGTGCTGAAAACCGAAAACCGGAGCTCCTAGAACGGAGCAAACCCACAGGGACATGAGGGAGAACATGCAAACTTTACACAGAAAGGACCCAGACCGTTCCACCTGGGAATCAAACCCAGGGCCTTCTTGCTGTGAGGTGAAAGTGCTACCCACCGAGCCACTATGCCACTTTGAATAGAGATTTGGACAAAACAAAAAAAGTCTGCAATCTTAATTTTTATTATAAATATGATAATACAGTATATAATGTCAAATTATTGTATTTAGGCAATACAAAACACACTTGTTTATGTCTAAGCACTACTCACAGTATTACTTACGGCTCCTTTTAATGAATAGAAAAAAATACACACATTGGGAGCTGGGTCTTGGGATTTTATAATTATGTAAAAAGTCCCTTTTCCTTTTTTTGTTGAAAATGGATCATCTAGATCCATGCCAGTTTACCTGCTGTGCATTTACACACCAGGCCAGATTGTTGTGACTACAAAACCAGTCAGAATCTGTACCAAACATGTTTGCTATCTTGGGTGTACATAGCTGAACTTTAAAAGCAGTATACTTGTGCAAGATCACATGGAAAATATATTAAATATAAAAATCAATGTCAACAGTTTGTTGCTGCATTTTCAAATGCATATTGTTTGTTTATTAGTATTTTAACGTCATGTTTTACACTTTGGTTACATTCATGACAGGAACGGTAGTTACTCATTACACAAGGTTCATCAGTTCACAAGGTTATATCAAACACAGTCTTGGACAATTTAGTGTCTCCAATTCACCTCACTTGCACGTCTTTGGACTGTGGGAGGAAACCCACACAGACACTGGGAGAACATGCAAGTTCCACACAGAAAGGACCCGGACCGCCCCACCTGGGGATCGAACCCTGGACCTTCTTGCTGTGAGGCGACAGTGCAACCCACTTAAGATGAGAGACTGCATATCGAGAACATTCTGAATCATGGCTGATTATATGGACATACATTTATATTGTATTCATATTCTATTAAGGCCAGATTAACCTGCTCTGCATTTAGAAACCAGGCCAGATGTGTTGTCAGAATCTGTGACAAACATGGTTTGTTGTCTGGATGTACAGAGCTGAAACTAGGGTTGCCAACCGTCCCGTAAAATACGGAATCGTTCCTTATTTGGAAACTAAACGTGGTGTTCCGTACTGAACTGATACAAGACGCGCTTTGTTCCGTATTTGTATCAATGGGAGAGAAATGCTGCAGATTAGAGACTTCCACACTGGAAAAAGCTGAACTACAGCAAAATTACCCTAAGAAGAAATCTAGTTTGGTTAACTAAATTACTTTGTGGAAGAAAATATCAAATGGACAGTGTACATTTGATATGAAATTCTAACAAAATATAATACAAAAAAGTAACATGCCAGCAAAATATGCCACACAGTTGAGTTTATTTCAAACAGTGTCCACTGTAATACATAAACTAAACAAGACAAAAAAAAAAACCAAGTATTTATGAAAAAGTGTGAGAAATGTTCAGCATTTTTTATAATACCAGGTCTGTTTTATTTTATTTTTTTAAGTGAAATTTGCAATAGATTGCACTATTGAGAAAAAATGTTACATGATGTTCTTCATGCATGTTGTTTTGCCTAAAATATGGTTCTGATTTATTATTATAAAGAGCGAAAATAATATATGTTAAACAGCCTATATTAAACATTTTGATAATGTTCCTATATGACGGTGTATAGGACCCATAATATTTTTTATAGGTGTAAACACCCGCCAAAGCAACCCCCACCCTATGCCGTTCGCCAACCTGCCAGCCCAGGGTGTTTATTTACTTTTACATTTACATTTTCAGCATTTAGCAGACGCTTTTATCCAAAGCGACTTACACAGTGAGCGGAACACGATGAGCAATTGAGGGTTAAGGGCCTTGCTCAGGGACCCAACGGTGGCAACTTGGTGGTGGCGGGGCTTGAACCGGCAACCTTCTGTTTACTAGTCCAGAACCTTAACCACTGAGCTATCACTGGCCACATCACTGTGTTCCTTATTTCCAGTTCTGAAAGTTGGCAACCCTTGCTGAAACCCACGTGTTAGCAGGGAAGTGAGTATGCATTAGTGAGGAACGTCACCTCCTCATCAGTGTGAAATGATTACCCGCACCTGTGAGGTACATTGCCACCGGAAGTGTTTGATGTCCCGGAGGAAATTGGGTCAGTGCCAGTGCAGTAATGTGTCAGAGTTTGCTGGATTGATCGATCATGGTTTATTTGAGTCGCGCACCGCTGCTGCTACTGCTGCTACTGACGGCCGAACTCAAGCTCGTGTCCGGCGGCGGATCTACACAACAACCTGCCGAGCACCAGCGCTTTCTCCATCACGGGAACATCCTCAGCCCCCTACTGAAGGCTTTATCAGAACACGAACCGTGGGGCATCCCGCCCACCAAAACCAAACCCGACTCCAGATACGTGCGCTTCATGAAACGACTTTACAAACTGTCCGCAAAGCACGAGAGGAACCACGAGGCATCTCACCTGTACAACACTGTGCGCCTGATCACACCACGGCAGGAGTGTCTGGAACACTGTGAAGGTAGGAGCACACCATCTCATCTAATCATCATGTACATGCATCCATATAACATTTAGCTATGCGTATTTGTCAGTCACTCTTTACCCCATCCAGCAGTAGAAAGGTGCAGCCACAGCACCACCAGTGAGCAGATGTAATTTGGGTAGGGTGGCCACATTCATAGTCACAAATAGGAGGACATGATACTGCAACACAGAATGAAACCATAACCCATATAACAGAGTTTTTGACCAATTTAAGCAAGAATTCTATAACAAATTATTGTTTGACTCACCAAATGTCTACTTTTGATATTCAAGTCCATTCCTCACTGCCTCCTAAAGTTTACTATTGGCCAGGAATTTGTGGTACATCTCTGTACACATCTCTGTTTTACTATATTGCTTTTAATCTTAAATTGTAGGGTATATTTTACTATATTTTCTTTTAGTTTTCATGTTTTTAATTGCTTATCTCTCTTGTTTTAACTTCATATTCCCTAAATTGTAGGGTATATTTTACTATATTTTCTTTTAGTTTTTCATGTTCTTCATTTTTTATCTCTCGTTTGAATTTCATGTCTTAATTGTAACTAAATGTTTGCAGGAAGTCTTCCTGAGGTTCTAGAGCTCATGAATGTTTTAATGCTTTTAATAATTTATATAAATAAATTTTCCCTTATGTAAAGCACTTTGAATTGCAAATGTGTATGAAAGGTGCTATACAAATAAACTTGCCCTGCCTTGCCTTGCACCCTTCTGTGAGGTTCACACAAATCTGAAGTTCTACCTTGACATTATCAACTCATATTATTATATTATGAACTCTTAATTGACTCAGGTAGAGGTGTATGCAGAACACAGCGAGCGGGCGAAATTCAACCACCCAATCACAGACTAGCATTTAGAGGGTGGACCTTCTGCGATTGGCCAGTGGTGGTGGGCGAGCAACTATAGGTAGCACTATAATAATATAATAATAATAAAAAATTTATTTGAAAAGCGCCTTTCATGACACCCAAGGACACTGTACAATAAAAATATAGAAAAGCTAAGCAAAATAAATAAAATACACATTTACTAAGCAAAAATAAATAAAATACACATTTACAAACATAGGAAACACCAAACATGTGGCACAGTTCTGAGTCAGCTGGAAAAGATGTTTTGAGGGTTTTGAACACTGCTGCAGATGAGATTTCCGTACTTCTGGTGGGAAGGAGCCTAGCATCACCTTGGCAACCTCATGGCGTTGCAGTGACCAGAGTGAGGGAACGTTGCTGTTAGCATGCTGTTGGTAAACAAAAGTCCGACCTGAGGCTCGGTGGGAATATTTAGGTCTTTGCAAAATACCAAGGTTGCGGTGGAGCAGTAAAGATGTTGGAGGTTTAGACCGTGAATGTCCCAGAGCATAGAGTTCACTGAAGAGCACTCCATCGTCATGATGAGACCGCAGACGTTGTCTAGACCAGAAAAGTTGCAGAGACTCCAAGCCATCCAATCCCAGCAGCCAAAGGAGCAATTCAAAACAATCCACACTGACAGATAAAGGAGTAAAGCAGTCAAATGAGGCTGTTAAACCAATGAAATACAAAGCATTTGTTTTGACATGTACCTGAGCCAATGACCGATAATATTGATCAAAAATGTAACCAGTTCACTCCAAAAGGAGGATTTTCAAGTGTCCGTCCTAGCGTTGCGTGGGCGGAGGACTGGCAGCTGAAAAACCGGACTGTCTGACCTAAAACCGGACGACTGGCCACCCTAAATTTGTGTAGTATCATTCATAGTAAAGTAACACTGAAATTCAAGGGGCCGGCAAGAAGGTCCTGGGTTTGATCCCCAGGCGGGGCGGCCCGGGTCCTTTTTCTTTGCGGAGTTTGCATGTTCTCCTCGTGTCTGTGTGGGTTTCTTCCGGGAGCTCCGGTTTCCTCTCACAGTCCAAAAACATGCAGTCAAGTTAATTGGAGACACTGAATTGCCCTATAGGTGAATGGGTGTGTGTGTTCCCTGCGATGGACTGGCGCCCCGTCCATGGTGTTACTGTTTGCCTTGTGCCCATTGAAAAGCTGGGCACACAAAAAGACTTAAAAAATAATAGCATGTTGGTTGGGTGGTACCATTAAGTGTTCCCTTAAATGCAAATGAAAGCAGCCAATACACATATGAGTATGTTTTCAGTGAATATGGGAACCAGAGTACACAGAGGACCCCCCATGCACTCAAAGCATCTTACAAATTGTAGGGCAGTTGTAGCCTAGCGGTTAAGGTACTGGACTAGTAATCAAAAGGCTGCTGGTTCAAGCCCCACCACTGCCAGGTTGCCACTGTTGGGCCCTTGAGCAGGGCTCTTAACCCTCAATTGCTTAGACAATATATGTACTGTCACAGTACGGTAAGTCCCTTGATTGCCATTCCTTGGTCAGCTGGGCTGAAACCATCCAAATCAGTGGTTTCTATGCATAGCTAGCTATTATGCCAAATGTATGTGGACACCTAACCGTGAGTTTGTTGGACATTTTGTTACAACCCCGTCAGGGAACGTGTAGCATTTATGCTCATTCTGACATTAACTTTTACTTTCATAATATTCAGTGTTTATATGAATGTGTCCAAATCTCTTATACATAAAGCCTCAACAAGCTTAGATGTTAAGGTTATCTAGTTGACTGCTCAGTGGTGAAGCAACAGTCAGGAAGACAGCATGGCAACAATAAAAAAAATGATAGCTAGGCAAAAGTAGCTATAAAATTTGACAAAGCACCCCTGAAAATGTACCACAATGTCAAGCTGTTTTTTGTTGACATTGCGGTGTTGTAGTTGCTGTTAGATGGTGACAATTATGGTTTTGCCATGCTTAATATAATTCAGTATTTTTTGTTGTTTGAACTATTTATTTATATTTATGGCATTTAGCAGATGACTTTATCCAAAGCAACTTACAATTGTGGGTAATTACAGTGCAAGCAATTAGGAGTGAAGTGTCTTGCTCAGGGGGCCAGTGGTGGCAACTTGGTGGTGGTGGGACTTGAACCCATGACCTTCTGGTTACTTGTTGAGTGTCTTAAACACTCAGCCACCAGCGCTACTATAAGTAGCTTTATTATTTTTTTCCTATTGGCTGCTCTCATATTTCAGTAGTTCCCACATCAGATCTATGTGGTCTGAATTTCTTACATTTACTTTGACTTTTACTTGATTGCAGACAGGATGAACCTGAGATATTTCATGTTTTATCTCCTCAGTTTCATTTCATTTATTAATAAACATCCATTCCTGCATTTCAGGTCTGCAACACATTCCAAAGAAAGTTGGGACAGTAAAGCATTTACCACTTTGTAATGTTGCCATTTCACCACACTTAAAAGATGTTTTGGACCGAGGAGACCAAGTGATTTAGTGTTTCAGCTTTTATTTTGTCTCATTCTTCCTGCAAACACGTCTTAAGATGTTCAACAGTACGGGGTCGTTGTGGCATTTTTCATTTCAAAATTCTCCACACATTCTCTATTGAGGACAGATCAGGACTGCAGGCAGGTCAGTCCAGTACCCGTACCCTCTTCTTCCACAGCCATGCTTTTGTAATGTGTGCAGCATGTGGTTTTGCATTGTCTTGTTGAAAAATGCATGAATGTCCCTGGAAAAGATGACGTCTTGAAGGCAGCACATGTTGCTCTAAGATCTCAATGTACTTTCCTGCATTAATGCTGCCATCACAGAAGTGTAAATGACCTTTGCCAAGGGCACTGACACAGCCACATACCATGACAGACCCTGGCTTTTGGACTTGTTGTTGATAACAGTCTGGATGGTCCTTTTCGTCTTTGGTCTGGAGCACACAGTGTCCATTTTTTCCAAGAAAGACCTGGAATGCTGATTCATCTGATCACAATACATGTTTCCACTGTGTGATGGTCTATCCTGGATGCCTCCGAGCTCAGAAAAGTTGACGCCGCTTCTAAACTGTAAAGTTTTAAGTGGCATTTGTGCATGTAACTGTATTGTAGTGCTTGACAAAAGTTTGCCAGAGTAATCCCTAACCCATGTGGTTATATCAGCTATTGTTGAGTGGCGGTTCTTGATGCAGTGCCATCTGAGGGATCGAAGATCATGGGCGTTCAGCTTAAGCTTGCGCCCTTAGCCCTTATGCACTGAAATTCCCCCCCCCGATTCCTTGAATGGTTTAATGATATTATGCAGGGGGAAATATGAAAATCCCTTCCAATCTTTCTTTGAGGTACATTGTTTTTAAACATTTCAATCATTTTCTCACACATTTGTCGACAAACCGGAGATCCTCAGAGACTCAGCCTTTCCTGGATACTGCTTTGTACCAAACTATGATTACAATCACCTGTTGACGTCACCTGTTTGGAATCACATCATTATTCTCCTCATTACTAGCTCTAAATTGCCCCCGTCCCAACTTTTTTGGAATGTGTTGCAGGCCTGAAATGCAGAAAGGTTTATTAATAAATGAAATGAAGTTGAGCAGATAAAACATGACATATCTTGGGTTCATACTGTCTGCAATCAAATAAAAGTCAAAGTAAATGTAAGGAACACTGTTTTTATTTTATTTGTATTTTTCATACTGTCCCAACTGGGGTTGTATAATACATATAATAAATAATAAATATGTTGTTATTGTAGGTCAATGTTGAATAACATTGTCTTTCGTTGTATTTTTCATACTGTCCTAACTTTCTTTTGGATTTGATCTTAAAACCGTTTGTGTAGTAGCATAATAAATAGATGTGTTTCCCCAGAGAAAAACCCTTGTTAATTTTTATATGAATCTAACTGGGATCAACTAATCTCTGAAATATATCTCATATCTTGCAGAAATATTCATGCAGGACATTTCCTACAGTCTTCACCGTGTAAAAGCCCAGGAACAACTGCTTAAATCTGTGTTGCTCTACTCTTTTGACCATAACCATGCCACCTCACTTGCCTCCGTATGCTACCTGCACATCAAAGAACAAGCCCCCTCTGACGGGCGCATGTGCCTCGGTTCTCCTAGCCAACCCCGCGCGGTGACACCCATCAGCTTCCATTTCCGGTCCAACAGAGCCAGCCGCCACAAGTGGGTGGAAGTAGACGTGACATCTTTCCTTCACCCACTCATCCAAGGCCATAAAAAGGACATCCACCTGCTCATTAATCTGACCTGCCTGAAAGACGAGCCCCGTGAACGCGGACGTCACACTTCCCAAAGCCCCGTTGAGCTCACACACATGGCTCCGTCTCTTCTGCTCTATCTGAACGACACCAGTGAGGTGGCATATCAGAGGGGGTCTTCACACGCCAGGCTGGGAGAAATCAGATCAACCCACTGGAGTGAGAAAGACCAGAACCGGTACTATGGATCTAGTCCGTACAGGCAAATGTGGCGAGATCGGAGGAGCACTAAAAATACAAAACGGTCTCCAAAGCCGACCGCTCAAAGCGGCCTGCTGGACTCTATCAATTTCGAACATCCCACGGATGACTGTGACCTCTTTGACTTCCGAGTGAGCTTCACCCAGCTCAAACTAGATCACTGGATCATAGCACCCTCCAAATACAATCCCAGGTACTGTAAGGGTATCTGTCCTCGGTTTGTTGGCCACATCCATGGCTCACCTGTTCACACGATGGTACAAAACATTATTTATGAGAAGCTAGACTCATCTGTGCCCAGACCTTCCTGTGTTCCATCGGAATACGACCCTCTGAGTGTTTTGACCATTGAAAATGACGGCTCTATTGCTTATAAGGAATATGAGGAGATGATTGCTACAAAGTGCACCTGCCGCTAACTATTTTCCATATAAATTATTCCACTGCTGGACTTTTACACTTGCCATGCTTCATGTTATGATCAGGATGAATGAATAACAACATATGTCAGTTTTATCCATCTAGGCCATGTTAGACACCATTTGAATGAATTCTGCTTATTCTGTTTTTGTCGTCTGATGGAATAATCTTAGTTCTGTACCAATGATGGTTGTAAAATGATGTATAATAGTATATAATTGGGTATTTTGTGTTTCTTAATGATCATTTATCATTTAAGTTATTTTGATCATTTATGTTTTGCTCGTTTTGTCTCTGTTCTCAATATGTTAAAAAAACATTTTAAACGTATCTAGGTTTGGACATGAAAACTTTAACATGTTTTTATATCTGGAGATTGCAGAAAGTTGTCTTATGGGCAACCGCTCTCTTCAAGATGTCCGGAAAATAGAAATAAAAATTTGCCCTAAAACTTGATAAGCATATTAAATGCTATGGGGCATTTAATCACTGGGTTCTAGATGGTTTCTAACTGAAGACGTCATGCGTCCTATTTATGTAATTTATGCCTGTATGATATGATCTGACTGGCTCTGATTTCACATTAAAAATGAAAGAAAAAACATTTTGGTATATTGTTAAAAAATAAAAAAAAATTGTGAGCACCCTTGAGATTGTTACTGTTTATTGTTTATGCAGATGTGTTGTATGTCATGAAACCCCCCCCATCTGTTTTACTAGCCTATTTAACACTAACATTTTTATACAGGTTTATACAAACTCTTAAAATGAAGTGGAGTTTGTTTTGTGTGCTGTCTTCATATGTATACACTGATCAGGCTTAACATTATGACCACCTTCCTAATATTGTGTTGGTCTTCCTTTTGCTGCCAACACAGCCCTGACCCATTGAGGCATGGACTCCACTAGATCCCTGAAGGTGTGCTGTGATATCTGGCACCAAGATGTTAGCAGCAGAATCTTTAACTCATTTCAATAAGATGATGGTCTAGACTTCAGTTTGACCATCTTGTATCCATAAAGACATACATTTGTCATCATTGTGTTGTTGCATAGCCCAGCTTAAGCTGACAGATAGATGGTATAATTTCTTTTTGAAGAACGTTCTAGTTTGAAGTTAGATGCTATTGGAAATCTATGAGCATTAAATGGTCTGACCTAGGACTGAATTTGCTGGGACACCCAGACCTGGACAGATTGGCAAATGTCCTGGTTCTTTATCTGTAAATTATCTTTTACATTGTAGAAAGGTAAATGTCATAATGTTTGGAAATGGCCTGATAACCTTTCACAGACCGATAAGCAGCAACAAGAAGAATGGAAGATGTTATAGATGCAGAGGAGGAGCAACTTCATATTAATTATTATGGATTTACAATGGGTTGCCATAAAAGCTCCAAAAGGTTTATTGTGTAGGCGTGACACAATACACCCATATAGTGTTTGATTCTGTGTGTATATATCTACATATAATGTGTGTACCATATATACCAATCAGCCATAACATTAAAACCTCCTCCTTGTTTCTACACTCACTAGAAGCACTTTGTAGTTCTACAATTACTGACTGTAGTCGATCTGTTTCTTTGCATGCTTTGTTAGCCCCCTTTCACCCTGTTCTTCAATGGTCAGGACCACCACAGAGAAGGTATTATTTAGGTGGTGGGTCATTCTCAGCACTGCAGTGACACTGACATGGTGGTGGTGTGTTAGTGTGTGTTGTGCTGGTATGAGTGGATCAGACACAGCAGTGCTGCTGGAGTTTTTAAACACCTCAGTGTCACTGAACTGAGAATAGACCACCAACCAAAAACATCCAGCCAACAGCGTCCTGTCACCACTGATGAAGGTCTATAAGATGACCAACTTAAACGGCAGCAATAGATGAGCGATCATCTCAGACTTTACATCTACAAGGTGGACCAACTAGGTAGGAGTGTGTAATAGAGTGGACAGTGAGTGGACACGGTATTTAAAAACTCTAGCAGCGCTGCTGTGTCTGATCCACTCTGATCCACCACCTAAGTAATACCTGTTTTGTGGGGGTCCTGACCATTGAAGAACAGGGTAAAAGCAGGTTAAAAAATTGTATGTAGAGAAACAGATGGACTACAGTCAGTAATTGTAGAACTACAAAGTGCTTCTATATGGTAAGTGAAGCTGACAGAATAGACATTGAGTGTAGAAACAAGGATGTGGTCTTAATGTTATGACTGATCAGTATACAGTAGAGATCAAAATTAGAAAACAATTTATGAACATTTGTTTTTTTTCAGAAATAATGTAATCTTCATTGCTCAACATTTAAAGGAATTTTTGTTGTGGCTACACCATGCTACTAGAACAGTGTTTTCCAAAATAACCAAGGCACAACAAAAAACCTTTATTTTGCGGAAAACGCAATTATCAAAATTAGAGAACAGCAATGACTGAAGCACAGAAAAAGATTACAACTAAATTTTCTGAAGGTTACAACAGTCAACAATTAGTAGGAAGTGTACAGGCCGTTGTTTTGAATTACTTCAGCACATCTGCGGCCGCAGGACATCACTAGTCTCTCACACTGCTCTGGTGTGATTTTGGTCCACTCTTCTTTCAGTCTCTTCCACAGTTCGGTGACTGTAGCGGGTTTCTTGGCCATAACTTTGTCACCAAGGATTTTCCAGAGGTTTTCTATTGGGTTTAGATCAGGACTCCGGGCTGGCTATTTCATTATTTCACTGTTTTCCGTTTCAAGGAACTGCTTTACCGGTTTTGCTGTGTGGCAGGGGGCATTGTCCTGCATAAAAATTGCTGGCTGATTGGTTGATGAATGCAGGGAAGGAACCACATGTTGTTGAAGAACATTCTGATAAACATTTGCATTCACTCTGCCATGTAGCTGTACAGTAGTGTTCAAAATAATAGCAGTCCAACACCATTAACCTGATAAATCACTGTTTTTAGTAGAAATGCTATTTCTACATAGCAAAAAATTGACTTGAAAGTGTAGTAGAGTATTGAAAACCAAATAATAGCAGTGAGTTCAATTGGTGAAGTCATTCATTCTGCAGAAGAACGGGTGTCAATTTTGGCCCTTATTTAAAGTAGGATGGTGGCAAATGTTGCACAGGTTGGTCATAGCTCATTTCCTTCTGAAATACTGGGGAAAATGGGTTGTTCCAGACATTGTTCTGATGAACAGTGTACTTTGATTAAAAAGTTGATTGTAGAGAGAAAAAACATAGAGAAGTGCAGCAAATTTATTGCCTGCTCAGCTAAAATGATCTTAAATGCCTTGAAGTGACAACCAACACCTGAAAGATACGGAAGGAAGCGTGGAACTACTGTTCAATTGGATCGAAGATTAGCCAAAATAGCAAATACTCAGTCAATGATCACCTCCAGAAAGATCAAGGAACATCTAAATTTACTAGTGAGTACAGAAGATGATTAAGTGAAGCCAATTTACCAGCAAGAACTCCTTGCAAAGTCCCGTTGTTAAGAAAAAGACGTCCTGAATGGGTTAACATTTGCCAAGGAACACATTGACTGGTCCAAAGAGAAATGGCTGAACATTTTGTGGACTGGTGAAAGCAAAATTGTTCTATTTGGGTCTAGTGGCTGTAGACAGTATGTCAGACGACCCCCAAGCACTGAATTTAAGCCAAAGTACACTGTGAAGACAGTAAAGCACGGTGGTACAAAATGATATGAGGATGTTTTTCATACCATGGTGTTACGCCTATTTATCACATACGAGGGATCATGGATCAATTTAAATATATCAGAATACTTGAGGAGATCATGTTGCCCTATGACGAAGAAGAAATGTCCTTAAAATGGGTGTTTCAACATGACAATGTCCCAAAACATCTTGGTTACAGACAAACAAGACTGAGGTAATAGAGTGACCAGCCCAATCCCCTGACTTCAATCTCATAGAGAACTTGTGGGCTGAAATCTGAAACGTGTTTTTTTGAGGCAAAACCCACAATTGCAGAAGAACTGTGGAATGTCGTTTAATCATCCTGGACTGGAATACTTAATTTTCTGTAAAGGATGAACACAAACTGACTAAATGTTGTTAATGTTTTGATTTAGAATTGAAAGTGGAGTATTTTCAGTGCATTTGCATTTATGGAAATAAAAGTTATTATAATGATTTTGTGCTTTATTCGCTTTTTTAAAATCACTGCTATTTTTTTGAACACCACTGTATAAGAGGCCCAACTCCTGCTGCCGAAAACATCCCCCAAACCATGACACTTCCTCCTCCACCTTTCACTGACTTCTTTACACACTTTGGGTTCAGTCTTTCCCCAGTTTGACGACGAACATAATGTTTCCCATCAGACCCAAATAAATTAAACTTGCTTTCATCACTAAAGTGAACTTTGGACTACTTCTCCTCTGTCCACACAACATGCTCCTCAGCAAAGGTTAGTTTAGCCTTTTAATTCTTTCTGCTAATGAGAGGTTTGGTCACTGCAGAGTGGGCTTTCAGTCCAAATGCTCTTAAACGTCGAGCCACTGTATGACGAGACAGATGCTTACCATGTTCAGGGCTGAACTGGTGAGCAATTCCAGCTGCAGTGTTGAACCAATTGCCCATTGAGATTCTCTGCATTAGCCTGTCCTCTCTTGCATTTGTTTTTCGTGGACGACCAGCCTTCTTGGGGGACTTGAATGAGTTTGCGACGTTGTAAAGATACAATATTCTAGAAATTGGAACGACCAACTTCTCTTGCTATGGCTGATAAGGTCATTCCTTTGGCCTTCATCTGGACAACCTGATGCCAGAGGGTTTCAGTCACTTTAACTGGCAGCCTAACTTTCCATTTTTCACTGACTTTGCAAGATGGTGAACCGTTCTAAATAGGCTTTGTCAAATAACTAAGGAAATTAGCACCAGGTGCCAGATTAACACCAATAACTGGGGGGTATCTGAAAGTGTTCTCTAATTTTGATCAGTTTTCTTTTTCAAATATCTCATTTAAGTTTTTTATTCTGTGCTTAAGAATGTATGTAACTCATGAAATATGCTTAAAATACTGCTCTTTTACTCCTGTTTGGATCATTTCAAATAGGACTATGCGGTGACCTTGACCTTTAGGAATTTGTCGGTTGTTCTCTAATTTTGATCTCCACTGTATATGTATACATATACTGTATATACACTGCCTGGCCAAAAAAGGTCACCACCTGGATTTAAATAAGCAAATAGGTAAGAGCCTCCCATTGGATAATTACTGCATGGGTGATTATGTTTTAGCTGGCAACAAGTTATTTAACCCTAACTGATGCAGTGAGTAGCTTCTCATTTGTTAAACAACCATGTGGAAAGACACATCCTGTAGTCGTGGAAAAGATGTTAATCTGTTTCAGAAGGGTCAAATTATTGTTATGCATCAAGCAGAGAAAACATCTAAGGAGAAGCTGAAACTACTAAAATCGGGTTAAGAACTCAAACTCGGGTTCCAACACATTATTAAAAAGTGGAAGGACAGTGGAGGAAACATCATCTTCGAGGAAGGAATGTGGTCGGAAAAAAAATCTTGAATGATCGTGATCTGCGAAAAACTCCGGTAGAACTCAGGGAAATGTTTAATAGTGAAAGCGAGAGCATTTCCACTCGCACAATGCGAAGGGAACTCAAGGGATTGGGACTCAACAGCTGTGTAGCCACTTGTCAATGAGGCTAACCGGCAAAAACGGCTTCAATTTGCTAGGGAGCATAAAGATTGGACTCTGGAGCAATGGAAGAAGGTCATGTGGTCTGATGAGTCCAGATTTACCCTGTTCCAGAGTGATGGGCGCATCAGGGTAAGAAGAGAGGCGGCTGAAGTGATGCACCCATCATGCCTAGTGCCTACCGTACAAGCCTGTGGGGGCAGTGCTATGATCTGGGGTTGCTGCAGTTGGTCAGGTCTAGGTTCAGCAACGTTATGTGCCCAAATAATGAGGTCAGCTGACTACCTGAATATACTAAACGACC
The DNA here is from genome assembly GCF_030014385.1 of Trichomycterus rosablanca. Classification (NCBI taxonomy): domain Eukaryota; kingdom Metazoa; phylum Chordata; class Actinopteri; order Siluriformes; family Trichomycteridae; genus Trichomycterus; species Trichomycterus rosablanca. The sequence goes on from NC_085988.1 coordinate 18,782,368, forward strand.
AGGTTATTCCATCAATGGATTTTTTCTTCCCTGATGGTACGGGCATATTCCAAGATGACAATGCCAGGATTCATCTGGCTCAAATTGTGAAAGAGTGGTTCAGGGAGCATGAGACATCATTTTCACACATGGATTGGCCACCACAGAGTCCAGACCTGAACCCCATTGAGAATCTTTGGGATGTGCTGGAGAAGACTTTGTGCAGTGGTCCAAATCTCCCATCATCAATACAAGATCTTGGGGAAAAATTAATGCAACTCAGGACAGAAAGAAATGTTGTGACATTGCAGAAGCTTGTGGAAATGATGCCACAGCGAATGCGTGCCGTAATCAAAGCTAAAGGCGGTCCAACCAAATATTATTGTGTGACCTTTTTTTTTAGCCAGGCAGTGTATTATATTATGTATATATACAGTATGTACATATTATTGATGCACCTAAAACTACAAATACTAAAAAAATTTGAGCTCTGCTGGATATGCAGAACAAACCTGCATCAAAATATAAAAATAAAACTCATGTCTTAGTTTATTTTTTATTTTATTTTTAAGGAATGACCTATATATTTTAGTTAGTACAAGAATATGAAACATTATTACATCTTAAGTACCCAAATATAGAAAGTGTTGTGTTTTGCAAAAGCCTAAAGAACTACATGTCAGCTTAGTGGGTAATGCAATAAATGGTAGGTTTATGATTTGCTGCTTTGAAGCTGGTTTCATCTACATTCATTAATCTGCTGCTGTTTTACTGCTTGCCGTTGCCGTTGATGGGCAGTTTCTTGTAGGCATCAGAGTCCAGATAAGCCTTGATTTTGGGACGGGCCGACATCTTCTCCATGAAACTTTTCAGGGTGGGGTGGGAGTCCAGACAGGTGGGGCTCAGAACCTTCTGGTTCAGCAGCACATCAAACAGACTGTAATCTGCCAAGGAGATCTGAGAGCAGAGGAACAAAACACCAAAAGTAAGCCACAGACAGAAGTTACAACCACTGTACTAAGCCTTATAACAAAACATCAAATAATACAGTTCTTTACTGCACTGTAGTCTCTCCTGTCAAATCTGATTTAACAGACATCATATTAGCTCATGAGTTAAACAAAGCCAGCACTAAGTTGTAGCCTAGTGGTCAAGGTACTGGACTAGTATTTGAAAGGTTGATGGTTCAAGTCCCACCACTGCCAGGTTGCCACTTTTCGGGCCTTGAGCAACCCCCTGTAAACCTTGATTGCTTAGACAGTATACTGTCATAGTTCTGTAAGCTGCTTTGAATAAAAAGTGTCTCCTAAATGCCAAAAATGTAAATGTCAGCACTAATCCAATCGACAAACTTGCTATTACAGTTTGCTATTTACTGAGTTGCTAAAACACAATTTCTGAAATGTTTTTTTTTGTATACATAAAAACATATTTACTGATGTGTTAATTTTTATATACAGTACTAGAGAACCAACAAAAATTCAGTATATGAACTGCTATATATGCAATGTCAATCAATTATTCTGCCTCAGGATCATGTCTCTGAGCTCGGTCAGGTCACAGGACTTCATCTACATCACAGGAAATATTCTCCCTATCTAGGCAATGGGAAAAAAAATCATTTTGCATGCAGAATTCAGGCTTGAAAAGAATACAATCTAAAGTCATCACATGCTGCATCCATTGACTGGAGTAGATTTTCGTGGGTATGCTGAGAAGAATTCCTCAAATGGGTTTAGGAAGGGAGAGTATGGTGGAAAGCTTAGATTTATGAAACAGAGGTTACTGATAAACAACCAAGCAAAGAGTCTTGTAGACCATCCAGAAATGTTAGATGTTCTGTGTTGTAGGGCTCTAATGTAACATGGCGATGCAGAACCCCATTGCTGTTGATGGCCGCACATACATTTTCAGCAATAAGCAGGTGCTTTTTTCCAAAGCAACTTACACCCCCAATCCCAATCCGCTCCCTACTCACTCCGCCTCCGTTTGCGCGTTCACGTGGAATGCTCGCCACATTGAGGGCTGTCCCAAAGTAATTAGGACGGAGGGCGAGTGCACTATACAACCTTCCAACAGCGAGTGAACACAAGAGCACACTCGACCGCCACACTCCACGGAAGTGCAGCTAGGAAAGGAGAACAGAGGGAACACCTTACAAATTTAGGTTCCGATATCATTTTCAGTAAAATATGATATTAGCTTTCCTCATAAGGTGGTAGGGCAAATTTAGGCACAGTCTTCTTCAGTCTTTTTAAAGAAAGTAATGAGATCTGTGAACTTAAACTTCATAAATGGCAAAATTATTTTACCCCAACAATACTATCACTAACAATATTATCATATTTAACACCATTTTTTGGAGAATTGAAACAACTATACATTTATTCTATTTATAAAGTAGCAGGTGCTTGCATCTCCTGACAGCTCGTATTCCCGCTTGGAGATGCTGAAATGATAATGTAGCGCAAGACATGTCAGCAAGGCGAGAAAAGCGTCTATCTGTAGCCATGGTGACGGAAGCTTCCTTCTTCTGCTCGAAAGCAAAGAGGGCGTCCCAGAGTTCACTCCTGAATTTAGACCCTCCCCTTAATCGGAAGCACCCTTCACAGCACAGTGTGGCTTCATATGGAGTGTTAGTGAGGAGGGTTTGGGAAAGGCCGACAGTATAAGGTCTAAGCAACTGAGGGTTAAGGGCCTTGCTCAAAGGCCCAACAGTAGCAACCTGGCAGTGGTGCGGTTTGAACCTGCAACCTTCTGCTCACTAGTCCAGTACTTTAACCGTTAGGCTACATGGCCACATTGCCAGGACAGGCATTTCTATAAGTGCATGTTGACCAGTTGTGTTGAGACCTCTTCTCCACCTCTTTATGAGACTAACTCCAGCTTTGTCCAAATATAAACATTCATGGGGCGTCTCCATGGGTTTTAGTTTAAATGTGACACATCATGACAGACCTCATGTTGGTGTATACATGTGCTACTTTCCACAGAATACAGTATTTGATACGACTGCTCTTGTTCTTGGTCATCCTCATCTTTCTCTTCGCCACCACCTCTGACACACTCTTCTCTTTTTCTATTGTTGTCCTCCATTTCTAAAGTCACAATACAGCTCAGAAATGCCACATGCATTTGAACTGACTTATTCTGTTTACCTACTAATTTTAACCCTTTTTACTCATATGACACGTGTGTGCACAGTTTTTACCTGTAGTGTGTTAACGATGACAATAGTTTGTCAGTGAGTGTGTTTAGTTTTGCAAAAAGGTTGAATCAGATATGAAATGGTGTCAAACTAGGAGAAAATGGTTTAAGATTTTGTGAAAAGAGTGATTCATTCAATAGATAAGTTTTGGCAGTTGACAGATGTGTTCCAAGAATGGGGTTTAGTGTTTTAGTGATTGAGAAAAACTGTAATAGTAATTAAGGTGAACTGGTCTTCATTTTTATTTTGGGCTAAATGAAAACTTTATTCCCCATTAAAAGCCCCTTTTGGTGCTACTGTCCTGGACAGAAAACTCTACTAGGCATGTCTGAAGTGAAACTGAATGGTAATTAACCTTCCTGCCACTGCAGTACCAACTCGTGCTGAGTATGGCAGGAATAGTGTGGTTCCATGAATGATTTTGATTTTGAACAAGTTTGCCATTGGTCAAATCATCAGCCAGAAAAGCTGCAATTGCCTGTGAACCTACTTGACCAGCATGGATGTTGTGCTTGCAAAATTTATAGGTCAAACTAGTTATATTGTTATTTGAATGTAGTATAGTAGTGTGGGGCAAACAGAAATGTTGTGCAGTAATACAGTACCGAGTCTCCAACGAGGAAGCCAGTCTTGTTCTTCTCCAGAACACACTCAAACTTGCAGAGATGGTTGGGCAGGTCTTTGATGTATGCATCCTTGCCAGTTTCCTAAGAAAGTAGAAATAATATTTATTCATTTAATTGTTTTACCACCATTTTTTTCTATTCAGGGTCACAGTGGGTACAATTCACCAGGCAAAAGACTTGTGTTGGTCCCCCTTTTGCTACCCCATACACAACAAACTGTGATGCACTGTGTATTCTGACACCTTTCTATCAGAACCAGCATTAACTTCTTCAGCAATTTGAGCTACATTAGATCATCTGTTGGATCGGACCACATGAGCCAGCCTTCACTCCCCACATGCATCAATGAGCCTTGGCCGCCCATGACCCTGTCGCCGGTTTACCCTGGTTCCTTCCTTGGACCACTTTTGATAGATACTGACCACTGCAGACCGGGAACACCCCACAAGAGCTGCAGTTTTGGAGATGCTCTGACCCAGTCGTCTAGCCATCACAATTTGGCTCTTGTCAAACTCGCTTAAATCCTCACGCTCGCCCATTTTTTCTGCTTCTAACACATCAACTTTGAGAATACAATGTTCACTTGCTGCCTAATATATCTCACCCACTAACAAGTGCCGTGATGAAGAGATAATCAATGTTATTTACTTCATCTGTCTGTGTTCATAATGTTATGCCTGGTCGGTGTGCACTCACACACTTATACCTAGGCCAGTTTTAAGTATCTCCAATTAACCTGACTGCATGTCTTTGGACTGTGGGAGGAAACCGGAGCTCCATGAAAAAACCCACACTGACACAGGGAAAACATGCAAACTACACAGAAGGAACCCAGGCCACTACAATCAATCACTGGAATCAAACCTAGAACCTTCTAGCTGTGAGGTGACAGTGCTACCCACTAAGCCACTGTCAACATAAAAGAAAGCTATATATTCCCGCAGGTATTATTACTGCTTACTTTTCTGTAAAGGTTTGTAAAATACAAAGTAAAGAAAGCATGTTCAGCCAGTATTTGCAATAGTTGCAGGGATCACATGATTGGTCAAATTAAACTTGTAAGCTGGCATAATGTATTTAATGCCATTAACAGGGCAAAGCAGAGGAAACCTTTCGATGCACCTTGGAACAATAAATAACAAAATTCAACAACTGATCTAACAACAAAGCCTAAGGCTTGTGAGGAGGACATTGAGTTCAAGGTTTAGCATTTATTGAGCTTGGTTCTTCATTTGCAAGTCAAACGTGTACAGTTTAATTATTATCTATAAACTTAATGACGGTAGTGATGGGCAGTAAACCTACAGTCAACAGGACTTACATATTCCTGGTAGATCAACTTAATGTATTTAAGGCGAAGATCTTCAACTCCGTCAGCCAGCATGTCGATGAGAGCAGCTTCTTTGTTGTTTTTCCCATATGCACCTGTATACGTAAGAACAATAAAGCTACTGTCACTACATTTTAAAAATATGAATCCATTTGAAATTATTCACTGGTATTGGTTCATTTTTACATTTTTAGGGAGGGCCACAAAATGTAGGGAAGTGTGCTGTCTAAATAGACTAATCCGACACTATTCCGCTAGCACATCAGTGCTGGGATTCTAAACGCTGGGCGTCCTCTAGCGAGCACAATCGGCATCAGTCTGCTGGGTGGAAAAACCAGACTAATAAATAGGTGGGGTCTTCAAGCACTCTGCAAGGACACTAGTTGGCAGCCCGAGGCGCCTGTGCAGAAGTGTAAAGGCTTGGAGATCGGTGCACACGTCGGAGGGGGGTGGAGCAGGTGAATATACGCATGCAATTGGGATTCCCAACAGTGAAAGACCAACTGGCTATGCTAAAAATCGAATGGAAAAAAGGGAGAAAATGCATAAAATAAATAATAATAATAATAAAAATAGACTAATACCAAAGTCGACTAGTAATTTGTGTGAAGTACATGGCATTTGATAAGTAATGAGTCTACAGGTTATTAGATTAGCCCCGCACTATTAAGCCCCCAGTTTGAGTCTCAACATTGCGACTGGCCTAATTGGGTGCTCTATAGACACAACTGGCCATGTCGGAGAGATGCAAAGAGAGGTGGCGGAACATTTGGAGTGCACTCTAGTCTGCACAGGCTGATGAAGAACAAAACCCATGTGATTTCAATCAGCATGGTAAGAACCTGAAATTATACTAGGTCTTAATCCAGTAAGCTGCCATATGGGTCTACCTGATGATTCATGTAACATGTAACCCTACCCAGTAAATTACAGGTGAATTCCTGTGTAAACCTGCATGCGTGAATGGATATGGAAGTTGATTTTGGGAACACCAATGCACAGCTTTGAGAGAATTAAAATGCTAATTTGAACCAAAGTAAACAAAAAAAAAAGATTTATTTAATTGAGGCATTTATTTCTAAAATTAGGCAAAATATATTCCTATTTTTAGAGCAATAAGCTAAAATGATAGCAATAATTTGTGTATGCTGCATTACACAGCCATTTTACAGTGTCTCAGCAGTTTCTTTCAATCATTAAGTATTTCTTTTTTATTTTTTCCCAGTTTTCCTCCCAATCTACTCAAATTTAGTTACCCACTTACATAACGCTTCCTCTCTACTGACGTCTATCCCCACTGCTGATTGAGGTGAGCAAGACTGACACGTGCAGTAGCCGACTGCATCTTTTCACCTGCACGAGGTGAGTTCACATGTAGATCAACTTTGTGTACAGAGAGCCACAGCCTGATTACATTACCCCTCGACCACTTGTAATCGCATCAGTTAATTGCAAGGTCCCTCTCCGGCTTCCCACCCTGTAGGAACAACATGCTGATCGTTGTTCATGTAAAGCCGAGTTTTGAACCAGCAAGTGCATTTTACCGCTGTGCAACCTGAGCAGCCAATCATGAAGTATTTACTCAGATTCCTGAACCCACAAACAGAAACATGTTTCAGTGACTCAAAGCTATATCACCAAGTATTACACAACGTTCTGTGAGAGCATTACGGAATTTAGCTGTGCAAACCCAGATGTAAATGTGTAACACAAATTACCATGTTGGCGTCCCAAATGCCTTAAAATGGCATTTGACTGAAAGAGAGCCAAGTTACCATCTTCAAATTTGGGCAGCTGTCCAAACACCTGCAAAATATAAAAAAATAATCAGGTCAGTAAATTAAATTAAATCTATTAAATCGAAGGTTCCACTGTATATACACAGATATGTGGTTTTTTACACCTCTTAGTAATGTGTAAAAAACACCTAATATTAATATCAAGGGTGTCCACAAACTTTTGGCAATATATGATATGTGAAACAGTAAGAATGATAAAACACTTACACAGGTTTTCTTCAGATCACCCTTCATCCACTCATCAAAGGTCACCACAACCTCCTTCCACTCCTGACCCTGGTCAGAAAGCATGATCCGGGCTGCATTGCATCGCCCTGCATAGTAAAGCTCATTATTATAGCATTAGCATTAACTTCTGAACAAATGCAGAATGAAAACAAGAATACAAAAGAATATAATGACAAGTGAAGTCACTGGTCATTTCATTTCTCCACCCAGCAGTGGGTTCTTACAAAGAGCCAACTGTCTCTGTAGAGTGCCTGACCTGCTCTGTGGTACTGCACTCTTAGTTTGGATTCATTAGTTATGAATAAAGTCTGTTTTGTGGATGATTAGAGAACTGCAGAGCACTTTCTTTATACACTGTTGTATAGCACTAATGCAAAATGCATTTAAATGTATTTTAATTACTAATTTAAAATGCATATTTCACTCATTTCACTCAAATGAAGAGATGTAATCTGCAAATCTGTGTGAAGTCAGAATGACTCTGCTGCAACTTTTCTTAATGCCAACCTTTGTCCCCGATCTGGGTCACAAACTGCCATCTGATTAACAATTTCAACAATGCTGGAATGTTGACTCCCAAATTTGTCAAGAACAATTAGTGTTATATATTCTTCTTTACAAGTAGTTGATTTGAAGCAGACAACCAAGTGCACTGATTATTTCCAAAAGGTAATAATACTAAATATAAAAAAAAATTTATAAGGAGTGCACAAGTTTGCATACCCTTAAAACAAAAATCACTGTGTAACAAGTTGTTTAGCTGGTTACGTTACATATTCGTGTCAGATCCACACTTGCCTCTAAGGCAGCTGACGGCAAAACCCACCAAAAGAGCTTTTGTATAACAAGACTGAAGAAGTCAGGCCTAAGTCATGAGATATGATTGTGGAGGAGATTAGGAAAACGGTTACATACCTCTTACTGCAAAGTATGTGATAGTGTAGGGTGCCACTGCGTTTATGGGAAGAAAAGGGAAAGAAAGTAAATTCTCATGCAGATACACCCCCAAAATAAACACAAATGGTAAGTAGTTTCCTAATTTAATGCAACACAAAATGAAGTCTACAAGCATGTTGCTGCAGACAAAGCAGCACAAGGTTTTCCATTGAATAAGGTCAAAAAGTTGTCATGCAAGTTTTAACAGCAGATATCACTACACTTTGCTTAATAGTCCTTTATATATTTTACCTTCACTTCCCAACTTGCACTTGGAGCTGTTTGTATGACCACAAACTGAGAATCAGTCTAAATCACGTGTCAAACTCAAGGCCTGCGGGCCAAATCCAGCCCATGTCATTTGATGTGGCCCGTGAGAGCTTAAAAGACGTATGATTTCTTAAAATACACTGTAAAATCGTACATAAACTGCATCTCCCACAATGCATGCCGATTTTGAGACCAGCAAGGTGACTGCATCCCGCCACTAGACGGCAGTGTTTCCACATCAGTGTCACACAGTTTTCAACAAGTGATGTTGAGAAATATTTACAAATAATCTCGAAAGAAGAGAAAATTAAAGCAGAAGGAAGAGAATTTAATGAAAGATGGGAAAGTGAATACAAGTTTAAAGAAAAACCAGTACGTCTCTTGTGTTATGAGGCCGTGTCTGTGGTAAAGGAGTACAATACAAATGTAGATATACATTATAAATATACAGTATCGATTTGGCATTTTGACACCAAACACAGAATTTTGCCTCCAAGGAAAACAACAAATTGTCCAAGAATTAAAAGGCGACTGCAATCACAGCAGGATACAATACAATCGTGACATATACAAGGTATGACACGCATGGTTTGTTTGTAAAAAGTATTTAGCTTTTTGTTTGTGTTTACTATATTTTTGTTTCTAGACACAGATTGTGTTTACCTCAGGCAATATTATACAATTCAAATGATACTAACTACTCTTGTCTAATATTTAACCTATAATTGATCTATCTTGTAATATAGCCAAAGAGAAAGGTTGCTTTGGTTAACAATTGATGCATTCAAGTTCAACTCAGTTCAACTGCACTGTGTAATTATTCTTTGCACTGTGTGACCATGTTATGTAACGTGGCTTTGAGCCAAGAGCCGTTACATCCACCCAGACGCTCCATTCTGACATGCTTCTAAACAGATATTGTCTAGTGTTGCTACTGTTTGGGTTTACATCATATCCGTATCCTATTGTGTGTTTATTTAATGATGTCATTGGTACAGTTTTTAATCATTATGGATGGCTTATGTCTGGAAACTGCCATTAACACAAGCTTGAATATGCAGCAAGAAAAGAATTAAAGGGGCATATTGAATCCAAATACACCTATTACAGGAAAACCAAGACTGCAGTTATGCACTGCCAAGAAAACTGGTTTGTCTAGTTTCCGGTTTGTTCAAGTTGCTTGGCAGTGTTTTGTCCATCACAGACAAAAGCGGTCCTATGTGAACGACAAACATAAAGTACACTAATAAGGCTTGATATAAGCCTACGGACAAAATAATGCAAATAGAACCACACCACTCTGTGACCCAACAGTACAGGGACCCGACAAGCAGAGTCAATATTGTGATTACAAATAGGAGAAATTTATTGTGTTTTAATGTTAGACATGAAATCTGGTGGGACCTATTGCTAGGGCGACACAGCTGTGTTTTTACAGCAACGGTGTTCAGTTTCATTGCAACAATCACAATGCACACTTTGACTGATTGTCTACATCTGAGGTGCTCACTGCAAAGAACTACCCAGTACTGTAATGACTGAATCTAAATATCAAAATGCATTAACAGTACAGCTCTGACTGTGATTTTTGTCTTTCGTTAGGACAATTTATTAAAATAGACTATTACACTAGCCAACCATCACCGAGATTCAGGTTCAAATCTCAGCACTGTCTTCGGCTGTCAAGGTGGGTCGTATTTACAGAAATGATTGGCTATGTCTAAGAGTGGCTGGCCAAAGTCGTGTGATGGTTTGGCACCCTGTCTAGGATTCCTGCCTTGCGCCCAGTGTTTTCAAGTAAAACTGGACCAGCCACAACTCTGACCTTGATAAAGTGTTTGATGCAAATAAAATTTAACTTTGATTACGGTGCTGTGTGGTTATTTTTTTAATGTATTGCTTCTAATTATATCAGTTAATGACCTTAAAACTCTCACTGGCCACATTATTAGGAACACCACACTAATGTTGGGTAGTAGTATGGTAAGCACATTGCAGCTGTTATTAAGTGGGTAAACAAATGACCATTAAGAGATGCATGGCATGCATGTATCTAATAAACTTGTCTTTAGCTTTATGTTAGTATATCTGGTCAGTCTGTTTACAAAAACATCCAGTGGAATATCACAATCTGATTACATTTGCAGAGCAACAAGTAGCTGGTTGGATCTGGAACAGTTGTGTTTTTGTGTTGTTTAATGTTGTTAGTTTGCAAATTATGTTTCCTTTTAGACAGATATTTTTGCAAACTGAATAAATGTTGCACTAATACATGCAGAAATGGTGCAAATGAAATTGTGTAAGTTACAAATTGTGGAACTGATTTCATAACTACAAACTGCAACACAGTTTAAAAAAGCGTCCAGAATATAAATTCTGCATGTAAACAAGCTCGTGCATTAGTTATGTCTACAAAATACAACCGAATAACGACTAAAATCAATAAAAGTACTTACTTGTTGTAGAAATGTCGGGTTGTACAGTGTAAGTCTCTGGGTGTCTGGACGTGAAGTGCACACACGAAGGTGGGATGTGCTTCTTTTATAAGCTATTTTTGATGTCATGCTAAAATGGCAGGACTGACGAATGAATCGGTTCATGCAAGAACTCATTTTCTTTACGCAACAAACAGCGTTTCCTAATTTTCAACTTCCGTTTTATTCAGACTGGACTGAACTAAGATACATAATGGTGTGTAAATTGTTAAAACAACTGTAGTATGGTCTGGTTTACAGTAAACTTTGCCATTCGCCAGGCGAATCGATTCCCAAGTAGACCAAAGAATCGGAGAATCGGATGTTGAGTCAATTCCGTGTTGTATTTGATCCTATTTTTAGTGCCTAATTATTCTGTTTGCTTGTAAAACCAGTGTTGCCACACTGGCGCATTGATTTCTAATTTTAATGACACTGTCTAAGTTGAACTACTTAACGTTGTGTATAAATTATAGTTTTTTATTACAGAGTTGCTTAAACACATTTCCTGAAATGTCCTCTCCTTTTCTCAAAACACTAAACACAAAACCCACAATGTAAGTTCCTTTTACAAAACCTCTGACCTGTCTTGCAAAATCAAACATCAACTTAAAACTATTTTATCTTTGCTCAAAACCAAACACTGCTGTCAAAATACACACAAAGCCAGCCAATGCATGAACACTACACAGCAGTTATTACACACTACATAAAACAATACAAAACACTACACAGCAGTCATTACACACTACATAAAACAATACAAAACACTACACAGCAGTCATTACACACTACATAAAACAATACAAAACACTACACAGCAGTCATTACACACTACATAAAACAATACAAAACACTACACAGCAGTCATTACACACTACATGAAACAATACAAAACACTACACAGCAGTCATTACACACTACATGAAACAATACAAAACACTACACAGCAGTCATTACACACTACATAAAACAATACAAAACACTACACATCAGTCATTACACACTACATAAAACAATACAAAACACTACACAGCAGTCATTACACACTACATAAAACAATACAAAACACTACACATCAGTCATTACACACTACATGAAACAATACAAAACACTACACATCAGTCATTACACACTACATAAAACAATACAAAACACTACACAGCAGTCATTACACACTACATGAAACAATACAAAACACTACACATCAGTCATTACACACTACATGAAACAACACAAAACACTACACAGCAGTCATTACACACTACATAAAATACAAAACACTACACAGCAGTCATTACACACTACATAAAACAAAACACTACACAGCAGTCATTACACACTACATAAAACAATACAAAACACTACACAGCAGTCATTACACACTACATGAAACAATACAAAACACTACACAGCAGTCATTACACACTACATGAAACATTACAAAACACTACACAGCAGTCATTACACACTACATAAAACAATACAAAACACTACACAGCAGTCATTACACACTACATAAAACAATACAAAACACTACACAGCAGTCATTACACACTACATAAAACAATACAAAACACTACACATCAGTCATTACACACTACATGAAACAACACAAAACACTACACAGCAGTCATTACACACTACATAAAACAATACAAAACACTACACAGCAGTCATTACACACTACATAAAACAATACAAAACACTACACAGCAGTCATTACACACTACATGAAACATTACAAAACACTACACAGCAGTCATTACACACTACATAAAACAAAACACTACACAGCAGTCATTACACACTACATGAAACAATACAAAACACTACACAGCAGTCATTAGATAAGGAGAATATTGCCTGTGATGTAGATGAAGTCCGGTGGCCTGACCGAGCCCAGAGGCGTCTATATATAATGTATGTGTTAGCCATGAATACTTAAAATGTTTGAGCTCTGCTGGGAATGCAGAACAAACCTAAATCAAAAAAATAAAATAAAACACTAATGTCTTAGTTAATTTTTTTATTTTTAACAAATAACCTGTATGTTTCAGTTAGTACAAGAATACGAACCATTATTACATCTTAGAAAAAAGTATCCAAGTATAGAAAGTGTACTGTTTTGCAAAAGACTAAAGAACTAAATGCTGCTTTTATCTACATTCATTAATCTGCTGCTGTTTTACTGCTTGCCGTTGCCGTTGATGGGCAGTTTCTTGTAGGCATCGGAGTCCATGTAAGCCTTGATTTTGGGACGAGCTGACATCTTCTCCACGAAACTTTTCAGGGCGGGGTGGGAGTCCAGACAGGTGGGGCTCAGAACCTTCTGATTCAGCAGCACATCAAACAGACTGTAATCTGCCAAGGAGATCTGAGAGCAGAGGAACAAAACACCAAAAGTAAGCCACAGACAGAAGTTACAACCACTGTACTAATCCTTATAACAAAACATCAAATAATACAGTTCTTTACTGCACTGTAGTCTCTCCTGTCAAATCTGATTTAACAGACATCATATTAGCTCATGAGTTAAACAAAGCCAGCACTAAGTTGTAGCCTAGTGGTCAAGGTACTGGACTAGTAATTGAAAGGTTGATGGTTCAAGTCCCACCACTGCCAGGTTGCCACTTTTCGGGCCTTGAGCAACCCCCTGTAAACCTTGATTGCTTAGACAGTATACTGTCATAGTTCTGTAAGCTGCTTTGAATAAAAAGTGTCTCCTAAATGCCAGAAATGTAAATGTCAGCACTAATCCAATCAACAAACTTGCAGAGGTGGAAAGAGTACTAAAATATTGTACTCAAGTAAAAGTACTATTACTTTAATGATTTTTTACTTAATTACGAGTAAAAAGTCTAAAAATCTACTCAAGTAAAAAGTAAAAAGTAACTCATTTAAAATGTACTCAGAGTAAACGTTACTTCGTTACTTTAACAGAAGAAGGGACGTAATTTTCCAACAGAAGTTGATAGATGAATGATACAGCAGACTACACACAGCTCACCAGCCATGCAGCATATTAGCAGTTCATGTGTGGATTTAACCTCTACACACCTAACAGACTGCAACTGCTGTTATCAATTCAAAACAGCATTATTTCTGTTTATCCTCAATAAAAGGGTTACAAAAACAAACTAAAACAGCAGAATCTCACAATCACATTTATGCTGTCCGTTTTACTTAAATAAATACTCAAAAATAAATGAACATAAAAAAATCACAATATTTCATAATGCTTTGCTATCGTTGCAAAATGAAAGCCAACCGTAAACAGCAGAACCGCGACCCAGATCAGTCACACAGCAACAGAAAATCATAACCACTTATCTGCTTACCTGATCTACGTATATGCATGTGTTGTTCCATTAGGGATATAATCCACTTTATATAAGACCATCTTGTATGTTTCCAGAATATATAAATTCATACCCAACTTTCCCGGTAAAAAGCTTAAATTGGTGATTCGTTCACTAAACTGTCATTTATAGAACAACCAATGAAGAAAAAGATTGAAATTCCGCCCAGAATGTGAATTCTGAAGCTCTGATTGATTTATACATCTGAATCTCTTCACCAAATGAACCGATTCATGGAGTTGTTTATGCACAACATCATAATGAAACAGAGTGAGTCGTTTCTGACTCGTTAACTCAGTGATTCAGTTCGCAAGCCCGACTCTAAAGCACACAAATGCGTAAATGCTCAGCGGGCCGGATCGAACAGCCTAACGGGCCGGTTTAATGTCGAGTTTTTTATTGTTTTCTTTTTTTTTTTTTACTCAGTAACGGATGTTATTTAAAATGTAGCGAATTACAATTCTTAATACAAAACATACTTAAGTAAAAGTAAAATTACAGGTTGTAAAATCTACTTACACAAACAATCTAAGTACACAAAAAAACGACTCAATTACAGTAACGCGAGTAAATGTAATTTGTTACTTTCCACCTCTGCAAACTTGATATTAATAGTAATTAAGGTGGACTCGTCTTCATTTTTATTTTTTCCTCATTAAAAGCCACTCTCTTGGACAGGGGCTTGAAAAACTGTACTAGGCATGACTAAAGTAAAACTAGATGGTGATTAACCTTCTTGCCTCTGCATCACCAACTCCTGCTGTCTGTTTGAGGTGCTGCGGTTGACAAGCATAGTGTGGTTCCATGAAATGTACTCAGATTTTGAACAAATTGAACCTACTGGACCAGTATGGATCTTGTGCAAATTGCTTGCTAAGAGGGACAAAAGGGGCCTTTAATAGGCCAAACTAGTTTTTCCATTGTTAGTGGAAAAGGACTATGACTACATTTGAAGTAAATCTTAACACCAGGCAAAGTAAGAAAAACAAACTGTTTGGTAGTATGGAGGAATCAGAAATGTTGTGCAGTAATACAGTACCGAGTCTCCAACGAGGAAGCCAGTCTTGTTCTTCTTCAGCACACACTCAAACTTGCAGAGATGGTTGGGCAGGTCTTTGATGTATGCATCTTTGCCAGTTTCCTGAGAAAGTAGAAATGATATTCATTCATTCATTTAGTTTTACCACCACTTTATCCTTTTAAGGGTCACAGTGGGTACAATTCACCAGGCAAAAGACAGACGCGTGCACGCACGCATGCACACACACTTATACCTATGTTAATTTTAGCATCTCCAATTAACCTGACTGCATGTCTTTGGACTGTGAGAGGAAACTGGAACTCTATGACAAAACCCAAACTGATACAGGGAGAACATGCCAACATCACACAGAAAGGAACCAGACGGCTACAATTAATCATAGTAATCAAACCTAGAACCTGCTTGCTGTAAGGTGACGGTGCTACCCACCAGGTCACTGTGCTACCATAAAAGAAAAAAGAATAGTATTTTTCTCTTCCTGTAGGTATTATTTCTGCTTACTTTTCTGTAGAGGTCATGAAATACAAAGTAAAGAAAGCATGTTCAGCCAGTATTTGCAATATTTGCAGGAATCACAAGGTTTTGTCAAATTATTGCTCTATTTTTAGACAAAACTTGTAAGCTGGCATAATGTAATGTATTTAATGCCATTGACAGGGCAAAGTAGAGGAAAACCTTTCGGTGCACCTTGGAACAATAAATTACAAAAACTGATGTCCAAATAAAGAAGAACGTCTAAAAGATCTAACAACAAAGTATACTTTCTAAAGGCTTGCACTGTGCTAAGTGTAGCATTAAATGCTGGTTTAGATGGGTCTAAAGTCAGACAGCATTACTAAACATCTTGCCACAACAGGACTTACATATTCCTGGTAGATCATTTTAATGTATTTACTGCGAAGATCTTCAACTCCGTCAACCAGCATGTCGATGAGAGCAGCTTCTTTGTTGTTTTTCCCATACGCACCTGAATATGGACAATGAAGCTATAGTCACTACATATTATTAAATATAAATACGATTTTAATGTCATGTTTTACACACTTTTGTTACATTCATGACAGGACAGGTAGTTACTGGTTACACAAGACTCATCAGTTCAAGTTTTTAATGGCAAACACAGTCGTGGACAATTTTGTATCTCCAATTCACCTCACTTGCACTTGGACTGTGGGAGGAAACCCACGCAGACACGGGGAGAACAAGAAAACTCCACACAGAAAAGATCCGGACCGCTCCACCTGGGAATCGAACCCAGGGCCTTCTTGCTTTGAGGTGACAGTGCTACCCACTGAACCATCATCACTGTCTTTTAAAAATATAAATCTATTTTATTCACTGGTGATGGTTGACTTTTAGGGAAGGGCACCAATTCCAGGGAAAGGTACTGTCAAAATAGAGTAATCCCAAACTAGACATTTATGTGAAGGATATTACCTTTAATAAGTCAAAATTTAATGTATATTTATGGCCATTAAAATAAAAAAGCTTGCACTCCTGTGCCACAGTGGGCTAATAAATTAGCCCAGTATTAAAAGACTGGCCTAATTGGGTGCTCTACAGACACAATTGGCCATTATGGAGAGGTGCAAGGGAAGTGGAAGGACATTTGGAATACACTCATGGAAGTCAGGAATGTATTTTATAGCTTTATGTATAAGTCTGCACAGGCTGGTGAAAAACTCATGTAATTTTAATTAACATAGTAATTACCTGTAAGATTTATTTAATTGATATTCCTATTTTTAGAGCAGTAATTTGTGTACGCTGCAATACAAAGACGTTTTACAGTGTCTCAGCAGTTCTTGTCAATCATCAAAGTATTTTTATTAATTTCTTTCCCAAATTTTCCTCCCAATCTAGTTGCATCCAATTACCCGATTGCATTACGCTTCCTCTGTACTGATGCTGATCCCCACTGCTGATTGAAGAAAGCAAGACACGTGTGCAGTAGCCGATTGTATCTTTTCACCTGCATGAGGCGAGTTCATATGTTGATCAGCCTTGTGCACAGAGAGCCACACCCTGATCACATTTTTCCTCAACTCTGTGCAGGTGCCATTAATCAGCCAGCAGAGGTTATAATTGCATCAGTTATATATAAATAAGTTATATGAGGTCCTTACCCGGCTTCCCACTCTGTATGAACAACAAGACAATCGTTGAAGCCGTGGGGCAAGCAATAGCCTAGTGGTTAAGGCACAGGACCAGTAATCCAAAGGTTGGTGGTTCAAGCCCCACCACTGCCAGGCTGCTGCTGTTGGGCCCTTGAGCAAGGCCCTTAACCCACAGTTGCTCAGACTGTATACTGTAACTGTAATGTAAGTCGCTTTGGATAAAGGCGTCTGCTAAATGCTGAAAATGTAAATGTGTTTCAAACCAACAAGTTTGAAATGTCAGGTCTGGTGTGCTAGCGTGTTTTACCGCTGTGCCACCTGAGCGGCTTATCATAAAGTATTTACTCAGATTCCTGAACCCACAAACAGAAACATCTGTTTCAGTGACCCAAAGCTAAATCACTGAGTATTACACAATGTTCTGTGAGAGCATTAAGGAATTTACTTGTGCAAACCCAGATGTAAATGCTGTGCAAGTGTAACACAATTTACCATGTTCACGGCCCAAATGCCTCAAAATGGCATTTGACTGAAACAGAGTCAGGTCACCATCTTCAAATTTGGGCAGCTGTCCAAACAACTAAAAATATTAGAAATAAAGGTCAGTGAAAAGGTGGTTTTAAAACAACCCCCCCCCCCCCCCCAAACATTAGATCCTAAACTACAGTTTTTCTCGATTGTTTACACACAAATACGGGTACTTGAGACACAATGACCATAACATGTAACTCATGCACCAACCCCCTGAACCAATTATGCTAAACTACAAGTACAAATTGCACAAACACTTTGTTTGTACAAACACTCAAATTGCAGTTCTAAAACACGCTTTTTTCAAAACACTACACACAATTTTCTGCATTTGGCACAATTTTCATGAAGAAAATCTCTTGTTTTCACAAGAAACACACTGTTATTCAAAACTCTACAGTTAATTGCCCTACTATGCACACTGACTCATCACATGGGCAAACACCCGTCACACAGGTTTACACTTAGCAATCAGAGCTTTAGCATGAAAGGGCAACAGGTGAGCTCTTCGGTTTTGGAGCAATGGATGCCAACATTGGAAACAGAGGCAGAGCCAGAGGAGTGAGAGTAAGAGGAGGAGGAAGGGGATGACGAGGACGAGGAAGGCCAAGGACCGTAATCTCTGATGAGATCCGAGCCACTTTGGTTGACCATGTGGTCAACCATGGTCTAACAATGAGGGAGGCTGTGCAAAGAGTACAGCCAAATTTGAGCAGGTACACTGTAGCATCCATCATCCGGACTGAGAAATCCGAAATGAGAATAGGTAAGAAATCTACTCTCACTACAAAACTGCAGTACTGCATATCAATACAGTACTCAATGAGTACAGTAGTACAGTATTGCCTATGGACTGTTCTGTAGGACTGTAAAACTAAAGTATGTTTCAAGTATTTGGGAATTGTATTCCTACTTTGTAGTCCTACACAGTATTTACAGTATTTTACTATTTGTATTGCAGAACTGAAAGATTACCAACACAAGGTGGACGGAAACCTCTTCTGTCTCCTGAACAGGAAACTGAAATCATGAACATGGTCCTAGAAAATAACGCCATAACATTACAGCAAATACAAAGAAAAATAATAGAAAACAATGAGATATTTCAAAATATTGATATTGTAAGCTTATCAACGCTGGACCCTGTCTTGCGCAGAAATAATCTGAGGATGAAGCAGGTCTACAGGGTGCCAATTCAGAAAGAGTAAAAAAAATTGAGATATAACTACAGTGCCTTGCAAAAGTATTCAGCCCCCTTGAACTTTTCAACCTTTTGCCACATTTCAGGCTTCAAACATAACGATATGAAATTGTAATTTTTTGTGAAGAATCAACAACAAGTGGGACACAATCGTGAAGTGGAACGAAATTTATTGGATATTTTAAACTTTTTTTAGAAATAAAAAACTGAAAAGTGGGGCGTGCAATATTATTCAGCCCCCTTGCGTTAATACTTTGTAGCGCCACCTTTTGCTGCGATTACAGCTGCAAGTCGCTTGGGGTATGTCTCTATCAGTTTTGCACATCGAGAGACAGAAATTTTTGCCCATTCTTCCTTGCAAAACAGCTCGAGCTCAGTGAGGTTGGATGGAGAGCGTTTGTAAACAGCAGTTTTCAGCTCTTTCCACAGATTCTCGATGGGATTCAGGTCTGGACTTTGACTTGGCCATTCTAACCCCTGGATACGTTTATTTGTGAACCATTCCATTGTAGATTTTGCTTTATGTTTTGGATCATTGTCTTGTTGGAAGATAAATCTCCGTCCCAGTCTCAGGTCTTTTGCAGACTGCAACAGGTTTTCTTCCAGAATGGTCCTGTATTTGGCTCCATCCATCTTCCCATCAATTTTAACCATCTTCCCTGTCCCTGCTGAAGAAAAGCAGGCCCAAACCATGATGCTGCCACCACCATGTTTCACAGTGGGGATGGTGTGTTCAGGGTGATGAGCTGTGTTGCTTTTACGCCAAACATAACGTTTTGCATTGTGGCCAAAAAGTTCGATTTTGGTTTCATCTGACCAGAGCACCTTCTTCCACATGTTTGGTGTGTCTCCCAGGTGACTTTTTATAGATATCTTTGAGAAATGGCTTTCTTCTTGCCACTCTTCCATAAAGGCCAGATTTGTGCAGTGTACGACTGATTGTGTCCTATGGACAGAGTCTCCCACCTCAGCTGTAGATCTCTGCAGTTCATTCAGAGTGATCATGGGCCTCTTGGCTGCATCTCTGATCAGTCTTCTCCTTGTTTGAGCTGAAAGTTTAGAGGGACGGCCGGGTCTTGGTAGATTTGCAGTGGTCTGATACTCCTTCCATTTCAATATGATCGCTTGCACAGTGCTCCTTGAGATGTTTAAAGCTTGGGAAATCTTTTTGTATCCAAATCCAGCTTTAAACTTCTCCACAACAGTATCTCGGACCTGCCTGGTGTGTTCCTTGGTCTTCATGATGCTCTCTGCGCTTTAAACAGAACTCTGAGACTGTCACAGAGCAGGTGCATTTATACGGAGACTTGATTACACACAGGTGGATTCTATTTATCACCATCAGTCATTTAGGTCAACATTGGATCATTCAGAGATCCTTACTGAACTTCTGGAGTGAGTTTGCTGCACTGAAAGTAAAGGGGCTGAATAATATTGCACGCCCCACTTTTTAGTTTTTTATTTCTAAAAAAAGTTTAAAATATCCAATAAATTTCGTTCTACTTCACGATTGTGTCCCACTTGTTGTTGATTCTTCACAAAAAATTACAATTTCATATCGTTATGTTTGAAGCCTGAAATGTGGCAAAAGGTTGAAAAGTTCAAGGGGGCTGAATACTTTTGCAAGGCACTGTATGTGCAAGTAAGTCCTATACAGTCCCACAATTGATGCATACTCTCAACACTGTATAAATTATACATATTTCAGTATTGTAGTCATAATGATTGTGCTTCACAATAGTGACCACTCCATGTATATTTCTGATATTGTCATGTGTGTTTCAGAGAGTCCTTGAGCTAGAGGTGGCTGCAGTGGAGCACCAGTTCATCTTCATTTATGAGGTTGGATTCAACCTCACAAAAAGACGAAGGAGGGGAAGGAATATCATCGGCCAGCGTGCCATTGTTGAAGTCCCTGGCCAGCGCGGAGGGAACATCACAATGTGTGCAGCAATTACCCACCACGGCGTCATCCATCACCATGCAACCCTTGGCCCCTAAAACACTGCCCATCTGATCACATTCCTGGACACCCTACACAACACACTCATTCCACCAGATCAGATAGACGGCCCAGAGCAGCTCAGGTACGTTGTCATTTGGCCCACTCATGCTTTTCAGTTTTTTATCCCCCTCCATATTCTCCATTCCTCAATCCTATTGAGGAATTTTTTTCTGCCTGGAGATGGAAAGTGTATGACCTAAATTCACAAACGCGTATACCCCTTCTCCAAGCTATGGAAGACGCTTGTGGAGATATAGCAGTTGATGCTGTTCATGGCTGGATTCGCCATGCTAGGCGATATTTCCCCCGCTGCTTGGCCAGGGAAAACATTGCTTGTGGCTATGCCTGTGGCCAGCCCGAAACAGAAGAGAGGATGCAGCATATTTTTTTTTTTTTTTTGTACTGTAACTGTATACAGTAAATTCTTCTGTTGTTTTGTATGTAGACCACTGTATGTGCAACTTTGTGTTGGTTGGGATGTACACTGTGTACATTGTTTTTGTGGGAAAAATACAATATATTTGTTACTGTGTATTTGTGTGTTCTGAGTATAAAAACAATATTCCAAAATATTTCACAACACATTTATGTATGTACGGTCTGTAGTAAGTGTAACACTGAACAAAAAAGGCCTAAGTCATTATAATAAATGGAGAAGAAGTGTTTTCCATTCATCATAGTGTTTTACATTGAGCACATCAGTGTTCAACTGGTTCTTATAAATGTCTATTCATATGATGGTTTGTGTGTGTCATCTGAAAACAAAATACCATTTTGAGAAGAGATAACATTGTTTTGAATGTAGTTTCATTTTGCAGGAGTATTGAGGGGTTTTGCCCATTGTGTGTGTGTTTTTTTATTTGAGTTCTGAGAGTATGAGGCATGCTTTCAGAAAATGCGTGTAAACAATCAAGAAAAACTGTAACGTTGGGTTTATTGTTACCGTATTTTACACTTTCTGTGTAAAATAATGACATTCAACTAATCTTACACAATCACGTTCTGAAATTTTGCTAGTTTTAAAAATTCTGCACAACACTGCACAAAGCTAAAAGAAAAAAATTTAAAGGCCAGTTCCACTGTGTATACAGTACATAGATATATGATTTTCTACATTTTGTAGTAATGAGTGTTTCTAAGACTATCAATAATTATCAGGGGTGTCCACAAACCTTTGACAATATATGATATGTGGAACAGTAAGAATACTGATAAAACACTCCACTCATCAAAGGTCACCTGAACCTCTTTCCACTCCTGACCCTGATCAGAAAGCATGATCCGGGCTGCATTGCATCGCCCTGCATAGTAAAGCTCATTACTGTAGCATTAACTTCTGAACAAATGCAGAATGTAAACAAGAATACAAAATAATATAATAACAGTTTTACATCACGAGTTAATGTAACACATGTTTACCACACAATCATGACACCCACACTGGCCAAGCAGGGGTGCAAGAAAGCCACTGGTCATTTCATTTCTCCACCCAGCAGTGGGTTCTTACAAAGAGCCAACTGTGTCTGTAGAGTGCCTGACCTGCTCTGTGGTACTGCACTCTTAGTTTGGATTCATTAGTTGTAAATAAAGTCTGTTTTGTGGATGATTAGAGAACTGCAGAGCACTTTCTTGATTTATTAATGCAAAATGTATTCAAAGGTTCACATTTTGCATATTTCACTCATTTTGAAATGAAGAGCTGGTAATCTGGAAATGTGTGTAGTCAGAATGACTCTGCTGCAACTTAACGTCATGCATGAAAGCCAATCTTTGTCCCCAATCTGTGTCAAGAACAATCAGTGTTGTAAATTTTCTTTATGAGTAGTTGCTTTAAAGCAGACACACAAGTGCACTGATTATTTCAAAAGCTAATAATACTAAATATCAAAAAATTAATACATCATTTGTATTTATTGGCACTGTTTACCTTTAAAAGTTTGCATACCCTTACAACAAAAATCATTGTGTACCAAGCCATTTACTCGGATCCGCACATGCCTCTAAGGCAGCTGACGGCAAAACCCACCAAAAGAGCTTTTGTATGACAAGACTGAAGAAGTCAGGCCTAAGTCATGAGATATGATTGTGGAGGAGATTAGGAAAACGGTTACATACCTCTTATTGCAAAGTATGTGATAGTGTAGAGTGCCACTGCGTTTAGGGGTAGAAAAGTTTTAAGTTTCAAGTTTATTTGTCATTTGTACAAATGTTAGCAGCAGTTGTACATTGAAATGTGTGTTGGGAGGCTCGGGAACTCTACGAGTGTGCTATAATAAAGTACAAATAAGATAAAAGTACAAGTACAAATAAAAATACAAATAAGATAACAATATAATAAACAGTCTTTTAAAAGTATATAATATATAAACAAGGAAGAAAAATATAGAAAAATATATGTAAAAACAATTGCAGTTAAAGTGCAAATTTGCATTGTAAACAAAGTGAAAATTGCAGTAAATGTAAACATTGACCCATAGTAGACATTGCAGGCGTTATGGATATTTCACAGACAAGATTAATAATGGCTGTTAATAATGCTAATAGTAATAATAGAAATACTGATGATAATAATAATAATACTGCAGGATAGATTGAAGTTCAGATTGCCACATCATGTTTTGAAGTAATGTGGTATTAATATTAATATTGCACATGCCCAAAGTGTGAGTGTTATGAAATGTGAGTGTTGATGAGTAACTGAAAAAGGGGTTAGTTATTATTATGCATTGTTTAGCATTCTGATGGCTTGTAGGAAAAAGCTGTTCTTTAGCCTACTGGTCCTGGCTTTTATGCTGCGGTAGCGTCTGCCTGATGGCAGTTTTGTGAACAGTCCGTGTGCAGGGTGGGTGTGGTCTGAGGTAATTTTTGAAGCCTTCTTTAGACAACGGCTTCGGTAGATGTCCTGTAAGGCTGGCAGCTTGTGACCAATGATGACCTCGGCTGCTCTCACAACTCTCTGAAGGGCCTTGCGGTCATGGAGAGAGCAGTTTCCATACCAGACAGGTATGCAGCCTGTTAGTAAACTTTCAATGGTGCATTTGTAAAAGTTTTTCAGAATTTTGGGTGGGAGACCAAACTTCCTGAGCCTGCGGAGAAAGTACAGTCTTTGACGAGCAGACTTAATCACTGACTTAGTGTGGAGGGACCAAGTCAGGTCATCAGTGAGGTGTACTCCGAGGAACTTGGTTGACCTGACTCGTTCCACAGCAGCTCCTCTGATGTACAAGGGGGTGTGTTCATCCTCTTGCCGCTTCCTGTAGTCTACAATCATCTCATTTGTTTTGCTGATGTTGAGGTGAAGGTTGCTGTGGCTGCACCATTCAGCCAGCTCTCTGACCTCTTCTCTGTAGGCCGTCTCGTCACCGTTCGTGATGAGGCCCAGGACAGTGGTGTCGTCAGCAAACTTAAGTATGATGTTAGAGCTGTGTTTAGCAACACAGTCATGAGTGAAGAGAGAGTACAGGAGGGGGCTGAGAACACATCCCTGTGGAACTCCTGTGTTAAGAGTCAGGGTGGAGGAAATGTGGTCACCAATCCTTACCACTTGAGGTCTGCTCGATAAAAAGTCCAAAATCCAATTGCAAAGATTGGTGTTGAGTCCAAGGTCGTTGAGTTTAGTGGCGAGTTTCATTGGGATTATGGTGTTGAATGCTGAGCTGTAGTCGATGAATAGCATCCGCTATTCTAGAAAAGGGAAAGAAAGTAAATTCTCATGCAGATAAAATAAACACAAATGGTAAGTAGTTTCCTTATTTAATGCAACACAAAATGAAGTAGACAAGCATGTTGCTGCACAATTTAAACCCTGCTTAGACAAAGCAGCACAAGGTTTTCCATTGAATAAGGTATCCTCTGCAGATATGTTATGAAGTTTTAACAGCAGATATCACTACACTAAGCTTAATAGTCCTTCACTTATTTTACCTTCACTTCCCAACTTGCACTTGGAGCTGTTTGTATGACTACAAACTAAGAATCAGTCTAAATGATACAAAAAAGTATGAAGCGTTTGTGTCACTATAATGTTATGTTTCTACACACAGATTGTGTTTACCTTAGGCAATGCTATACAATTCAAATAATACTAACTAATGATTAACCTATAATAGAGAAAGGTTGATTTGGTTAACAATTGATGCATTCAAGTTACACTCAGCTCAATTACACTGTGTAATTATTCTTTTCAATGTGTGACCATGTTATGTAACGTGGCTTTGAGCCAAGAGACGTTACATCCACCCAGACGCTCTATTTTCACTAGGCGCTTCTAGGCGGATATTGTTTAGTGTTACTACTGTTTTGGTTTACACCATAGCCGTATCCTGCTATTGTGTATTTATTCAGTGATGTAACTGGTACCGCTTTGAATCTTTATGGACGGCCTATGTCTGGAAATTGGCATCAACACAAAATAATATGATTTATTTTTTTAAGAATTTGCAGCAGAAAAAAGAATTAAAGGGGTGGAAAAAAGCTTGTGTTTAAAGCATATTGAATCCAAATACACCTATTACAGGAGAACCAAGTTATGCATAGTCTACTCTAGAAAACTAGTTTGTCTACTTTCCAGTTTAAGTTGCTTGGCAGTGTTTTGTCCATCACAGACAAAATCACCCATATGTGAAAAACATTCACAAAGCACACAAATAAAATAATGCAAATAGAACCACACCAGTCTGTGACCTAACAGTACAGAGCCCCGACAAGCAGTCAATACTGTGATTAACATTAAAACACAATTAATTTCTTCTATTTGTAGACATGAAATCTGGTGGGACCTATTGTACAGTTTCATTTCATTCACAAAGACACTTGAAACTGATGCATGGTAGCTTGACTTAAGGGAGGGGATTGTCTACATCTAAGGTGCTCACTGGAAAAACTACCCAGTACTGTAATAACTGAATCTAAATATCAAAATGCATTAACAGTACAGCTCTGACTGTGATTTTTGTCTTTTGTTTCAAAGTTCCTGGTGTTAGGACAATTTATTACAGTAGACTATTACGCTGGCCAACCATTGCTGAGATCCGGGTTCAAATCTCAGCACTGTCTTCGGCTGTCCAGGCAGGTCGTCTTTACAAATGATTGGCTATGTCTGAGAGTGGCTGGCCAAAGCCGTGTGATGGTTTGGCACCCTGTCCGGGGTTCCTGCCTTGAGTGTTTTCAGGTAAAATTGGAACAGCCACAACTCTGACCTTGATAAAGTGGTTGATGCAAATAAAATGTAACTTTGATTATGGTGCTATGTGTGTGTTTTAATGAATTGCTTCTAATTATATCAGTCAATGACATTTAAACTCTTACTGGCCACATTATTAGGAACACCACACTAATGTTGTAGTAGTATGGTGTGTAAAACTGTAGTAAGCACATTGCAGCTGTTATTAAGTGGGTAAACAAATGATCATTAAGAGATGCATGGCATGCATGTATCTAATAAACTTGTCTTTAGCTTTATGTTAGTATATCTGGTCAGTCTGTTTACAAAAACATCCAGTGGAATATCACAATCTGATTACATTTGCAGAGCAACAAGTAGCTGGTTGGATCTTGAACAGTTGTGTTTTTGTGTTGTTTGATGTTGTTAGTTTGCAAATTATGTTTCCTTTTAGACAGATATTTTTTGCAAACTGAATAAATGTTGCACTAATACATGCAGGAATGGTGCAAATGAAATTGTGTAAGTTACAAATTGTGGAACTGATTTTATAACTACAAACTGCAACACAGTTTAAAAAAGCGTCCAGAATATAAATTCTGCATGTAAACAAGCTCGTGCATTAGTTATGTCTACTAGTGATGGATCGTTCCCGAACGATCTATTAAACGATTCTATTGAACGGTTCTTTAAAATGAACGAAAGGAACTGAGTCGCGCCTCTGGGAGCCGTTATATATACTGGTGCTGGTCATAAAATTAGAATATCATGAAAAAGTTGATTTATTTCAGTAATTCCATTCAAAAAGTGAAACTTGTATATTATACTCATTCATTACACACAGACTGATATATTTCAAATGTTTATTTCTTTTAATGTTGATGATTATAACTGACAACTAATGAAAACCCCAAATTCAGTATCTCAGAAAATTAGAATATTACTTAAGACCAATACAAAAAAAGGATTTTTAGAAATGTTGGCCAACTGAAAAGTATGAACATGAAAAGTATGAGCATGTACAGCACTCAATACTTAGTTGGGGCTCCTTTTGCCTGGATTACTGCAGCAATGCGGCGTGGCATGGAGTCCATCAGTCTGTGGCACTGCTCAGGTGTTATGAGAGCCCAGGTTGCTCTGATAGTGGCCTTCAGCTCTTCTGAATTGTTGGGTCTGGCGTATCGCATCTTCATCTTCACAATACCCCAGAGATTTTCTATGGGGTTAAGGTCAGGCGAGTTTGCTGGCCAATCAAGAACAGGGATACCATGGTCCTTAAACCAGGTACTGGTAGCTTTGGCACTGTGTGCAAAAATTAAATCTGCATTTCCATAAAGTTGGTCAGCAGCAGGAAGCATGAAGTGCTCTAAAACTTCCTGATAGACGGCTGCGTTGACCTTGGACCTCAGAGAACACAGTGGACCAACACCAGCAGATGACATGGCACTCCAAACCATCACTGACTGTGGAAACTTTACACTGGACCTCAAGCAACGTGGATTCTGTGCCTCTCCTCTCTTCCTCCAGACTCTGGGACCTTGATTTCCAAAGGTAATGCAAAATTTACTTTCATCAGAGAACATAACTTTGGACCACTCAGCAGTCCTTTTTGTCTTTAGCCCAGGCAAGACGCTTCTGACGGTGTCTCTTGTTCAAGAGTGGTTCAAGAAACCCATGTCTTGCATACGTCTGTGCGTGGTGGTTCTTGAAGCACTGACTCCAGCTGCAGTCCACTCTTTGTGAATCTCCCCCACATTTTTGAATGGGTTTTGTTTCACAATCCTCTCCAGGGTGCGGTTATCCCTATTGCTTGTACACTTTTTTCTACCACATCTTTTCCTTCCCTTCGCCTCTCTATTAATGTGCTTGGACACAGAGCTCTGTGAACAGCCAGCCTCTTTAGCAATGACCTTTTGTGTCTTGCCCTCCTTGTGCAAGGTGTCAATGGTCGACTTTTGGACAACTGTCAAGTCAGCAGTCTTCCCCATGATTGTGTAGCCTACAGAACTAGACTGAGAGACCATTTAAAGGCCTTTGCAGGTGTTTTGAGTTAATTAGCTGATTAGAGTGTGGCACCAGGTGTCTTCAATATTGTACCTTGTCACAATATTCTAATTTTCTGAGATACTGAATTTGGGGTTTTCATTAGTTGTCGGTTATAATCATCAACATTAAAAGAAATAAACATTTGAAATATATCAGTCTGTGTGTAATGAATGAATATAATATACAAGTTTCACTTTTTGAATGGAATTACTGAAATAAATCAACTTTTTCATGATATTCTAATTTTATGACCAGCACCAGTATATATTTTTTTTATTTGTGCGCAGTTCTTATCACCAATAATCCACCCATTCTGCTTAGCAGAAACAAACACAGGCACATCTCTACACAAGAGAGGATTTTTAAACTTAATGCAATGCGACAACAGTATGTTTTTTCCCTGTAAATATGACCGCTTACCTCTTGATGAGTTGACATGAAATTAAATAATGACATGAACTAGTGTACTGCACATCTTGTCTATATATATATATATAAGACCTTTTCTCGTCCAGATCGCTATTGAGAAGGACTAGAAGTTTATGACTCGTGTTTGTAAACCCAATTTCCAATGACAGCGACACAGAGTTCCATAAGTTTTCCACAAACATTATTTATTTTAACTTTCTTCTTAAATTGGCTTATCCATTAATCCAAGTTTCTTATAAAAACAAAATAAAAACTCAATATGTTCGCAATTGGCGTATAACAAACAAAACTACGGTAAAAAATCTATTGCTCCGCGTCCTCTTTCTTTCCGTATATTTTATATATATTTTCCGTATATAAAGCCAATACAATTCTGCCCTCTTAAGGGCTAACCAAAGAGGACTAATGAATAACAGCATACATTGATTACCAGGAAAAATTATCAATAGTTAAAATACCAAGTCTCCACTTCAAATAAGTATTATTTAACCAAACAGGAAATATTTATGACAATAAACATAGAAAATTACAATTAGTGCAATATTGCTTTTACAATATATATAAAAAGGTTCAGAGGTTCAGCCTTATCTTGCCTTATCTTATCTTATCTTATCTTATCTTATCATATCATAGTTGTTTGCGTTTGGACCCGGAAATGGTCCGAACGTCACGTGTGACGTCAGACTTAACAAGCCCATTATGCTATTTTGGCTTGTATGTCGCATTTCTTCTCATTTTGATGACACACTGGTTTTAAGTTTAACTACTTGAAGTGCGTACATTGAAGATCCTGGTAATAACAATGAATCATTGTAAACGATTTATTTAAATTAAGCCTTCTGTGAGATAAGATAAACTTCTTTAAACTTCTTTCTTTTAATGACCTTTTTTCTTTCCTATATCACGATTGTTTAATCATGTTAGTTCTGCTTAGAATTTAAGAAAGCTGCAGCATAATCTAGATAACATTTAATTTGGTATTTCGCCAATGAATCAATTCCTGTTTTGAATATCGAATCGATTCTTAGATACGAGCCGATTAGCTTGTTTATTGTGTTTTAATGGAATGATTCGATTCAATTAAGGGAGTCGACTTTAATCTTGACCATGAAGAAAGCTAATTCTGTTTAATCCTCCTGACTTTTTTACTCGTTATACTTTAAAATATTGTTCTAGCTATATTATCATGATCATTCATAGTGCTAAGTCATGCTTATTAGGCTTGCTTGCTGAATGTGTGGTTAAGTTCACTTGCAGAACTGGTTTTCTATTCTCTATGGTCAATCACAGTGTGATGTATTTACACTGCATAGTGGTTTACCATTGATGAAATCTGCTGGTTTACAAATTGGGCTATTACAGCTAGTGTTGTCAGAATATTTTTGTTATGTATTTTTAATCTCACTGGTTTCTAGTTAAAAGAATAAAAAATAAAACTAAAGTTTTGTCTGGTTTTTAGTGTAGACGCACAAATGCACAAGTACTGATGAATCCACATTCACAATCATTGTATAATGATTGACACTAAGTTAATAGTTCCTTTTTTATGACAACATTATCTATTTGGGTAGGACTGTATTACCATGGCACATCATGACTTGGCAATCACTGTTGCCACTCCTTGGGATTTTTTGCCAAGTAATCTTGAGATTTTTAATTTGCACTCTGCATGCAATTTTATGTTCTACAGTCATAAATATTTTTATTGATTAGGATTTTAATGTCATGTTTTACACACTTTGGTTACATTCATGACAGAACATGTAGTTACTCATTACACAAGATTCATCAGTTCAAGTTTTTAATGTCAGACACAGTCGTGGACAATTTTATTTTTCAAATTCACCTCACTTGTGAGTAAACACGCATGTTTTTGTACTGTAGGAGGAAACCAGGGCTCCTGGAGGAAACCCACACAGACACGTGGAGAACATGCAAGCTCCACACAGAAAGGACCCGGACCGCTCCACCTGGGACCTTATTTCAGAGGTGACAGTGCTACCCTCTCAGCCACCGTGCCGCCCATACAGCCATAAATAAGGAATGACAAAGCGTACTACTACTAAATAATAACCTTTGGTTGTCGCTGGCCATTTCTACGGCTACTGTACATTTACTTACTTACAGTTTGGATGTGAGAACATGACACACCTGTTGTCATTCGTGCATTTTACTTCTGTTTTTTGGTAATTGTGATAGATTGCAGGAATAAATCTGCGTCAATCGTTGTTGTGTAAACAGTTTAAAATCTGATTTTCTCATGGCATCGTTAGATGATTGCGATAGTGATAGCGAATCAGATTAGACAGGACGCTCTCTGGGTTTAAAAGACATTCATAATTTTTTTTTTTTTAATATTTCTTTAGGTCGCCCCACAGATTTTCAATTGAATTCAGGTCTGCGTCTGGCTGGGCTCTTCTAAAATTTTGATCTTCTGCTTTCTTGATCTGCTTTAGGTTATTTATATATACATACACTTGGTTTATGCATTTTCTCCCCTTTTTCTCCCTTTGTAGCCCGTCCAATTGCCCGATTGCATCATGCTTCCTCTCCTCTAATGTTGATCCCCGCTCTGATTGAGGAGAACGAAGCTAACCCACTCCCCCTCCGACACATGGGCAGCAGCCGTATGCATTTTGTCACCCACACTTTGACGAGTGCAATGCGGATCAGCACTGTGTACTGAGAGACACACCCTGACAGCACTCTTTTCCCGTCTCTGTGCAGGCCGCATCAATCAGCCAGCAGAGGTCGTAATTGCATTACTTATGAGAGAGACCCTTTCCGGCTTTAATATCCCACCCCTATCTGAACAACAGGCCAATCGTTGTTCATGTGGTTGCTCAGACCAGCCGGCAGGCAGAGCTGAGACTGGATATGATGTATTCGAGATCCCAGCTCTGGTGTTCCAGCGTGTGTTTTTACCGCTGCGCCACCTGAGCGACCACTTCCCTGGCATTTTAACAGGGGTGTGTAGACTTCTTGTATTCACTGGACATCAATGATACTGTATATTATTACAAAAAATATATCACCTACAGAAATTTAATTTCCTTATTACCTACACAAATCATATCTGACTCTCTGTTTATGTCAATTATACTCAGAATCCAGGATGTAGCGTCATACATAAAGAGAATAGACATAACTGAAATGTACTATGATTTTGCTAATATCCTCTTTTCAGTTAATGTCTTCAGTGAATCCAGCGTCAGTCCCGTTATAGAAATGGTCTACCTCATTAGCCTAATAGTCACCCAAGAAGCTCTTTAATATGCTAGAAATCCACCACCATTTGTTTTGTTGATTTTAGGCTGCATGTAATTCCTCTTCTCTAGAGGTCAGTAGACTCATCCCTATTGTACAGAATCCTGGTAGTCCTTAATCTAAACATTAAAGTTAGATGTATGTTTAATAATTTCTTTTTGCTAATTCATTTTTGTCATAGTTACTTATTTAATCTTTTCTTAAAAAAGGTGAAGGTTTTTCAATTCTAATACATAAAGTTCTTTTGTAGGATGTTTACCACTTCTGTGTATTCCCCCTCTCTATGGAACTTGTTATCAAGCATCTTTCTCCCAAATGAGTATCACCTCCAGGTATAAGAAATTCTGTTGCTACCCACACACATGCACACAACAGCTTGTTGGTTTCAAATGTGTCTGAGGAGTCACAAGCTGTAAAAACATAATCTGATTAGTAGCTTCAGGCTTGTGTAATGATTTTTCTTGTTCTTTTGCAAACTGGTTAATGTTCTGGTGTATTATTTTAACACTAACATTTTTGTCTAATTTATCCTAATGTTAATAAGATCTATATACTGTACAATGCTATATAAATCTCTCAGGGACCACAAGGTTAGAAGCACATTGTACAGTACACATGTTGCTTTTTCAGTTTTAAACTAAAGATTATACACACTCCTAAACCTTGTGGAAAGTCTTCCCAGAAGAGTTGAAGCTGTTATAGCTGCAAAGGGTGGGCCAACACCATATTAAACTCTATGGATTAGCCGCTCAGGTGGCGCAGCGGTAAAAAGAGACGCGCTGCAACCAGGGCTGGATTCTGAGAACGTGGTATCGAATCCAGCCTTGCTTTGGCTATATGAGTAACGATTGGCCGGTTGCTCATATGGGGGGTGGGACAAAGAACCGGATGTGGGTCTCTCTCTGTCAGAATGCGATTGCGTTCTCTGCCGGCTGATTGGAGGCGCTTACACAGAGATGGGAGAGGGTGCCCTTAGGGTGTGTCTCTCCGCATGCAACGCTGGGTGGCGCCAAACTCGTCAATGTGTGGGTGGCAAAGATGCATCTGGCTGCTGCTCGTGTTTCGGAGGGGATATGGGTTAGCTTCAATCACCTCCGTCAGGGCAGGGTTCGGCATAGACAGAGAGGAAGCACGATGCTAATTGAACAATTGGATGCGCTAAAAGGGGAGAAAAAGGGGTAAAAAAAACAAAAAAAAACTATGGATTAAGAATGGGATGACACTCAAGTTCTAATGCGTGTGAAGGTAGACGAGCGAATACTTTGGGCAATATAGTGTATATGCTTTAATATTGTATGATGATGTTACATTGCACTTCTGCCACATATTTAATTTTATCATGAACATACAGGTGTTTGTAATAAAATCATCGTGAGTGTATGCTACTTATTCCTAGGTTGTATCTCGTGAGAAAACTAAGCAGCTATCAGAGAGCGACAGGTTCTAACATGCTCTTTTGCCCCTGATTAAGCTGTTAGCATGTCACTTTCAGTACCATGATACACACGCCTATCCACAATTGAAAGAAATAAGCCTAAGGAATTCAATCTCAATTTAACAATGCTTCAGAACTGCAGTCAGGCATTACAAAAATAAAATGGCACACCTCTGCCCAAGCCAAGCACAGGTCAAAACATAGTCCTTCTGCATGAAGTACCACACACTAAATTCAAAGAAAGATGTTCATCTTGATTAACTGCTTTAAATGGACTGTGTGTACACCGATCAGCCATAATGTTAAAACCACCTCCTGGTTTCTACACTCACTGTCCATTTTATCAGCTCCACTTACCATATAGAAGCACTTTGTAGTTCTACAATTACTGACTGTAGTCCATGTGTTTCTCTACATACCTTTTTAGCCTGCTTTCACCCTGTTCTTCAATGGTCAGGACCACCACAGAGCAGGTATTATTTAGGTGGTGGAGCATTCTCAGCACTGCAGTGACAATGACATGGTGGTGGTGTGTTAGTGTGTGTTGTGCTGGTATGAGTGGATCAGACACAGCAGTGCTGCTGGAGTTTTTAAATACCATGTTCACTTACTGTCCACTCTATTAGACACTCCTATAGTTGGTCCACCTTGTAGATGTAAAGTCAGAGACGAACGCTCATCTATTGCTGCTGTTTGAGTTGGTCATCTTCTAGACCTTCATCCGTGGCCACAGGACACTGCCCACGGGTTGCTGTTGACTGGATATTTTTGGTTGGTGGACTATTCTCAGTCCAGCAGTGACAGTGAGGTGTTTAAAAACTCCATCAGCCTGCTGTGTCAATGCATAGCTTAAATATCTGTCACATCACATACAGCAGAGAGAAACATAAAACATACAGGACAAAACACAAGAAATGTATTGTTTGAAGTGTTCTGTATTTAGATGTACATGTACACTGATATCAGATTCAGATACTTTTGTGAAAGTGAGAAGTTGAGTAAATCTGTATTATTACATGACACGATGATAAAAGTAAAGCTGTTGATACTATACTCAGCTATTCATTTATATGTTTTACAGAACAACACTGAATTACTCAGTTTTAAAGTCACCCTAAACCTTATTGTTATTGCATCAGCCAATTATGTTCCTGTATTCAGATGCAGGCCATGCTATTTTGCCAGGGAAATGAGGACGGAACATGTATTCAGATGTGTATTTAAAAGTAGTAAAATGCAGATTTGACAATGACATTTTAGGAAACCATTAAATTTTAATTTTCTTAAAAAATAATGTCATTAAAAAAAGTTTTGGGTGACTTGGGTGACAAATCAAGAATCTAAAAATAACTAGTATAGTTATTTATCCTAAACTGCAACTTGTCCACAATGAGAACAAGATTACTTGAAAAAGAATATTATAAAATGCTCGTCTCGGTTTCCTCCAGAGCCAGTTACATTTTTAAATGTTGTTTGTGTGTGTTGTGGATGTTGATGTGTATTATATTGCAATCCACAACCAACTGCACATGTCCGTAATAAAATAAAACTACCCTACAGACATGTACCTTTATTTCTTCCTCATCTAGTTTCAGGACAGATGGTTTGTTGCAAATAACATACCCCCCTCCAAAACCGCCTTACTATGACAGAGAGCCAGCCGGTCTCTTCACCGTCTTGTGTGAAAGAAACCTTAAAGAATACAGTTGATTTTCTAAAGTCATTTAATGTAGAAAACAGTTTAAAATTGCAATACAGCTATATGCAATAAAATGCACTTTGTTATTGTTACAATGAAATATTTTAGAATATTTTAAATTAAATCATCTAATTTATATAGTAAAACACAATGCATAGCTTAAATATCTGTCACATTACATACAGCAGAGAGAAACATAAAACATACAGGACAAAACACAAGAAATATATTGATATCGATCAGATTCAGATACTTTTGTGACAGTGAGAAATTGAGTAAATCTGTATTAATACATGACGACACATGATGATGAAAGTAAAGCTGTTGATACTGTAGATACTCAGCTATTCATTTATATGTTTTACAGAACAACACTGAATTACTCATTAAAACAATGTTTAAAGTCACCCTAAACCTTAATGTTATTGCATCATCAAATCAGCCAATTATGTTCCTGTATTCAGATGCAGGCCATGCTATTTTGCCAGGGAAATGAGGATGGAAAATGTATTCAGATGTGTATTTAAAAGTAGTAAAATGCAGATTTGACAATGACATTTTAGGAAACCATTAAATTTTAATTTTCTTAAAAAATAATGGCATTAAAAAAGTTTTGGGTGACAAACCAAGAATCTAAAAATGACTAGTATAGTTATTTATCCTAAACTGCAACTTTTTTTTTTACTTCAAAAAGAATATTATAAAATGCTCGTCTCGGTTTCCTCCAGAGCCAGTTACATTTTTAAATGTTGTTTGTGTGTGTTGTGGATGTTGATGTGTATTATATTGCAATCCACAACCAACTGCACATGTCTGTAATAAAATAAAACTACCCTACAGACATGTACCTTTATTTCTTCCTCATCTAGTTTCAGGACAGATGGTTTGTTGCAAATAACATACTGATAGGTTAAATAGTACAGTCAAAATCATAGATTTACATACATTTGTAAGAAGAATGTATGATATGGTAGTCTAGTGTTACTTGTCAAGTACTTGTTTTTTCTGTGAATAAAAAAATTTAATATTTTTTTGTTTTATTGTTTTCAATGCAAGTTTTTTTTTTTCTTATCTGGAATTTTATTTAACTTTACATGGCTTCCTAATTCCTTGTTATTAATTATGATTGACTTTAGCTGATGACTTCTATGTAACCATATAAACAAGGATAGTTTCAATCCATCCATTAAAAACATGGAACAGTGGTGTTTTGCCAGTAAAAAAAAAGTCAGAAGTGTCACCCTATGATGGGAAATTTGTCTTGATGGTCAGCTTTACAGTTTACAATCAAGCTACCTTTGCATCGTCATAGGCTTAGAGACTGCCATGCAAGAAGGCACCTTCCTCAAAAACTGGTTCCTTAAAACTAAAGTTTGTTAGGGTAGCACTAGGATTCTAAACTCTCCGTGTTTAAATCTCGGAGAGTTTAGAATCCTAGTCAGCTGGGCCAGTCAGCTGGGCGCCCCCTAGCAGGCACGATTGTCAGTGCCTGCAGCAGACAAAATGGGCCTCTAGTCTGCTGGATGGGAAGACTGGACTAAAAGGTGGGGTCTTTAATGCTGTGTAAGAACCTATACAAAAATGGAAAAGTGCAGAGATTGGGGCGTTATTTTTCCATACACAAAATCGACCTTGAGCGCAAATTCACTGAAGTATGGGAGAATAAGAATGGATTGGTGGACTGCGCACGCGTCGGAGGGAGCATCTGTCAGGCGAATGTACACCCTCCTAGGACACCATTGGGGTCCCCAGCATCAGAAGACTGAATGGCTATGCTAAATTGGGAAAAAAGGGGTGAAAACTTCATTTAAAAAAAACACTGAAGTTTGTTGCTGATAACATGAATGAATACAACATGCGACTTCAATCTTGCACTGCAACTGCAAGACCTTGATGATGCCAGGCTTGCTTAACTTATCACCCTTGACAATTTGGGTTTTCTTTCTAACCTTGGCAAAAGACCACCAGTCCATCTACCTTTAACTAGTTACTGTTTTGAGATGCTATTATCTAAATATCTAAAAAAAAATGCAGGTTAGGAAATAGGTTTTGGCTTTGTTAAAAAAAAAAAAAAAAAAAAGTTTCCTGAATTATACTGTATAACATGCACATGCCCAATACTGATATTTTTTAATGTGGTGTTTTTAAATGCATTAATGTAGAAATTGATTTTAATTATTCATACATACAATTAACAGCATGATCAGTACATACATTAATAATATCTGTTACTTCCCACACATTCTCTTGTGTAATCTTGATCACTCACATCAACACTTTAACATTACCCCTACACAGACCTGGATCCATAGACTCAGGTGTCTCTTAATATCATGCAGTCATGCTTTTACCACGTCCATGCATCCTATTTAATGTCTGATTCTAAACGAAGCAACTTAACTAAGATTTAATGACAAAACTTACATGGAATTACAAGATACAGGACAAAAACTGACAAAGATATTGGAGAGTAAATTTTAAAAAGCTGTTTTTGGTTAACATATTAAATCAAAACCTAAATTACTTTGGCTTACAAGAATTAAATAGAGTAGACCAGGGTTTATCAACTTTTATGACAGCCAAACCTTTTTAAATTGGCTGCTTAAGGTAACCCTTGACATGATAGGTAATTGAGGGTGCATAGTTAAAATACAGGCTGTGTCAAGGTGAACTGTATTGGCAATATTGGCAAGGTCAGCTGCAAACTGTGTTGTTTTCCAGTAACCATAGTAATAAGTATGCTAACAATTTAGCATAGTGAGTCTGCCATATTGTCATTTCTGAAAAGTACAGGTTTAGTGGAGTAAAAGACTCTTGGGTAAGTGTCTATAATGTGATTCACACAGAGAATATATGTTTATATTTAATGCATGTTCTCACCATTTTCCTCCCGATTTAGCACAGTCAATTTATCTTCCTCTGCTGAGAGATACCCGATTGCATCCGAGGAGAGCACGTCACTGCCCACGCCTCTTTCCGACACGTGCACAGCCCTCCTCTTCTCACCCCTGCATTCTGCACAGTCGTCTCATCTGCCAATCAGGCTCCTTACACAGCGTATGAAGATTCCCACCCACACATAGTCCGGCCCCCACCCTGCAGATACGGTGGCCAATTAGTATGTGCAGCAGGCACTGCAAATTATGCCCAACAAGGCCTTCTTGCTGTGAGGCGACAGTGCTACCCACCAAGCCACCGTGCCGCCCTATTGTGTGCATTGAAAGTAGATCAATGCCCTGGCATATAACATACACATGACAAAATAATATAATCTTATGTAACCAGTATAAATCTTTCCTTTTCTTGTAATACATTCTTTAAAGGCATTATTGGGAATCACCTTTAACGTTTAGTTAATTCACATTGTAAATAACAAAAAGAAAAATTATTAAAAACTTACCCCCCACTATACATACCCTTAAAACTAATTGACATAAACCCTCTTTTCCCTCAAATGTAGTCAACCAGCACAGATGTTTTGTGTTTTTCACAAAGCAAGTAATGATAATGCTATTTTTTCCTACTGGAAGTATGAAGTCCTACTGCTGACTTCCCTTTTCTCTTTGTCGCTAGCATAAGGGCATGTTGTAAAATCCATGAGGGCATGAGTTTTTAATGATCAAACCTATTGTTCTGACAAAGATGCTTTTTCCTATTTTAATTAGTTTTCCGCTGCATATGAGGATGGTATATTTGCATGACACACGCTCTTTGTGACGTGTGCGCAGTCCATTGACCCCTTCTTATTCGGTCTTGCTCATGAAGAGTCATGCACTGATCTTTGTGTTCCTCCACTTCTGTACAGGCGCCTCGAGCTACTAACCAGCATTAAAACCCCAACCTGTTTTTTAGTCCAGTCCTTTCCCACCCAGTAGACTAATGACCAATTTTGTCAGCAGCAAGCACTGCCAACCGAGCCAAGCCAACAGGTAGCAGAGCTGAGACTCGAACTTGGAGACTTCAGAATCCCAGCACTGGTATGCCAGCAAAATATCCCGCTGCACCTGCTTGATTAGTTTTCTTGGTTCCAGTTTGTTTATCCTTGTGTGGATTTAATATGACTATGTGCACTGAAGCTAAAATAAATAAGACACATACAACAGTGATGATGCTGCTTTAGTTGCAATGTGCTGAATGACTGATTGAACTTACTTCTAGAACTCACAATGTGTTTACTGCAAACATTTTAGACTACTGTACCCTGGTCTTGGTCCCTTGTCTAACAATTGTAATAATTTCCAATACAGGTTATGTTTATTGTCATAATTCTAATAGTTTCCATTACATGTTATGTTTATTGTCAACCAATAAAAATAAAAATATCTTTGGAGTCTGTCTGTGGTTGTTTTTATGTATTTTTTATGTCAATTTCCAATAGAACCAAGAAAAAAACACCAAGAAAACCAATAAAAAAGCTGTGGCTGTCTAAGGTCATACTATTTCACTATAGTTATGGTCAAAAATAGGATCAATATTGTAATTAAAATATTGTAGGAATCAGTGGAACATATAGTTGTGATTATTGACAAGATGTGATAATCCAGAGTTATCTATTAAACTACATTAGTTTGGGATAACATGCATGCATGTACAGTAGGGTTAGAAAAAGTTCAGTGCTGTGCTCCTCACCCAATTTTCCCTACTTTCACTAATTTTGCACGTTTAACTGTTTCAGGTATTCCAACCAATTTTTACATAATATAAAGACAAGCAAATACAAAATGCAGCTTTTATATGATCATTCCATTTATTAAAGATTAATATTTACTTAAAACCTCTATCACCCTAATAACTGGTTATGCCGGCCTTGGCAGTAACAACTGCAATCAAACGTCTTTTACAGTCTTTAACATCGCTTGTGCAAGAAGGAATTCTGGCCCACTTTTTATTGCATAATTGTTTTCATTCGGCTACACTGAAAAGCCTTCAAGCATAAACTGCTTGTATAAGGTCTTCTCACAGCAACTCAATGGGAGTCAAGTCGGGACAACTCGGCTGCTCCAAAAACCGGAAT
Source organism: Trichomycterus rosablanca (assembly GCF_030014385.1). Taxonomy (NCBI): domain Eukaryota; kingdom Metazoa; phylum Chordata; class Actinopteri; order Siluriformes; family Trichomycteridae; genus Trichomycterus; species Trichomycterus rosablanca. The sequence goes on from NC_085988.1 coordinate 18,822,527, forward strand.
TTTCTTTGTTAAGTCATTTAGAGGTGGACCTGCTCGAGTGCTTTTCTGCTTAATCATGGTCCTTCTATCTAATCCAACTTTGATTGAGTTTTAGATCACTAACTGACAGGCAGACAGGATTTTCTGAATCAGAATTTATGGTTTCACTATTAATGACAAGTCATCCAGGTCCTGTGGAAGCAAAGCAGCCCTAGACCATCACACCACCACCACCATGTTTGACTGTTTGTACGATGTTCTAATGGTGGATTGTGGTGTTAGCTTTAAGCCAGATGTAATGACTCATCAGTTAGAACATTATCCCAAAAGTCTTGGGGGTCATGTAGATGCTTTTTGACAAATGCGAGATGAGAATTATTTTTGATCAGCAGTGGTTTGCCTCTTGCATCACTTCAATGGATGACATTTTTGCTCAGTGTCTTTCTTATGGTGGATTCATGTACATTGACCTTAACTGAGGCAAATGTGGCCTGATGTTCTTTAAATGTTACAGACAAAGTAAAACAAAGCCATTGAAATCTACCAGTGTGGAAAGGGTTACACAGCCATTGCCAAGACTTTAGGACTTCACTGAACCACAGCTAGAGCCACTATCTACAAATGGAAAAAACTAGGAACAGTGTGGTAAACCTTCCCCAGAGGGGCCAGTCTATTAAAATATTACCAAGAACATATTGACAACTCTACCGTTAGGTCGCATTAGAAACCAGATGAACATTTAAAAAACCGCCGGCTTCACATTCCACAATAAAGGTACAGGGTTCAACAATAAGAAAGACACTAAGCAAAAGTGGCATCCATTGAAGAGTTGCAAGGCACAAACCCATTGATACAGTGAATATCGTAATACACATTTGTGTTTGTATACTTTCACATCATAACATCATCAGCTCTGTGATAGTTAAAAAATGTCCCTGTGTGATTTGGATATTGTGTGATATTTGGAGCTATTGATTCATATCATCTTCACACTCGCCAATAGTTTGAGGGGGTAAAAGCTTTCAATCTTATTATTACTGCACATAGTGAAGATTCCCCCAGAACACCATTAGCAAACTAGCACAACTGTGAGCCAGAACTCTCACACAATAACCATCTAAAATAACTTAAATAATACATATGTTTGTAAAATGTAACAACTGCAGTAACAGCTGCTCTTAGAACTGCATTAAAATGAGTTTTGACTATACAGGTTTATCATTATTTTCTCAGTATTTGAGTAAATGAATAAAAGTTGGTACTATTACCGTGTGCTTGCTGTCATTTGGCTTCAGTGGATCAGTAAATAGTGTATTACTCAGTAGGAATTGCTGCCTAATTTCTGTATAATCAAGAAGTAAACTGTTGATTATAACTGTTACTTGTGCCAATTCTGACACGAATGCTGACAGTAATGTTATAGCTTAATAAATAAATAAAAGTTATTGTCTATTGTATACTTAAATCTATACCCAGATAGCGTGTGTGTATAAGAAAGAAGTACACCTAACTTGTAGAGGCAGGTAAGACAGTGACAGTAAAAGCAAAGTCTGCATTCCAGTGGCCTTAATCTTTTAATGTCACCAAATTCCCAGGGTCACTGCAGCGGAATTAGTTTATAACGTGGAGTGAAGTTTTTGGCTGAGTTTTTGGATGAGTGCAGAAAGTTCCTCTGTGGCATGGGATTTGTCTTCCAACAGCTCATAGCGCAGACTAGAAATGTCCTGCTTTATCTCCTTTAATTCACCTGTTGAAACAAAACACACATAAACACATTATCACTCACTCAAGGGTCGCGGGGGCAGGTGCTGGAGCCTATCCCAGCTTTTCAATGGGCGCAATGCACACAGTAACACCCTGGACTGGGCGCCAGTCCATCGCAGGGCAGACACACACACACACACACACATACACACACCCATTCACCTATAGGGCAATTCAGTGTCTCAAATTAACCTAACTGCATGTTTTTGGACTGTGGAAGGAAACCCACACAGACACGGGGAGAACATGCAAACTCCGCACAGAAAGGACCCGGACTGCCCCAGCTGGGGATCAAACCCAGGATCTTCTTGCTGTGAGGCGACAGTGCTACCCACTTAGCCACTGTGCTGCCCTATAGAAGTGTGTAAACTTTCACATTTACTGTGTTAAGTAGATGCTTTTCACTGAAGTGACTTACAATTACAATGCAAGCAATTGAGCGTTAAGGGCCTTGGCAACTTGATGGTGGTGGGGTTTGAACCAGCAACCTATCCTTAGTCTGGTGCTTTTAGTACTGATCCACCACTGCCTAGATGACTCAAATACAAATCTAAGACAGAGATTTGAACCTCTTTGTCAAGGCCCACCAATTAATTCATACATGCATAAGAGTCCGTATGCAAAAAAAGCAAGCAAATATTGTACAGCATAGTCCCTACTTGGGAAATATGGTCTAAACAATAGCAAAAGCCTTGTTTAAAAAAAACAACAGACAATTTATAACATTTTAAAGAGATTTGCTGACATGAGAATAGTCTTTGATAGAGAATAGAACACACATATTTCATTAGTACAATATTTTAATGACAAAAAATTGATAATTTATGCCAAGTTCACACTACACGACTTTCAAGTTGTTCAAATCCCTGTACAGTTCACACTACACAACTTCATCTCTCGTAATCTGGAGTCTTTTAAGTCGTTGTGGTTTTCACACTACACGACTGATTAGCGATAGATGGTTATACACAACATGATCCATCACCATGAGAAATCTCATACGAGTCTGTCTGGTCCCCCAAAACTATGTTTTGTCACGAAAGCACACAAGAGAAGTGACAATGGGTGTAACGATACCATGTCCAAAAATGCACGTCAGAATAAAGATAGCAATCAAAGTTGTTTATGCGCTGATGTGTAGCGTAAAGTCAAGTAGGAAAAATAAATTAATCAGAGTGGATTTGGCTATGTGGCCAGCAGGAATCATCTGTTCTGCAGAGAGTTGGACATCAAATAAAATTTTTTGCAATGCAGTGTTGGTATTATGCTTTGGCGTGGACGCTAAGTCACAAAAGCTTGTATGTGTGCCGACGTATTCTTTAAAAAAAATTTTTTTATGCATTTTCTCCCAATTTTGCTCCCGATTTAGCACACTCAATTTTGTCTTCCGCTGCTACCAGAGATACCAGATTGCATCCGAGGAGAGCACGTCGCTGTACACACCTCTTCCCGACATGTACACAGCCCTCCTCTTCTCACCCAGGCATTCTGCACAGGCGTCGCACACGCTGCGCCCGTGCTGACATATTCTGAAAGAAACTATGTTATGCCCCTGCCCCACACAATTACACTCCTCCCCCAGGTTTTACATCACTGTGTATCTTGTGTTCGCAACAATTACAACCTGGTCACAACACCTTTTACATTACATGAATTTGAGTCGCCAACATGTTAGATATCTGTGTCCTGTCGGCGAACAAGAATCAGGGCAAAAATCGTGTAGTTTGAACTAGGCATAAGCCCAGTTGGGCTATTAATTTCTGTTTAGTATGGATTTGAACCACTAGAGGACGCTACTAGACTGAGCTTTCCTATCAGATCAGCAGTTAAGAAACTCTGATGTAATTTGTTGCAGGGCCCAGCAACAGCAGCCTGGCAGTGGTGGGGCTCAAACCATAAACCTTTTAATTACTAGTCTAGTACCTTAATAACTAGGCTTTAATGTCCCTAAAGGCATAAATTAATAATATGTGTCGTTATTTGTTATGAATGTTGAATGGAGGTACAGTGTAACCAATGTTTAAATGTGACATGACAAGGAGCAGGGCAAGGTTCACAGTGATCAATACCCAATATAAAGTGGATAATAATTTATGCCCTTTAATAACCTTCTTGTCTGGTGTCAGAATTGAATGAAGGGGTGAAATATTTACTAAATGAAGCATACCTTTGTTCTGCTGTTATAAAAGCATTTGTTGTTTGTTAGAAAAGAGCTTTTAAAAGAGGTATTTTACCTTCATTGACTTCATCATTCTCTTTGTCCACTTGTGCTTTCAGAACATAGCGCTTAATTAGCCGCTTCATAATTTGCTGTGGAAAGATGAACCATGTTTAATCAAATATAAACAAGAAAATCTGATAATGATGTAAATCGTTTAAAAATGACATGCAAAGATTTGTTGGGAAAGAGTAAAGGAGGAAACTGAAGATTAAAGTGGTCCAGGTAGAAAAGTAGATTGAGGAAGGGGTTGAATGAAAAGTAAAAGAGAAATATTGAAATATTAAATACAAAACACGTTTTTTTTTTGCATTGTCTTCCAATTTTAAGCGTAGTCAATTTGTTTTCCGATCCCTGATTGCAGTCGAGGTGGGTATATTGCTGCTCACGCCTCCTCCGACCCGTGCACAGCCCTTAGCGAAACTCTTTTTCACCCATGCATTCTGCACAGGCGTCTCTCTATCTGCTAATCAGGGTCCTTACACAGTTTTTGAAGACCCCACCCACATAGTCCGGGCATCCCACCCTGCAGGCACTGGCAATTATGCCCGCTAGATGGCGCCCAGCTGACCGGTGGCAACGCCGAGTTTCAAACCAAAGAGTTCAGGATCTCGGCGCTGGTGTGCTAGCAGAATATCCTGCTGCGCAACCTGTGTGCCAACTACAAAATATGTTTAAGCTCATAAACATATAATGTCATATAATTAAAGCAATAAAAGTCTACCTGAAGATTTACCTATCAAACTGTACATCTCATTCGTGATTCTACAGGCAACCATTTATCTTAAGGCTTAGACAGCTATTGCTAAATGGCATTGCATTAATTTGTATTTCTTGATAATAACAAAATAATAATAATAAAATAAGAAAAATAATAGTTGTGCTAGTAGCAGCTCTTGCAATAGTGTCAGCTTTATGTAACATTTGTAATTAATAAAAAGGCACCTTAATATTAAATGTATCTTTTGAGTAGCTGACTTATTTGTGTTATGTTGATTGTAGTGGAACTAACCACAGTGATCACAAAATAGCTTTGGTATAGCTGAGCAAAATGTTTCATTGGTGTAACTTGGAATAAATATGCATGCACCTGTCAACACAAATTCCTAATGAGATGATATAAAGACATTATCAGCTATTGTGGTCTGTAAAGTTAAACATTTAAAGTGCGTCTCAAATGTAAAAGACACCCATATAAAATGAAAACGGTTTGGCAGACTGTGACCCAATTTTGGACACAAGCTGTCAGGGAAAGGGGAAAGGCTATGTCACCAATATGGTGGCCATCTTAAATGCCACCATATTGAATTCAAACACCATTATTTTTCTGGTGAAATTCTCTACCAGTATGCTACCAGTCACATCTGCCTTCCTACTTGAAAATCTGAAGTTGATGTTTTGGTCCTGCTCCAAATTGTCGTTCTTTTGGACTAAAAATTTCAAAACACTTAGCCGGGCCCTAGATTCTACCTTGGACCCATGTCCTGTTGTTGCGTGGTTCATGGTTTCTCTGGATTCTCAGATCCCAGCTACAAAACAGCTGGTAATAGCCTTCAGTACTCTACTGGCCAGATGGAAATTTCCCTCTCTGCCTACCCATAACTGGTGGCTCCAGGAGCACTTAGGCAATATTAAACTCAAAAAGCTACGCGCTTACAGATTGGGGTCTCTACATACATTCTATAAAACTTGGTCACCTGTCCTTAACACCATTAAGGAGGGAGATAAATAGGAGAGAAAGGTTTGGTTGTCCCTTGTTAATCAGTATAACTCCTTGGATGCCAATCTCAATAAAGAAAATGGATTTTTTTAAAAAGAAAGAAGAAAATCTGTTAAATCCAAGTTGGCAGAGTTCAGGATGGCTGCCACATTGGTAACATGGCCTTTATGCTTCCCCACACAGCTTGTGTCTAAAATTAGCTCACTGTCTAGCAAACCATTTTATTTTATATGGGTGTTTCCTTACTGTTAAGAAGACCTGTAGAATTGAAGTAAACACAATGAAAGTATTAAGCATGCTGGATGAGCAAACAGTAAGTGAGCATGTGTCTTGCCTGGTAGCGTGTAGGCTGGCTGAGGATGCTGTTGAAGCTGTGGGACTCGGCCATGCGCATGTTGGACTGTGTGAACAGGTTTAGCTGCAAGCAATGAAACAATGAAACAATAAAAGTGAGTCGACTCTTCCTCCGCTGAGATTCTCTCTAATGTGAGAGAGCGTTAAGTGGAACCATGACCATGGTTAGTCAACTAGCTACTCAGTACACCAATCAACTGACACATGGCCAAAGCTCCAATGATTCTCCAAGTAAAAACTAACGAAATAGGGAGGAAAGCATGTTATAGAGGAAAACGATTAGAAGTTTGAAGAATTAAAACCACTGGACATTCAAATACGAGAAAATGGAATACGGAAGAGGATGCAAAGGTAAACAAATAGCCAAGCAGGCAAATTTGAAAGAGATCTCTTTTTTCCTCTAGGGAAAAGCAAGGAAGACCACACACATTGGGAGAGAACCTTATCTACAGAGTGAAGATAATGATCTCCAGGCTTCCTTAAATACCCCCAGAATTAAGTGCTGTGAATTAGCACTTACAAGAGCTACAGCTCCTGGGTTGTCTAGTCCGTTTACGTTAACAACGGGTCATTTTACATTTACATTTTCAGCATTTAGCAGACGCTTTTATCCAAAGCGACTTACAGCACTGTGACAGTATACAGTCTGAGCAACTGAGGGTTAAGGGCCCAGCAGTGACAACCTGGCAGTGGTCTGCCTTGGACCAGCGACCTTTTGATTACTAGTCCAGTACCTTAACCACTAGGCTACAACTGCCCTGTTTACTCTTCCCGTTGCAAGATGGAACAGACAAAGGTAATCGACCCATTACAAGAACGATTAGTGTATAAATTTTTTTTTTAGTCGTAATATACTAGGACCTATTTATGGTCAAGAACATAACAATCTAAACTGACTGACCAAAACTGCTATAGAATAAGGCACCTGGTAATTGGTAAATATATCGGCACATTTGCTTGTATGCTACTTTTTTGTTACTTTTAAATTTGAATATGAGCTATAATTTAATAAAGTGTTATTTACAAAGGGTGATATGAACAAATTTGCTTACGGTGCTTGATCAACCCTGTCTAGTACCTTGTAACTTGACGTCCTCTAAACTCGAAATCTTTGAAACTCGATGCCTTGTCGAGAAATTTGTAGCCTTAAACTCGACATTTCCCTAACATGTGTGCGACTGCTGATTTGTTCAGTGCTTGGCTTGAGTGGTGTGGTAAAACATCATTAAAGTCCAGGTTTTATTGTATTTAACTGTTATACAATTGTATTTCAGTGTTTTATATCATATGTGTGTTATTTTCAGTGTATAGGTGTCATTATAATTGTTATTTTATTGTCATTATCATGTTTACATTATCCTAAAATATATGAAGTTCCACAGGAACATGGAACTCATTAACAGGTTTCCCCATACATCCTTATGGAAAAAAATACCTTGAAAGTCAACGTCTTTAAAACCAATTGGCTAATTGACAGAACCAACTGATGTCGAGTTTTAATGTACCACTGTATTGTAACCACATCCAGTCTAAGGCTACATTCCTGAACAAGCATTTCAACGTTTAACCACTAGATGGGACACTAGACTGCTGAATGTATAGTGACCACACGTATAATCCATCACTTTTCTGCCTAGATGGATTCTAACCTCAGCTGTCCAAAGACTCACATAAAACATATAAACTGACATTTTACAACTTTTATTGTTTTACTTTAATTACTTGTAAAATAGACATTGTGCTACTATTTCATTTTGGGGTCTGTTAAAGGCAAAGTTGATAAGGTAAAACATTACATATATCTTTTTGACCTGTTTTTAATTAAGTACAGTCCAAAAAAGACAGTTCACAGATCACTGATTTCTAAATTATTAGTAGTAGAACAATGTTTTCAAATAGATTACTGGCTGTTTTCTAACAAAGGGTCCAAACAGACTTGTGTTTGGAACAAAACACCCTTGGTGTAACAAGTCGACCTGCAGTGGAGATCGGTGAGCATGAATGCGCTCCAGGTGGGAGTGTTTCTATTTATCTGGAACACTTATTTTTTTCCTGGTGTGGGACATGATCACACTTTTGCATTTTTTAGGGTTTTGCGTTGTGGCAGGACCCAGCTGGGCACAGACTTCGCTTCGATAGTGTGGTGGTCCCCGGCTTGTTTTAAGGTTCATCTTTTTCCATGAACTGTCAGAGACAGTTGGAGTAAGTTGTCATATTGTGACAATTAGTTCTCAGTTCTTTACCTTTTCTATACACTTTCTGTTAGGAACTGCAGATGTTTCGTGTCTTTCATTTGTTACTTTGGCCACTGCTTTTATTTTCCCTTTACCCTTCCTTTTTTTGTGCATTTTAATCACAATGTTGTTCTACCTTGCTCAAGCATCCTGCAATTGAGTGTATGCTCAATTGTTGCAAGTGTGTTACATTTAATGTAAATTCAGATCAGGAATGGACGCTGCATAAACAGACAAAAAAGAACATAAAGTGTGCACGCAGTATTTAATTGTACATACTCTGGACTTGGAGTTGTCCATCCCGAGCTCGACGTTTTTGTTGAGGTGGCGCCGGCGACAGCGCAGCAGGCTGATTATTCTGCTGATACAGTGGATGAAGGACTTTGGGCTGGGCACAATGCTAAAGGGTGGTGGCAGGGTTTTGCCATTATCAAAATATGACAACCAGAGTTTGGACCTGGCAAACTTCCATTCAACATCTGCATCATCCTGAAACAAACAAACAAATGAACAAATAAAGAAAACCAGTACACCACAGAATTTGTGAGACACATAAAACTAGCCACTGCATCTTTCCAAAACACAGGATTTGAAATTATCTGGGCAGATCAGTGTGCTTAGATTAGGCTCCTAAATGCCTCCTTTTATACACATGAGCTGTGCAGATGTGCTCAGGTTCTGTATTTCTATAATTTTTACTCGACCCATGTATTTGTTTAGTCATATTACTCTGCATTTCTTGACATCTAACTTTGGGGGTAAAAGTCACTCCCCCTTCAGCCCTGTGTGAGATTATGCACTGAATATATTAAAAATAGCAAATAGTATGTTCTTGGACTTATATTACTTACCTCAATCTCCTGATAAGAGCTGTTAATCATGGCTATGAGCATGTTGAGCAAGACCACCACCATTGTCACGTTATAGATCCCATACAGAACATAACCGATGTTCTCTATGAACTTATGGTCATACTTTAGCACCACAGAGGAGACCTCAGACAGACCAAATATGGACCAAAAGAGGGTCTTAAAACTCTCTTCCACTCTGCAGACACACAGAAAAATAAAGAGATTATTTTATTTTGTTCAACTTCAACGTCCTTGGTCCCATAATGTTATGATAGAGTTCACAATGGGACATAGGTGATGTAACCGGACACAGTGAAAACTACAGCTTTCAAACCGAGACAACATGGTATCTCGATTATTTAATCAATACAGGTAAACCACACATACAGTATATAGCACACGTGTCAAACTCAAGGTCAAATCCGGCCCACCACGTCATTTTATGTGGTCCGCGAGAGCTTAAAAGCGTATGATTGTTGTGATGGTTCGAGTAGTTACACAGACGCACTTATAATTTAATGGGACACCTGCGCCTTTATGCAGCAACCGTTGACACCATAGTCATGGCAACTAACTTTGACTTTGCTAAGAAGCCATGTCCCTTTTACGTTTTAGCGGCAAAAGAACGCGGGGAATCATCGCCTGTAAGTTGTAGACGTTTGAATTCTCAGTTGTTTGTAAATGTTTAGTGAGTATGTTACAACGTTTCAGTTACGAATTTACCGTAATTCCATAATTAAATACGGTTGTTACCGTTACTATAGCAATGAGTATTTTTACACAAAATGCTAACTTGTTAGCGCTATTTACGTTTGGTTAAATCTCATATTGTACTAGACACATAACTACAGCTATGTGCATGTACTGTATTTAGTTGTTGTATTATTGTTTTTATTGTTTGTATTTTGTAGTTTTACTCCATTCTGATGCACACAGTGTACAGTTGGGAAGCAATTAAAACTGACCTAACTGTATTTTGGAGGGAGTTGCCTCAGTCTAGCTGAGAAAGTGGGAAAAACTCTTAGCGAGGGCAGAACAAGAAAATACACTGTCAGATACATAAACTGCATCTCACACAATGCACGCTGATTTTGTTACCTGCAAAGTGACCGCATCCCGCCACTAGATGATGTTGAGAAATATTTACAAATAATCCCAAAGTGTACAAGAAGAGAAAATTGAAGCAGAAGGAAGAGAATTTAATGAAATATAGTAAAGTGAATACAAGTTTGTGCTTCAAGAAGAAAAACCGGTACATCTCATGTGTTATGAGGCCATGTCTGTGGTAAAGGAGTACAATATAAATGTAGATATATACAGTATCAATTTGGCATTTTGACAGCAAACACAGAATTTAGCCTCCAAGAGAAACAACAAATTGTACAAGAATTAAAAGGCAGACTGCAATCACAGCAGGATATGTTACAACTGGCTCTTTGAGGGCCACCATAAAGCAGATGTGGCCCTTGGTGAAAATGAGTTTGACACCCCTGGTATATAATATTTTGTATATAGTATTTTTGCACAAATTCCAAATCATATGATGTCCTATTTTACAGAATGTACCATAAATGTGAGTGCACTTAGCTATACTTTGCTATACTCATTTAATAATTAAGCAATAGAACACGAGAGGGAGTGTGTTATCGCGAATAACATCACGGCTGTGATTTGGTCGCAGGCACGAACCGAAGGCGAGTTTGATTTTATTCGTGATAACACATGACCTCGAGTGTTCTATTGCTTTTATACAACAGTTTTTTACAAAATAAAGAAAGAAAATAAATCAAAAAAGCCCTGAATTTCATATTAAATATGCTTTAATATTGACAATACCTTCCGCCAAAAAGTAGTTCCACAACGAATATAAAGTTTAACACTACAAAGCAGACATCCCAAGTTGCAAAAACTCATTTCAGGGAGGTAAGAACAAGAAGAAGAAGAAGAAGGCAAGAACCTCCGAAGGGAAAAAAAGAAATAAAAAAACCTCTTGCACACACCAAAGGATATGGGTGATAACAGAACTACTAGGAGCTGCTAACTGGCTTAACTAACTGTTCGCGTTACAAACACATTAATGTTCCCTAAATAGTGCACTAGATTGTGTATCAGATCATGGATATATGTTCCCTACATAGTGCACTAGATAGTGAATTAGACAATTGGTTATGTTCCCTACACAGTGCACTAGATTGTATATCAGATAACGGATTTAAAACGCGACCGGGAAAAAAAGGCTGTGTTGCCTGCGTGCGCGTTTGTGTGCATGAAGCTTGTCGTTAATGGCAACGCGTCAGTGGAGTAATACCATTGTGGTGTGAAAAGACCATGCTGTTATCACGAATATCAGCACGTTTAGAACGCTTCTCAACCAATCAGATTGTAAGGTCGGAACTACCTGTTGTATAAAGTAAAATAAATTGCAATTAAATTATTAATTCAGGAAATTAAAAGTAACCCAGATACAGGATTGAGTAACTAGTAGAGAGGAAAATGAGGGGGAAGCTAATCCGCTTGGTGACCTCTGCTGATAAAATTACCAGAGCTGAGGCTGATTTAGCGCAGCCACATTCACTGATTCACACATGCACAGTCCTGCTAGAGAAAGTCATTCATTCCTTCCTGCATCTGTAGCCAAAGCGTGCAGCTGCCAGGGATGAGCTAAAGCATGAAATGAGCTTTTTAGTCAAGGCAACTTCATGCTTTTTTACCTCTCTCTACCCGAAACTGGTTAGAAGGGAAAGCCTGGAGTCCAGTTTACACATCCTGTGCTATGCCCAAGCAAACTGGCCTAAAACTGTCCCAAACCTTTCAGGTTACCTAATTGCTTTTACACATCATGCTTCACAATTTCCCATCCCTATCCTATATTCAATTACTCTTGCACACTCAGGGCCAGATGCATTAGGTCTTTTGTGCCTGATTTAAGTACAATTTGGTTGCATATAGATCATGTTTGAAACTTGTGTACAAGTCTAAAGTTTGTGTCTTTTCTCTTTGTGCATTTGCACATCAGGAGAAATTGTAGAAAAAAAATCATGCTGAAAAACAGTGTAAAGATGTGTTGGATGGTACATAAATACTTAGATGTTCTATGGTTGGGACAAGCAGTAGTAAACAGTTTTACTGTACACTAAATTATTCACAACATTAAACACAATGAATAATATGCAGCCTTTTGGTAGAAGCAGTTGCAGTGATGTATACACTGATCAGCCATAACCTTGTTTCTACACTCACTGTCCATTTTATCAGCTCCACTCACCATATAGAAGCACTTTGTAGTTCTACAATTACTGACTGTAGTCCATCTGTTTCTCTACATACCTTTTAGCCTGCTTCACCCTGTTCTTCAATGGTCAGGACCCCACAGGACCACCACAGAGCAGGTATTTTTTAGGTGGTGGATCATTCTCAGCACTGCAGTGACAATGACATGGTGGTGGTGTGTTATTGTGTGGTGTGCTGGTGTGAATGGATTAGACACAGCAGTGCTGCTGGAGTTTTTAAATACCGTGTCCACTCACTGTCCACTCTATTAGACTCATCTATCACTGCTGTTTGAGTTGCTCATCTTCTAGACCTTCATCAGTGGTCACAAGACGCTGCCCAGGGGGCGCTGTTGGCTGGATATATTTTTGGTTGGTGGACTATTCTCAGTCCAGCAGTGACAGTGAGGTGTTTAAAAACTCCAGCAGCGCTGCTGTGTCTTATCCACTCATACCAGCACAACACACACTAACACACCACCACCATGTGCTTCTATATGGTAAGTGGAGCTGATAAAATGAACAGTGAGTGTAGAAACAAGGAGGTGGTTTTTAATGTTATGGTTGATCAGTGTATTGTCTAAGCAAGTGAGGGTTAATAGGCCAACAGTGGCAACCTGGCACTGGTGGGGCTTAAACCAGCGACCTTTCCATAACTAGCCCAGTACCTTAACCACTAGGCTACAACTGCCTTAAACTCAAAAGTTTGACTTTTTGTAAAAAAAACAGGAGTCACTATAGCATAGGTTTAGTAAAGTTAAATTACAGACACTTTATATCGTATAAGGACTTAAATATGTATTGTCTGCTAACTGTATTGTACTTGTAAGATATAAGGTGTTTTCTCCAGGTACTTTTACAACCAAAATGTACAGAAGTGAGCAATGTGCAATAAGTGTGCAATAAGTGTGCAGTTATCAGTGATGAATAGGTTCCCTGTCAAGATTGTATTCTGTCTTATGCAATAGTGTCATCGGACATACCCAACCCAGACAAGGATAAAGCTGTTATTAAAAATAAATGAATAAATATTTGTTATAGTACCATATTTAGACAGAGTTAGGGAACATTATATTTTTATACTGCTTGTCTACATAAGCTTATGTAAGTGATATTCGGTAACCCTGATCATAACAGCATTTAATCTGCAAATGTTCCTGCAGAAAGCAGTTAGAAAAGCTATTCCAGACACTGTTAGCTTTAATACACTGTATTCTACACTACATGCAAAGTGAGCTCAGCATGCAGTGGCATATTGTGCAGATTTGCACTGAGCATCATCACAGTTGTACATCCAGCCCTCAGTTTTTAATCAAGTCAGTAAATAGGTGAGAATGATGGATTGCGACTCACGTGGTGAAGGCGGGGTTAACCTTGGCTCCCAGATAGTACGAGTAGAGGATAAACATGCCAATCATGAAGGCCAGGAAGACCATGATGAAAAGCACCATAAACTTAAAGATGTCTTTTACGGTGCGCCCGAGGGAGATCTGAAGTGGCCCGAAGCTCTCGTTGGCAGGTAGGATGTAGGCTATGCGAGAGAAGCTCAGAACCACAGCGATGGCATACAGTCCTTCTGAAATCAACTGAGGGTCTGAGGGAAGCCATTTATCTCTTGCTGGAGGAACACAGACACACTGGATTTACACACTGATATAACATTGTCTCTGTGGTGATATTTACAACAACAATAAAATTCTCATCTTGGTTCAGACAATTTCACCTTAGGTCCAAGACATACAGAATTACAGTATACCATATGCCCACTTGCAGCTGTTTAAAGTCAAATACAATTTAACCACCAAGTTTTATATAGATAGATAGATAGATACTTTATTGATCCCGAATGAAATTAAAGGAAAAAGGCCTTTAGCTTAGCCCCAGTCCAGCACCCTCTGTATTTTCGCCTTAGTGCCTCCACTCTCCTGCATAAAAAGGCTCCATATCCATAGAATACACAAAATACATATTAAACATGCAATGGAGTCAGAAAAAAGAAATACAATTGCAGTAATAGACTTGCAGTAATAGACACGGCAAACACATACACATATTCACATTTTGTGAATATGTGTATGATACTCTGTGATAGATCAGTGATCAATAAACTAAACTACTAAACTAAGTTTACAAAACTAATATAACCACCTAGTTTTCAACCACAGATTTGAATGATGTCTGTTGTTACTGGAGAGATTATGGGGGAAGGTATAAATCTAGAACAATTGGATTACTTCTTATATTTCTGACGTAGAGTGTCATAAAGTGCAAAATGTGCTGGTGAAGTGAAGAATTGTGGTCACATTGACAAGAATATGGGAAACAAGTCAATTAGCACAAAGCTATGATTGATAAAAGCTTTAGTCTGGCCGGTAGCCACATATGGATGTGAAGCCTTGACAATGAAGGAACAAAAAGAAAGACACATTCAAATGCATCAAAAAATCGCTGAAAATCTCCTGGAGAAAGATAATGAGCACTGAGTAAGTTTACAAGGAGGCCAGAACAGAAAAGGAGCTACTTAACCACATTATGTCCTGCAAGTTATGTTACTTTGGTCATGTGATGAGCCACATGACAACACTGATGGCATATATAACAGGACTTGTGGAAGGTCTAAGAAGACGAGTAAGACCAAGAATAATAATAAGCTGGATTTACAACATCACAATATGGATTGCATTATCAAGTAGTGATATAGTGATGTGACATGACAGTGTTGTGGTCTGTTAGTTTGTAAAAATCAATGTATTTATTATTTTGACAATAAATAATATTATTAATAATTATAAGTTGCATTTATGTAGTGCCTTTCTCATACCCAAGGTCACTTAGAAGCAAAACAGCTACAGTAATAGCAAAATGTAACTACAGACATAACCTAAGCATTTAGGCTCTTTGTCTAAGTTGCATTCGAACTACAAAATGTATTTAGAAATGTATTTTATGGCCATTGTATAATTTACATATATTACTGTCAAATTAATTTTCATAGAAACACCCTAAAACAAACTAACAGTAATATCATAAAAACACCTTCCAGTGACAAGCAGCGAAAGTGCAAATAGTCATTTTCTTACAACACTCCGACCACATCATGCCTGCAGTTAAAGGAAAAAAATAAAACTGTCTGAAACATTGAGAGTTGATGTGATAAATTAAATAATGCACTTTTTTGGTTCACTGCTTTAGTCGATCTGTCTCCCTTTTGTGTCTTATTATTTTATTCTCAGTGGAGTTGATATGAAAACAGAAAATCAATTAAGCTTTTTATTTGTCACACTTTGTGGTGTTTGAGGCTGTTTCAGGTTTTTAAATCTTCAAATCAGACACGAGTTGGTGTTACAAATACAACCTGAGTAACACAAAATACAGTATTTAAATAATTATAATTACATTTTTCTATTTTATTTCTGCATTTTCTCCTGTTTTCTCCCCAGTTTAGTGTAGTCAATTTGTCTTCCACTGCTGGGGTATCCCTGATTGCAGTCGAGGTGGGTATATTGCTGCTCACGCCTCCTCCGACCCATGCGTAGCCCTTAGAGGAACCCTTTTTCACCCATGCACTCTGCACAGGTGCCTCTTTATCTGCCAATCAGGGTCCTTACACAGCGTTTGAAGACCCCACCCACACAGTCTGGTCATGCTGCCCTAGCAGAGACGTGTCTGCTGCAGGCACTGCCAATTATGCCCACTAGACGGAGCTCAGCCGACCTGTGGCAACGTCGAGTTTCAGCCGAGGAGTTCAGAATCTCGGTGCTGGTGTGCTAACGAAATATTTTTTAAAACCACTTTTAGAAAAGAAAAAAAAAAGAATGTATTATGTAGCTGCACCTAATAAAGTGCTCAAAGAATATATAAATATATAGTATATTGAACATCAATTATATATTATATATCAATCATATACATTCTGGTTGCTTTGTTTTTGAGATAAACTTTATAGAATAATACTTTATAATACTTTATAGAACATAAAGACAAACTTTATAGAATAACACTAAATAGACAATTACTTGCTCAAAGCCGTTTCGTAGAATAAGCTGTGAAGTGTGTTTCGTCTCTTGACTCACCGTATGTGAAGTACTTGATGTCAGGTGGTAGGGTGACCAGAGACAGGTCAGTGGCGTGGATCTTCTCATCCACGTAGTCCTGGGCCTTCATGGCCTGCAGGAAGGCAAAGAATCTGGCAGTGAAAGCTGCAATAAAAATGGACAACATCCCAAAATCCAGAACATTCCACAGCTGCAAGATGTACTCCCTTGGCCCTTCTGTCCATAACTCCTTACACTCCGACCACATCATTCCTGCAAAGGAAGATAAAAATAAAACTGTCTGAAACACTGAGAGTTGCTATGTAAAATTAAATAATGTACTTTTGGTTCACTGCTTCAGCCGATCTGTCTTCCTCGTGTCTTATTATTTTATTCTCAGTGGAGTTGGTGCGAAAACAGAAAATCAATACGGCTTTTTATTTACTGTTTAAAAGTATTACATAGAATGTAACGTTCGGAGTGTGCATGTTTTACTTCATTCCAGTATGCAAGAGAATATTTATTTGAAAATAATGAGACATACACCGATCAGGCATAACATTATGACCACCTTCCTAATATTGTGTTGGTTCCCCTTTTGCTACCAAAACATCCTGGTGCCATGTGTTCCCCTGGTAAGCGACGCACACATACCCGGCCATCCACGTGAAGAAAACATGATTCATTAGACCAGGCCACCTTCTTCCATTGCTTTGTGGTTCAGTTCCGATGCTCACGTGCCCATTGTTGGCGCTTTCGGTGGTGGACAGGGGTCAGCATGGGCACCCTGACTGGTCTACGGCTATGCAGCCCCATACGCAACAACGTGTGATGCACTGTGTATTCTGAAACCTTTCTATCAGAACCAGCATTAACTTCTTCAGCAATTTGAGCTACAGTAGCTCGTCTGTTGGATCTGACCACACGGGCCAGCCTTCACTCCCCACATGCATCAATGAGCCCTGGCCACCCATGAACTGTCGCCGGTTTACCACTCTTCCTTTCTTGGACCACTTTTGACAGATACTGACAATACAGACCGGGAACACCCCACAAGAGCTGCAGTTTTGGAGATTGTCTGACCCAGTCGTCTAGCCATCACCATTTGGCCCTTGTCAAACTCGCTTAAATCCTTACGCTTCTAACACATCAACTTTGAGGATAAAATGTAAAATGTTCACTTGCTGCCTAATATATCCCACCTACTAACAGGTGCCGTGATGAAGAGATAATCAGTGTTATTCACTTCACCTGTGTATCTAAATATTTTAAACAGTACCCATACACTAGTATATTCAAGTAGATACAGTGGTTTTAAAAAGTCTACACACCCCTGTTAAAATAGCATTTTTTTTGTATGTAAAAAAAGTAAATCATAAATTCAGATTTATTTCCACCTTTAACAAGACCTAATCTGTGCACTTCATTTAGAGTGGGAAAAACTAAAAAAACTGGTTGCATAAGTGTTCACAGCCTTAGAATTAACCAATCATATTTAAACTCATTTTAAAAAGTAGCCAGAGACACCTCTTATTAATTAAAGTAATTGTGATAAAGCCCATATAAACTTCTAGTAGCTTTTCTAGTATGATTTTCCTGACATTTACTTAGTTGCATTTTACAGCAAAAGTCTTGGTCCACAAAGAGCTTACAAGAATTACAAGCTTACAAAGGGATATCATTGTTGAAAGGTATCAGGAGAAGATCACAAAAATGTCCAAAGCATTACATATAGCATGGAACACAGTGAAGATAATCATCAACAAGTGAGTAAAATATGGACAACAGTGGCATTACCAAGAACTAGGCGGGCAGCACGGTGGCTAAGTGGGTAGCACTGTCGCCTCACAGCAAGAAGGTCCTGGGTTCGATCCCCAGGTGGGGTGGTTCGGGTCCTTTCTGTGTGGAGTTTGCATGTTTTCCCTGTGTTTGCGTGGGTTTCCTCCGGGTGTTCCGATTTCCTCCCACAGTCCAAAGACATGCAAGTGAGGTGAATTGGAGGCACTAAATTGTCCAAGACTGTGTTTGATATAACCTTGTGTGACCTGAAGAACCTTGTGTAACGAGTAACTACCATTTCTATCATGAATGTAACCTAAGTGTAAAACATGACGTTAAAATCCTAATACACAATAATAAACAAACAACCAAGAACTAGTCATCTGTCCAAAACTGCTGAAAAGGCAAGAAGATTGGTCCAGAAGGTTGCCAGGAGGCCTACAGCAATGTTAAAGGAGATGTAGGAATTTCTGGCAAGTACTGGCTGTGCACTACATGTGACAACAATCATCCATATTCCTACATCAGGTCTGCCACATGCATGTGGGAAAATGGGTCATGGTCTGAAAAGTACGTTTGGTGCAAAAACAGCATCAGTCAAAATAAGAGTGCAATGTTTATAGAAGATTCAAGTTATTTAGTCTTGAAACATTCCACAATAAGCAGGTGAATTGGTAATCAATAAGGGGATCATGAGCACATAAAATAAGGATTCACCAGAGACTCAGTTTTTGCAAGCAAAGGCTGGATCATGACATAATAAATGCCCATATACACCGATCAGCCATAACATTAAAACCACCTCCTTGTTTCTACACTCACTGTCCATTTTATCAGCTCCACTTACCATATAGAAGCACTTTGTAGTTCTACAATTACTGACTGTAGTCCATCTGTTTCTCTACATGCTTTGTTAACCCCCTTTCATGCTGTTCTTCAATAGTCAGGACCCCCACACAGGACCACTACAGAGTAGGTATTATTTAGGTGGTGGGTCATTCTCAGCACTGCAGTGGCACTGACATGGTTAGTGTGTGTTGTGCTGGTATGAGTGGATCAGACACAGCAGCGCTGTGGGGGTCCTGACCATTGAGGAACAGGGTGTAAGCAGGCTAAAAAGATATGTAGAGAAACAGATGGACTACAGTCAGTAATTGTAGAACTTCAAAGTCCTTCTATATGGTAAGTAGAGCTGATAAAATAGACAGTGAGTGTAGAAACAAGAAGGTGGATTTAATGTTATGGCTGATCACTGTATATATTGTGACCGTGTAGCTAAAACCAACTACCATAACTCAGAACATCAACTATCTTTAAATGTATACAAAATGTTTGGGTAAGAGCTCTGAGCTATGCGTTGCACTCAAATCCCTTTTTTTGCACATTTTATTTATTGATTTACTGACCTGATACATTCTTAAAGCACACAAATACACTTTGTCTCTGCAATGAGCTATATAAATAAACTGTTGTCCTAAACTCAATCGACCGTTCACTATATTTCAGGCTTGCACCTGCATTATTTCTAGCTTAATGTTGTACAACATCGCTGAAGCCAAATAAATGACTGCTGAGCCAGTGTTTTTGGAGCCGGGAATCACTCAGCTTCAAGGCTACTACATGCCATACATAACAGTAACAGACCCATTCATTCCCACAGCACTCAGGGACAAGCCAACTTCAGCACTTTGAGAAATGGAATGAATCGGGACTGTGCTGTATTGGGGCAACACAGCCTGAAGGCTCCGGTAATGGATGATCATTACCATGCTGGAGTGAACCTGCTAGATATCATGAACACACCTGCCACAATACAATGAACACTGCAATGTGAAGTGAAACACTGGGATGTGATTAGCTTTATGTTTAAACTGAATTGGGTAGCAGTAGTATGGACAGGCAACAAGGATTTGTGTTATAAACACTCCAATGTTACACTAATCACTTTTTTTTTTCTTATTTAATATACACTGATCAGCCATAACATTAAAACCACCTCCTTGTTTCTACACTCACTGTCCATTTTATCAGCTCCACTTACCACATAGAAGCACTTTGTACTTTTACAGTTACTGACTGTAGTCCATCTATTTCTCTACATATCTTTTTAGCCTGCTTTCACCCTGTTCTTCAATGGTCAGGACCCCCACAGAGTAGGTATTATTTAGGTGGTGGATCATTCTCAGCACTGCAGTGACACTGACATGGTGGTGGTGTGTTAGTGTGTGTTGTGCTGGTATGAGTGGATCAGACACAGCAGCGCTGCTGGAGTTTTTTAATACTGTGTCCACTCACTGTCCACTCTATTAGACACTCCTACCTAGTTGGTCCACTTTGTAGATGTAAAGTCAGAGACGATCGCTCATCTATTGCTGCTGTTTGAGTTGGTCATGCTCTAGACCTTCATCAGTGGTCACAGGACGCTGCCCACGGGGAGCTGTTGGCTGGATATATTTTTGGTTAGTGGACTTTTCTCAGTCCAGCAGTGACAGTGAGGTGTTTAAAAACTTAATCAGCACTGCTGCGTCTTATCCACTCATACCAGCACAACACACACTAACACTGCAGTGTTGAGAATGATTCACCACCCAAATAATACTACCCAAATAATACTAATAACACTACTCTGTAGTGGTCCTGGGAGTCCTGACCATTGAAGAACAGGATGAAAGGGGGCTAACAAAGCATGCAGAGAAACAGATGGACTACAGTCAGTAATTGTAGAACTACAAAGTGCTTCTATATGGTAAGTGGAGCTGATAAAATGGACAGTGAGTGTAGAAACAAGGTGGTGGTTTTAATGTTATGGCTGATCGGTGTATATATCCACTATTCACAATTACACACAATGTCTTTTGATCATGTACTATTGAACAAAGTGTACAAAATCGAATGTAATGTCGTGGAAAAATAAGGTGAGATGATAAATGAAAACAAAGATTACAGTTGACTGGATTGGGGAATTTATTGACACTATTGTGGGTTCCCACAGCAGTGGAACAGCTTAAGAACCAGGAACAGATACTATGGCCTCATTATACTCTCATTATACTGCTCTGGTCACATGACATCAGGTGTTGGACTTTGGAACCTCCATTCTGTGCTAAGCATGGTTTCTTATCTAGTTGCAACAGCTTTACGACAGCTTAATCAAAGACATTACTTATCTCTGTACTTCAGCTATACACTGATCAGGCATAACATTATGACCACCTTCCTAATATTGTGTTGGTCCCCCTTTTGCTGCCAAAACAGCCCTCTGTCGAGGCATGGACTCCACTAGACCCCTGAAGGTGTGCTGTGGTATCTGGCACCAAGATGTTAGCAGCAGATCCTTTAACTCCTGTAAGTTGTGAGGTGGGGCCTCCATGGATTGGACTTGTTTGTCCAGCACATCCCACAGATGCTCAATTGGATTGAGATCTGGGGGATTTGGAGGCCAAGTCAACACCTCAAACTCGTTGTTGTGCTCCTCAAACCATTCCTGAAGCATTTTTGCTTTGTGTCAGGGCGCATTATCCTGCTGAAAGAGGCCACAGCCATCAGGGAATAGTGTTTCCATGAAAGGGTGTACATGGTCTGCAACAATGCTTAGGTAGGTGGTACGTGTCAAAGTAACGTCAACATGGATGGCAGGACCCAAGGTTTCCCAGCAGAACTTTGCTCAAAGCATCACACTGCCTCCGTCGGCTTGCCTTCTTCCCATAGTGCATCCTGGTGTCTTGTGTTCCCCAGGTAAGCAACGTACATGCACCCGGCCATCCACGTGATGTAAAAGAAAACGTGATTCATCAGACCAGGCCACCTTCTTCCATTGCTCCGTGGTCCAGTTCCGATGCTCATGTGCCCATTGTTGGTGCTTTCAACAGGACAGGGGTCAGCACACATCAACTTTGAGGATAAAATGTTCACTTGCTGTCTAATATATCCCACCCATTAACAGGTGCTGTGATGAAGAGATAATCAGTGTTATTCACTGCACCTGTCAGTGGTCATAATGTTATGCCTCGTCGGTGTAAGTATTTAATGCACAAGCAGCAAAACACTAATATTCAGGTGATATCAAACATAATATCAAATTTTTTCATAACAGCAACTACATGTAAAAATTAGGGCTGTCGAAGTTAACGCGATAATAACGCATTAACGCAATCTCAATTTAACGCGATTATAAAAATTAGTGCCGTTAACGCAAATTCTAGTTCATGTTGAGACTTGACTGGTAGAACAAACGTTTTAATGTCGGACTTGCCACCGTTTTTCATTTGCGGTTTGTTAACATAATGTTACCGAGCGTCGTAGTGTCGTAGTAATGCACTTGCATAATAAAGAAGCTGCCAGTCCTTCATTCACGTAACGCTAGGACGGACACTTAAAAATCCTCCTTTTGGAGTGAACTGGTTTCATTTTTGATCAATATTATTTACCATTGGCTCAGGTACATGTCAAAACAAATGCTTTGTATTTCATTGGTTTAACAGCCTAATTTCACTGCTTACAGCGCTACCACTGGCCAATCGGAGAAGGTCCGCCCTCTAAATGCTAGTCTGTGATTGGGTGGTTGAATTTCGCCCGCCCTCTCTGTTTTGTAAACACCGCTACCTGAGTCAATCACTCAGCTCTCATGATCAGGAACGCGGTGAAAATGCCAAAAAGTAAACTTTTGAGGCAGCGATGAACGGACCTAAATATGAAAAGACACAACATTTAGTGAGTAAAACAGTCATTTGTTATATAATTCTTGCTTAAATTGGTCAAAAACTCTGTTATATGGGTTCTGGATTCATTCTGTGTTGCAGTAGCATGTCCCCCTGTTCCTAATATGATGTCCGGCTTTTTGGGGTGTAATGTCCTCCTTTTTGTTACTATGAATCTGGCCACCCTAGTCTAAACACACTCAGTTCGTGTAGAAACGTCCATTAAACCACTGGATAGTATTACTGCCTAGTATGTGAGTGAATAAAACAGTTTTCTCTTGTCCCAGCAGTTTTTAACATCAGTACATTTAGCATAAAATGTGTTCACCATTTTAACTGTAACATTTCACTTAAAAATCCTTGTTTTCTATAACATTTACACAGATTTTTTTTAATGCGATTAATCGCGATTAACTATATGAAATTCTGAGATTAATCGCGATTAAAATTTTTAATCGTTTGACAGCCCTAGTAAAAATACATGGAATGTGGCTAAAGCCCTGTGAAGAACTGGCACCTTGCCCAGAAGATTCCTGCTTTGTGCCCAGCGTTTCCCAGGGGAACAAGACCTGCCGTAACCCTAACCTGGATAAAGCAGCTGATTAAAACAAAATGAATTAAACATCCCTGTCAGTAAAATTGGTTTTAAAGTCTGTGAAAAAAAACATTAATGTAACCACAGATTTTCCAGATGTTTTGTGGATTTGAAGGAGGCTCATGATTGGGTACCTTGGTATATGCTGTGGGGGGAAACTACAGAAATATGGGGTACAAGAGTCACTACTTTACTCAATCCAGTCTGTGTCCACATACTTGGTGTTAAGTCAAAGTAATTTAGGGTGGGTGTCGGACTCATGCAAAGGTGCGTCTTGTTTCTGCTCCTGTCTGTGGTATTTACTTACAGCACCACACAGAATTTCACAATGTGCTATTAGACTAATGATAAGGAATAGAGTTACAACTGGAAGAACAAGAAGTGAACCATGAAGCCCACAAACAGCATTCCATAGACACCTCACACAAAAAAAGAAGCACAGATATGTGTGTTACCTTGCCAATCTCTCAATTTGTTTATAGTCAAAACCGACTTTGTGGATATGCTGTATTTAATTAGACAAACATTTATTTTGATAACTAGTTCATCTCTTTGGGAGCTCAGTCAGTGTGACAGAGACATCACAAGGTACCTCAGGTATACCCAAGTAGACAATGGAAATGTCTGTTTATTCAGTCAGGTCAGTCACTGATGACATTCCAATTAAGCCACTTGAGCCCCTTCATACCAAACCATGTCTTTATATAGATGTCACTATGTATAACATGAAAGCAGACATTTAGAACTGCTCCACATTTGGAGTTGTGTCCCTCTGTGCAGTGCAGATAGACAAGCAATTGGGGACATGGAGACGCAGAAGCATGTTGATCGGTCAACCTTTCAGCTGACCTGTGACTGGTACCTCTTTGCACAGCCTAGTTTGGCTGGCATGTAGGATGCGAGACAGATGGTTTCATAAGCGTTAATTGGCATCATATGGAAGGTTTCCTATGTACGGCTTCTGACTCTCATTTTCGCCAGTACTTTGTTGGCAAACCAGTATTTTCTGAAGCCGTGGTGCCGGATCGCTCAATCCAATCAGGTTTCTGTATCTTTAGGAAGCTCAGCTGGGGTCGTGGCAGTTTGGGGGTGTCATGGTTGAAGCTGCCATGGATAAATGAGTGACCTTAAAGACGGTGTAACGACCTTTTTTCTGGTGTGGTCCACATGGATGGAGTCACGTTAGGTGCTGGCTACGACAATCGGTGGTCCCCGTCTTGTGTAAGAGTCAGAGATGGGGACTCAAGTCTGCGACTCGGATGTAAGTCGCACACACAGCGACTTCAGACTCGACAAGGACTTGTTTCAAATGAATCGGACTCGACTCATGACTCGCAAAAAAAATGACTCGTAAACAACAAGAGTCCCTAGCGTCAGCATGTGTTAACATTAGTTATGTGTGACAAATCGCACTTAATCTCACTTAATATGGTGGAATACCCTACGTAGTGCACTTCACAGGAACAACTGGGGTAAATGGAACGCTCCTACAGAATTGGCACTAATGGTTGAGACCATTGAACCAATCAAACCTTCTGATTAAAATTTTTAGTAAGAAATGCTTATTTATTTGCATGTTATTTGCCTTTTTTCAGTTTGCGTCACACAGATGACGTGTCAATGAAACGCTTGATTGGCTTTCTAACGAGTTCGTGTTTTACTTCACAACCGGGAAAAGTTTGGAAAAGTAATTAAAAAGTAATTAAAGTAATTATAAGCACATTCACAAAATGTTATACATAAACGGTTATAAATTTAATAGCATCTGGAAGAACAGAAGCTAAGGTAAGCAGTGGTTATAATTTTTTTGCTGTGTTTTGGATTTTGGCCGCTGTGCCGTGATTTATCGCGCTTTTGTTTTACAATGAAAACAAAACGTATCAGTTTAAGCTTTTAACTGGTACCTTCTTGTTATGGAAATTACATTAATTTGCACAATGACTAGGAAAGTAAAGGCACGAAGTAAAACGGCAAAATACAGTTGCTAATCTCTTGTTTTTTATCTCAATTTACAGATAATTTGTTTATTTTTACACTACATTTCCAATATATGTTTTGTGTATATTATATTGACTCGTGACTTGACTCAGACTCTAGCCTAAAGACTCATGACTTGACTCGGACTCAGTTTTCATTTCTGCACAATCCCCTTTCTGTCCCCTTTTTCAGTTGTGGGTTTGTGGACCCCCGTTTGTTAGCAGCTTTTAGTCACAGTTTATTCTATCTTGATAAAATATCTGCAAATGGGTTCTATTTCCTTCTCTACCAGGCATGCCCAGCCCCAATACACTATGTACAGAGACACAGCCATGCTCAAAGAGGAAAGGACCTTCCCCCAAACAGTTGGCTCATAGTTGGAAGCAAAACGTTTTATATTATTGATTTTTTACACCTGTTAGCAGTGACTTTTTTAGCAATGGGTGTGGCTGAAACATGTGAAGTCAATAATTTAGAGGGGTGTCTACATACTGTTGCTAAATGAAGCCTAAATTATAAAACAGACACTGATTTGATTGCGTACCTGCCACCCAAATCATGATGAGGATCTCGGTCCATGAGAATTGAGTGGTCTTGACTCTGAAGATCTGAAGCGGGTGGTCTGTGACCGTGACGTTAGGGAGAGTGCTGATGCCCTCAAAGCGGTCTGAAGCATTAAAGATCAGCAGGCAGAGAAAGATGATGAAGGATGCAGCATGTGCCACGAATTTCATGAAGGGGCTGCGCAAGACTTTACCCAGCTGAAAACACAACACACAACAAAGTAAGATAGTTACACAAACACACACACACACAACAGAGGCTTTCACAGTTCACGATGATCACAACATTCATTTATTTTTACTAACCACTGCATCCTGTTTAGGATCACGGTAGATCCAGAGATACCTGTAAAAACTGGGCACAGGCTAGGTGCCCTGGACAAAGCGCCAAACTAGAGCAAGGAAAAATATATTTACTCACTTACCTAATTACACATAGAGGCAATCTAGAGCAGCTAATTCACCTTATTTTTTTAATGCATTTTTCCCCTTTTCTTCCGATCTTTTAGCGCATCCAATTTCTACCCGATTGCATTATGCTTCCTCTCTACTGTTGCTGACCCCTGCCCCGATTGAGAAGAGCGAACTGACACATGCCCCCTCTGACACGTGTGCAGTAGCTGACTGCATCTTTTCATTTGCATGAGGCAAGTTCATATGCAGATCAGCCTTGTGTACGGAGAGCCACACCCTGATCAGCATTATCCCCCAACTCTGGGCAGACGCCATCAATCAGCTAGCAGAGGTTGTAAATGCATCAGTTATGAGGTCTCTATCCGACTCCCTACCCTGTATGAACAACAGCCAATCATTGTTCATATAGCCGTCCAGCCCAGCCAGATATCAGAGCTGAGTTTTAAACCAACGAGTTTGAAATGTCAGCTCTGGTGTGCTAGCATGTTTTACCGCTGCACCATCTGAGTGGCCACCTTCTTTATGTTTTAAGAATGTGGGAGAACAATGAGGTACCTACATCCAAACAGTAAAATCATCTAAGATTCGATGGAGGAAGTAACCAATAAGTGGGTAGAGCTTTGGGCTGTCAATTAAGTGGTTGAGAGTTCAAATCTCAGCTCTGCCATTCAGCCACTGTTGGGCCCTTAAGCAAAGTCCTTAAACCTCTTTGCTCTAGGGGTGCCGTACAATGGCTGACCCTATGCTCTGACCCCAGTTTCCCAACAAGCTGGGATATGCAAAGAAAAAATTTTGTTGTAATGTGCATGTGTATATGTATATCTGACAAATAAAGGCATTCTGTTCTGTAGTTATTCTGAATTCTGGTCTCCTAATTTGTACTCATCCGAGTGTATCGCTGCCTGTTGTGTAGGCGGAACAGTGTGTCTGTGATTACCAACTTATAGTCAGTACAGAAATCCACCAGCATCTGTCCCCTATTGTTTCTCGTACCATGATCATATTTTCCAGGGACTTCACTTTCTTCTGCATCATTACCTCTCACATTAAAATCCCAGGTGATCACAAGTAAGTTTTGCTTTGGAGTCACTGCAAGTACATGATCAATCTCCTTGTAGAATTGTTTTGGTCATGTGGTACACCATTTTGGTTTGACTTTTTTTTTTTCATTTTTCTAATGAGAAATGGCTGTAGTTTAAGGCTGGAATGGTTTGGTGAGCTTCTTCACTATCTAGAACACACAGTTCTGCTGTTGCATTTCTTTGCATTTTCCTGCAGCTCACTGAATAATAAATCCAACTCAGCTTGATTCTCTCTTCTGAGCATCTTCTGTAAAAAATTCTTGTTGCCCACTCTCTCTCACAGTGGGTACCACAGACATTTTAATCCTGGATGACATCTGAGCCAGTATGTAACTGTTTCTTGGACTACTTATTTGTACTCTGTGGAATCAAATAGATAGACTGAGAATCCCAATCTCTTCTCAGCCCTGCAGCTGATTTAACATTGTACTAGGTTGACCCATGCACCTTGTCATGAAAAACTTACACCTGAAGTTTAAGAACTGAGCTGCAACCCACAGTTCTAGTTCCCCATGTGTGGGGTTGTGATCACTCTTTGTCTGGAACCTGCCAGGAGCACAGCTCTGAAAAATAATGCTATCAGGATTATAGGAAGACTCAAGCTACTTTACCATAGCAAGGTAACAGTTTAAGAATAATAATTATAACAATGTATGCAATGTTGGACATAACATTATTACATGTACTATAAACAAAAAAGCAAATATGATGTATTGTCTTTTTAAAGGGTGGCACGGTGGCTTAGTGGGTAGCACTGTCGCATCACAGCAAGAATGTCCTGGGTTCGATCCCCAGGCGGGGCGGTCTGGGTCCTTTCTGTGCGTAGTTTGCATGTTCTCCCCGTGTCTGCGTGGGTTTCCTCCAGGAGCTCCAGTTTCCTCCCACAGTCCAAAAACATGCAGTCGGGTTAATTGGAGACACTGAATTGCCCTATAAGTGTATGAGTGTGTATATGTGTGTGTGTATGTGTGTCTGCCCTGCGATGGCCAGGGTGTTACTGTGTGCCTTGCGCCCATTGAAAAGCTGGGATAGGCTCCAGCACCCCCCACCCCCACCCCAAATTGGATAAGCGGATAAGAAAATGAATGAATGAATGAATGTCTTTTTAAAGAGAGGTATACACATTAGCTACTTGTGGTATAAGTCAATTAAAGCAAGGTTTCTTTCAAGCAAACCAGATTTTGTCCATAATTTTTACTGTGATTAAGGCAACACAAACAACAGCATCCAAACAAAATTAAATATACTTAATTAATAAAATGGTTACAATCTTGTCCCACTGTGGTTTACCACAAGGGGTGTTCATGTACAAGTTTATTTCATGTTTATGTGTCTGTTAAAATTAGTTTCTTTTTTTTAATAATTTTTTTAAATAGTTTTTCACAACCCGGGGTTTGAAAAACACTGGAAAAACACTCTGCTTTAAGTACCTCCACATTTAATTTTTTTCTATAATTGTACCCATGTAACCATTTATTTAATATTATACCCCTTGCTTCTAACTTAATCAAAGCTTTTAGCCAATTAGAAATGAGAATTTAACAGCACTGTGGTATAATGACTAGAGATGGCTACATGAATCTATAAAATATATAACCTACATGTGTATATATAGCACATATAAATTAGAAGATCTGATCACTGACACATTCGAGTTACTTCTACATTCAGCACAACTCTACACTATATTGCCAAAAGTATTAACACTTCCATGGCCACAGGTGTATAAAACCAAGCACCTAAGCATGCAGACTGCTTCTAAAAACATTAGTGAAAGAATGGGTCGCTCTCAGGAGCTCAGTGAATTCCAGCGTGGTACAGTGATAGGATGCCACCTGTGCAACAAGTCCAGTCGTGAAATTTCCTCCCTACTAAATATTTCACAGTCGACTGTCAGTGGTATTATAACAAAGTGGAAGTGGATACTGAGGCGCATAGTGCACAGAAGTCGGCAACTTTCTGCAGAGTCAATTGCTACAGACCTCCAAACTTCATGTAGCCTTCAGATTAGCTCAAGAACAGTGTGTAGATGGACGAGTCTGGGTTTGGCGGTTGCCAGGCGAACGGTACTTGTCTGACTGCATTGTGCCGAGTGTAAAGTTTGGTGGAGGGGGGATTATGGTGTGGGGTTGTTTCTCAGGAGTTGGGCTCGGCCTCTTAGTTCCAGTGAAAGGAACTCTTAATGCTTCAGCATACCAAGAGATTTTGGGCAATTTTGTGGGAACAGTTTGGGGATGGCCCCTTCCTGTTCCAACATGAGCGCACAAAGCAAGGTCCATAAAGACGTGGATGAGCCAGTTTGGTGTGGAAGAACTTGACTGGCCTGCACAGTCCTGACATCAGCCTGATAGAACACCTTTGGGATGAATTAGAGCGGAGACTGTGAGCCAGACCTTCTCGTCCAACATCAGTGTCTGACCTCACAAATGCGCTTCTGGAAGAATGGTCAAAAATTCCCATAAACACACTCCTAAACCTTGTGGAAAGCCTTCTCAGAAGAGTTGAAGCTGTTATAGCTGCAAAGGGTGAGACGACATCATATTAAACCCTATGGATTAAGAATGGGATGTCACTCAAGTTCATATGTGTGTGAAGGGAGATGACAGACATCCCAAGTCTCCCGGAAGTTCCAGGAGTCTCCCGCATATACATAGCGGCTCCCGGATGCCCGCAAGTCCGATAAAATCTCCCGGAATCTAGAAGCGTCCAAATACACACACTTTTTTCCCGATCGCGTATTAAATCCGGTATCTGATATACAATCTAGCGCACTGTGTAGGGAACATGTTTAATATACTGTCTATTACACTAAGTAGGGAACATGAATTCATATCTAAAATACTATCTAGTATGCACTATGTAGGTAACATGAGTCCGTTATCTGATATACAACTTAGCGCACTATGTAGGGAACATAAATCCGTGAAATTAATGTGGTTGTGACGCGAACAGTTAGCTAAGTAGCTCAGTAAGCAGCTTCTAAAAGTTCTGTTTTCACCCATATCCTTTGATGTGTGCGAGAGCTTTTTTACCTTTAAAAAAAAAAAAAATTTAAAAAGGGGGCGTGGTCTGGGGTACCTCCCGGAAATGAGTTTTTGCAACTTGGGATGTCTGAGATGAGCGAATACTTTTGGCAATTTAAGTGTTTTTTACTTTTGCTCACTTCAGTTTCTTACCCATGTTCAGCTGACCTTTGATACATGACACAACACAAACCCTGTCTTGGCTGTTTAATTTAATGAATGAGTTTTAAATGAATGAGCATTATTAGATTATACTGATTTGTTCCTCCCTCAAGTAGGTTTTGTTTATTCAATTTGATATGTAGCACTTCCATCTGGTCATGTTGAGTAATTACATTCCTTTTACACACCATCTCGAGGCAAAATACTGCAAGATTGTGATTTCATTCCTCAGCTGTGCCATGTTGGCATTTTTTTCTCACGGTGATAAAACTGCCTACATGTCACCCTCTAAAGCTGTATTATAGAAAACATGAAGTCTTGTCTTTTTCCTGTTGTAAATTAAAAAATTTCATTAGGGTTTAAAATAGTGCTCACTCTCCTGCCATGGTAAATACAGAACAGAGTTTCCTCAAACTGGACTCTATGCACTGTGAGGATGTAAAACACAGATGGAATTAAAACAATATGGTAAATTCTATTGGGGCAAAATTTGTGTTTGCATATTTAAGAAGACTTTTACAGATCATAAAGTTGAATGATAAAGTTAAACACATAAATCAGAGGGTGTGGTCATGCCAACACTAAACTTGTTGACATTGACGTTACTGCCTTGCTGTGTGTGGGTATAATTAAATACACTGAGTTCAAAATTAACCAAATTAACTAACCAAATTAACCAGAGAGAGAGGTGTGTGTGTGTGTTTATGTAAGAGTCTGCGGTACCCTCAATACCAGACAGACAGGTCTCTGAGACCCCAAACAAAAGTCTATATGAGGGTGTTGGAAACAGAATATTAATATGAAAATATTGTTTATTGTTTAAATAATGTTTATTATTAAATATAGTGTCAAGCTGATTGAAAAAGGTTAAGGATATTATAGCCTAGCAGTTAAGGTACTGGACTAGCAATCAAAAGGTCGCTGGTTCAAGCCCCACCACTGCCAGGTTGCTCACTATAATGCATATACACTCACTCACACACACCAACATGACCCTTGATCTTGATCAATGGAATCATACAACTACTCAGTGACTGTATTACCTGCATCTTTGCACAATATTGCATCTTGCACAATGTTGCATTTTTGCACCTTACTCTTTTTTATGCTGCTATAAAAACCCTACATTGCTAACTGTATATCAGAATATATACATCAGTTTTCTTGCCTCACTTAGTACTCAGTACCATGTACTGGCCAACACTACACTTGCCTCTAGTCTTGTCTCCTTTAATTACTTTTAGATTAGAAATGTCTCTTGTATTTATTGTAGTACAATATACAGTATATATTGTACTGTTGTTTATCTGCACTGTGTATTGTATTGTTTTGCACTTGTGTTCTGTGTTGCACCCTGGTCCTGGAGGAACGTTGTTTCGTTTTAATATGTACTTGTATATAGCTGAAATGACAATAAAGCCTCTCCTGAACTTTTGAACTTGCTGTTGGACCCCCGAGCAAGGTCCTTAACCCTCAATTGCTCAGACTGTATACTGTCACTGTACTGTAAGTTGCTTTAGATTAAGGTGTCTGCTAAATGCTGAAAATGTAAATACAAACAGAACATGAAGGTAACAATTTGGGAATGACTTTTAAGCATTTTAGCTAAACCTAATGATGGCATTTAGGCATGGTGGCCTGGTTTGAAGAGTGGATGCCACAGAGCAAAATAGGTCCTTAGAACCTGGGTTCAATCCTTTCCTTTGGTTACTGTCTTGTGAGGATTAACCTGTTCTCCCAGGTCTGTGCTGAAGGTGAATTGACCACTTGTAATTGCTCTTAGGTGTAGGTTAGTAAATGTGAGGTGTATGTCACCTGATGTGTGCAATAGATTGGAGCCGTGTTCATGCTGTGTAAACTTTACTCCCAGTGTTTCAGGGAGTAGCTCGACCCAGCCTAACACCATAACAGTATGAAGTGGTTGTAAAGAGGATTTGGGATATTTGTACAATTAAGTATTCACACAATAAAATAGGTTGTGCAAAAAAACATTAACAATGTTGTCTTATATATAATTAGTTTAAAAAGCTGAAATTAATTAATATAAACAAATACTTTTTATGCCGTTATTTTTGTATTTTTATTCAAATCTTTGGTTTTCTAAATGTTCACACTGCTATTATCTATAATTAAGGCCCCACCTAGTCACATCACGGACCTTGAAATGAGCCTTTTCTCATGTAATATCTTTAGTGAAATACAAACTTTAAGGTTTCTCTTTCTTTTTCTCCGATTGTTTCCCCCAATTTTCTCCCCTAATTTAGTCGTATCCAATTACCCTGGTTGCGTTACACTTCATCTCTACTGATACAACCATCCACTGCTGACTGAAGAACTTCACAACTGACACATGCCTCCCCCGACACATGACAATACCGACTGCCTCTTTTCATCTACAAGAGGCGAGTTCATATGCAGACCAGCCTTGTGCATGGAGAGCCACACCCTGATCAGCATTATTCCCCAATCAATCAGCCATCAATCAGCCAGCAGAGGTCATAATTGCACCAGATATGAGGAACCTTGGTTCGGCTTTCCCATCCCTGAATAACAGCCAATTGTTGTCCATGTGGCCGCTCAGCCCAACCGGCTGGCAGAGCTGAGATTTAATACGATGTATTTGAGATCCCAGCTCTGGTGTTTAAGGTTCGTGTTTAGCTATTAAACATTTCTCGAAGATGTCGAAGTCTAAAGCAGCTAAAAAGACGACTCGGGTAACTGAGTTTGGACCAATTCTGTGGACACAGAGGCAGTGTGTTAAAACAGAGACCAGTATTTTCGTATATGAGACGGAGCCTGATGTCGCTGGATGTTCTAGGTTTAAGTAGCTGTGCTGTGTATTGTAGCTTCAGTTTATTCTGTCATTCAATTTATGAGTGTAATTTAATGACTGTCGTGAAATGTGGTACTTTTCTTTTTCAAAAAAATCAAATCTGTAATAAAATTAAGCACATTTTCCTGTGAATTTAGTAGGGCCCTATTTATAATTTATTATTAAATCTGCCTAGACAGGCAGGTAATTTCAGGTCAGCAGGAAAAAAAATGGGACTCTGTACCACTCAGCTGAGCAAACCATTAGCTCGACAGCCCTGTAGGTTATTGTATTACAGCTTCTGGTTCTACTATCAATCAGAGTTTTATAGGGAGCTGCTTGAGAACAATGATCATAATACAATTTTGCCATTTGAACATCTGACCACCGTTTCCTTGTTTGCTAATACTGTAATACTGTAAATATGTAAAGTTTGTTCTTATCTGGGCAAAATAGAATAAAGGTTTTTAAAAAATTGAGAATAAGCTTTATTGCCTGAAAAAGTAATAGAAACCTTACGTTAATTGTTCTTCTTATGATAGAACAACACATTTTAAAATACACTGATGAGGCATAACATTATGACCACCTTCCTAATATTGTGTTGCTGCCAAAACAGCTCTTACCCGTCAAGGCATGGATTCTACTAGACCCCTGAAGGTGTGCTGTGGTATCTGGCACCAAGATGTTAGCAGCAGGTCCTTTAACTCCTGTAAGTTGTGAGGTGGGGCCTCCACTTATTTGTCCAGCACATCCCACAGATGCTCAATTGGATTTGGAGGCCAAGTCAACACCTCAAACTCGTTGTTGTGCTCCTCAAACCATTCCTGAACCATTTTTGCTCTGTGGCAGGGCGCATTATCCTGCTGAAAGAGGCCACAGCCATCAGGGAATAGTGTTTCCATGAAAGGGTGTACATGGTCTGCAACAATGCTTAGGTAGGTGGTACGTGTCAAAGTAACATCCACATGGATGGCAGGACCCAAGGTTTCCCAGCAGAACATTGCCCAAAGCATCACACTGCCTCCGTCGGCTTGCCTTCTTCCCATAGTGCATCCCTGATTGGTCCGCGGCTATGCAGCCCCATACGCAACAAACTGTGATGCACTGTGTATTCTGACACCTTTCTATCAGAACCAGCATTAACTTCTTCAGCAATTTGAGCTACAGTAGCTACTTGGAGCTACTTGGATCGGACCACACGGGCCAGCCTTCGCTCCCCACGTGCATCAATGAGCCTTGGCCGCCCTTGACCCTGTCACCGGTTTACCACTGTTCCTTTCTTGGACCACTTTTGATAGATACTGACCACTGCAGACCGGGAACACCCCACAAGAGCTGCAGTTTTGAAGATGCTCTGACCCAGTCGTCTAGCCATCACAACTGGCTCAAATCCTTACGCTTGTCCATTTTTCCTGCTTCTAACACATCAACTTTGAAGATAAAATGTTCACTTGCTGCCTAATATATCCCACCCACTATCAGGTGCCGTGATGAAGAGATAATCAGTGTTATTCACTTCACCTGTCAGTGGTCATAATGTTATGCTTTGTTGATGTATGTTTAAGTTGGAAATTGAACCATGTCTATTTACATTCATGGCATTTAGCAGACGGTCATTACAGTCAAGCAATTGGCATCTTGGAAGTGGTGGGTCTTAAACCACCAACCTCTGGGTTACTAGTCCAGTACGTTAACCACTGAGCTACCACTGACATTTAACACCTAAATAAGATGTTACCAGATTCCAGCTATAGCATTGTAGCCACCCAACTTTTATGAGTGTGAGAGGTAAAAAACAACTTTTTGTTCATATTTAGAGCTACAAAGTCAAAAGACAGTATGTGTGTAATTTAAAGTGGATTTATGGTTCACAGTGGTTAATATACTGTAAGTGCATCACTTTAAACAGCACATCTTACCAGCAGTGAAAAACACAAGTGGGTTTAAGGGGCTATTGTTAGACAAATAACATAAGCTAAACCAGTTTACTGACTAATACAGGCATAATGCTTTGTTCCAGGGTTGCGGTGGAGGTCTAAAGGTTATATAAGTTGTACTCCAAAATGTTTTACGTAGAGACTTACCTTACTGCACGGAGCAAACCAATATCCCACAGCCAGCAGAGGAAGTCCAAGTGCCACCACCAGCACCACCAGACACTTCACTGCAATGGCCTGTTCTCGAAGACCTGACAGGTTCTCATACC
Organism: Trichomycterus rosablanca; assembly: GCF_030014385.1. Taxonomy (NCBI): domain Eukaryota; kingdom Metazoa; phylum Chordata; class Actinopteri; order Siluriformes; family Trichomycteridae; genus Trichomycterus; species Trichomycterus rosablanca. Next base: position 18,858,263 of record NC_085988.1, read on the forward strand.
AAATTGTTAAAAGCTGCTGCTGGCAGTTAGGATGTGCCACAAACTGTAAAAAAAGAAGTGATGTACAGTTAAGCGTAAACAGAATTGACTTCTTTGATAAGTAGGATGATTTTACTTGCACGGTAATGAGCTGGTTGTGTTGCCAAATCCACTTCATTTATTCATTTATTTTTTCCTACTTGCTTATCTACACATCAGCGCACAAACAACTTTGATCGCTTGCTTATTGTTGACGTGCATTTTTGGATACGGTATCATTAAACCCCTCGTCACTTCTCTCAAGTGTTTTCGTGACAAAACATAGTTTGGGAGACCAGACAGACTCGCCTGCGATTCCTCATGATGGTAGATCATGTAGTGTGAAACCCCCTATCGCCGATTAGTCGTGTAGTGTGAAAACCACAACGACTTTAAAGACTCCCGAGTGCAAGAGATCCAGTTGTGTAGTGTGAACTGTACAGCAGTCTGAACAACTTGAAAGTCATGTAGTTTGAACTTGGCATAAGGAATCTAAGAATTTGAACAGCCTTGTTCTTGGGAGCAAGTAGGATGACGTAAAATGCGTCTATGTAGAAAAATCACAAGGTTTCCGAACAGACCCAATGATTTATTTCAGCTTTTATTGCTTTTATCATTCCCAGTGGTTAATATTTGGTGGCATTGCCTATAAATTGTGTATCTTGAAATGTGAAATGTTTCAGGTAGCCTTGAACAAGCATCTCTCAATAAATTGCTAGAATCCTTGGCTCATTCGTACTGACAGAACTGGTATAACTAAGTCAGGTTTGTAATCCTCTGTTCAGCCGTCTCATTTAATTATTTCTTCTCTTTGGTGAAGTGCCTTCCTGCTAACCACTATTACTGTCAGTAATGATCCACAAAGCTCCAATCCACCTTCCAGGAATGTGGTCAGGTCTGTCTATTAGATTATTATGACAGTATTTATTGCAATTGTTTCTCTGACAATCTCACTTAATATGTAAATGAGCTAAAGACCCTTTCAGCCACTGCCTCACTAAGCCAAATAGACTCCACTCGCTCATAATTTACAAGAATAATCACCAGTGCTTTTGCGAGACTGAGAGTATATACTCAGCAAAATGTCATCACAAATCAAACATAAGCTAAATGACAAAATTTAAAATCATAAATATAGACATAGCTAATTCTCAATAATACATAAAACCTCCACCGCATTTACGAAACCCACCCAGAAGGCTAGCACATGCTTACTACCATAAATGAGCAACCGCTAAGAGAGAAAGCTTATACACGTACAAATGAGCATGCAATACTCTCTGTATTGGACAACAGATGGCATTTTTCAATTCACAGACCATTTTAACTCCAGTTATTTTTGTTCTATTATTATTTTATACTAAGCTAGTTATAAATTACAACCCCAAATCAGAAAAAGTTGGGACAGTATGGAAAAATGCTAATAAAATAAAAAAATCCAGTGTTCCTTACATTTATTTGACTTTTATTCGATTGCAGACAGTTTGAACCTGAGATATTTCATGTTTTGTTTGTTCAACTTCATTTCATTTATTAATAAACATCCATTCCTGCATTTTAGGCCTGCAACACATTCCAAAAAAAGTTGGGACAGAGGCAATTTAAGGGTAGTAATGAGAAGAAAAAACTAAATAATGATGTGATTCCAAACAGGTGATGTCAACAGGTGATTTTAATCATGGTTTGGTACAAAAGCAGCATCCAGGAAAGTCTTTGATGAGCAAAGATGATCAGAGGATCTCCATTTTGTCAAGAAATACATGGGAAATTTATTAAAATGTTTAAAAACAATGAACCTCAAAGAAAGATTGGAAGGGATTTGCAAGTGCATAATATCATTAAACGATTCAAGGAATCAGGAGGAATTTCAAGAACTGCCACTCAACAATAGCTGATATAACCACATGGGTGAGGGATTACTTTGGCAAACCTTTGTCAAGCACTACAATACAGAGTTACATGCACAAATGCCACTTAAAACTTTACTGTTCAAAAAAGAAGCCTTATGTTAACCATGTCCAGAGCAGGCATCTAGGATGGACCATCACACAGTGGAAACGTGTATTGTGGTCAGATGAATCAGCATTCCAGGTCTTTTTTGGAAAAAGTGGACGCTGTGTGCTCCAGACCAAAGACGAAAAGCCAAAAGCCAGGGTCTGTCATGGTATGTGGCTGTGTCAGTGCCCTTGGCAAAGGTCATTTACACTTCTGTGATGGCAGCATTAATGCATAAAAGTACATTGAGACCTTAGAGCAACATATGCTGCCTTCAAGACGTCACCTTGTCCAGGGACGTTCATGCATTTTAACAAGACAATGTAAAACCACATGCTGCACACATTACAAAGACATGGCTGTGGAAGAAGAGGGTACGGGTACTGTACTGGCCTGCCTGCAGTCCTGACCTGTCCCCAATAGAAAACGTGTGGAGAATTTTGAAACGAAAAATGTGACAACGACGACCCTGTACTGTTGTACATCTTAAGACGTGTTTGCAGGAAGAATGGGACAAAATAAAAGCTGAAACACTAAATCACTTGGTCTCCTCGGTGCCAAAACGACTTTTAAGTGTGGTGAAAAGGAATGGCAACATTACAAAGTGGTAAATGTTTTACTGTCCCAACTTCTTTGCAATATGTTGCAGGTTTGAAATGCAGGAATGGATGTTTATTAATAAATAAAATGAAGTTGAGCAGACAAAACATGAAATATATCAGGTTCATCCTGTCTGCAATCAAATAAAAGTCAAAGTAAATGTAAGAAACTGTGTAAATTGCCCCTTGTTGTTATTGAATAAATGTGTGTGTTGCCTTGCAATGAACTAGTGGGAGCAAGGACAACCAGCAGAGAGGTGTAATGCTGTGCCCTGAATCTGTGGAAGGTTATTTAAAGGAGGCTTGCTGAATATGCTAAATAAGAAATAAGATGGGGGGCAATCAGTGATGTGGGGATAGTCAGATTATTTTGTTAAAAATCACTGGGATGTTTATAAATTACTAGGCTTAATTAATATATTTTCTGGACCAGTTAGAAGGAGCAGGAATGAGTGACTGTGTGTGATGCTTTGTAATGTACTGGTCGCCTGTCTAAGGTCTGTCCCTGTACTCCAGGTAGCACCAGACACACTGCGACTAGATGAACCAGACCAGATAAAGCAGTTAGTAAAAATGAATAAATGAACTTATACAGCTCTGTTGCATGCAGTACATGCTGAACAGGTCATGTTGGGTTTTTGGGTCAGAGCTTAGCACACGCTGTCTGTAACAGCTCCATCCTCTGGTGTACATGTGCTTCTGATTAAAGTTAGTAGGTTAATTGAGTAAATCTGATGGGAATCACAGGTGTTAAATTCATGCCTGTCCTACATAACATAGATCCCACTGCTTGATATATCAGAAAAAATATATCAAAATATGTCCAGTGATACTGAAAATGAGACGGTGGGTGGGGGTAGCACAGTTATTAATAGCTGTCATTGTAGGAAGGAGGTGGTTTGAAGAGAGAAGGCGAAATCAGATTTTTTGTATTAAAGTGTCTCTGAACTGGTAATTGTAAACCATTCAAAGGTCTTTGTACAATAAAAGTGTGACATTTAATGTGGTGCATTTAAAAGACTATTAAATTAAACATTAAATACAACTTACTGTAGTTAGACTCAAAGTAAGCTTAATCAAATGGTTGAGAAGACCATTAAAGAGTTAAATCATGAACAAAAGCTACAGTAGAGCACCAGAAGCTCACAGGAAGACAGTAATGTAATGTTGAATGTGACAGGCACATTAGCAGATGCTGGACACAAAGGCAGTGACCTAGTTGAACCCTGAGCTGAAGTTCTATTGCTCAGAGAATCAAAGCATTAAAGATAATGCATGTAGTGCTATGCAACATAACTGAAGAGAGTTTTAGGCATTGACCTCTTTTAAATCTTTACACATACACTGATGAGGCATAACATTATGACCACCTTCCTAATATTGTGTTGGTCCCCCTTTTGCTGCACCATACGCAACAAACTGTGATGCACTGTGTATTCTGACACCTTTCTATCAGAACGAGCATTAACTTCTTCAGCAATTTGAGCTACAGTAGCTCGTCTGTTGGATCGGACCACACAGGCCAGCCTTCGCTCCCCACGTGCATCAATGAGCCTTGGCCGCACATGACCCTGTCGCCGGTTTACCACTGTTCCTTCCTTGGACCACTTTTGATAGATACTGACCACTGCAGACCGGGAACACCCCACAAGAGCTGCAGTTTTGGAGATGCTCTGACCCAGTTGTCTAGCCATCACAATTTGGTCCTTGTCAATCTCGCTCAAATACTTACGCTTGTTCATTTTTTCTGCTTCTAACACATAAACTTTGAGGATGAAATGTTCACTTGCAGCCTAATATATCCCACCCACTAACAGGTGTCATGATGAAGACATAATCAGTGTTATTCACTTCACCTGTCAGTGGACATAATGTTATGCCTAGTCAGTGTATTAAGTAGGACTGACCCTTATATGGACCATGAAATGAGTCATTTCTAGTGTAATATGCTATTTGCTGTGAAATTCAAACTTTAAGGTTTGTGTTTAGGGATTTAACATGTTTCATTAATGTAGCGTTTCATTTAAGTGTCTCACATTTACTGCTTAATTTGCACTATGAGGTGGTTCTGGCAATCCTACGGCAATTCAGTTAGCAATCGCTTAGTCAAAATGTTCAAGATGTTAAAGTCTAAAGCAGCTAAAAACACGGCTCGGGTAACTGATTTTGGACAACTCCCAACTGATTCTGTGGATGGGGGGGGGGGGGGGGGGGGGTTGTCAGAACACGGACGAAAATCATCGTATTTGAGTTGAGACGGAGCCTCGAACCGTCGCTGGATGTTCTAGGTTTACATTCAACCGTTCAGGTAGGCTGTGCTGTGTACTGTATCATCAATTTATTTTATCTTTTAATTTATGTTATTTAATGACTGCCGTGAAATGTGGCACTTTTGTTTAAAAATCTGTAAAATCTGTGATTTTTGAAAAACAAGGTCCGTAAAATTAAGCACATTTTCTAGTGAATTTAGTAGGGTCATGATTATATGTTATAATCAAACACTGTATACTTAAGAAAATAGCATGCATTGTGGCTTTACATTATTATTTTAGCAATGCTGTTGCAGTCTTAAAAGCAGGATGAATGAAAAGAATAAAAATAAGCAATGATAGTTTATCACAACCAACTTGAACATGTTTGAATAAGAGCAGAGAAAAAGCCAACGTCCACCTTAAAACGTTATTTATTGTGATCGAATGTGCCACATATATGGCAGATTTCCTATAATTGCTTAATGTTATAGGACTTGGCCAGAGTCATAGCAGGTGTAACATTTATTTACAATTTATATTTCCCCCACATCCAGATCCCAAGCTGCATTATTTCAACTTGGGAGTACATTTTATAGACAGTTAAATCTCACGCTGGCAGGTGGTAAGTAATAGATTCTAAATTAGTACTGGAGAATTTATTTCTTGTAATCTTTGTACACATAGCTCACTGCTAGCACAGGCCCTGATTGATGGATGCTGAAGTCACTGAGAGCCTGTTTGCATTAGAGTGAAGTAAATACTGTCTGAGACGTTTTAGTGTGTAATTTTAAAACCAGACCTGTTCAGTATGTTTGATTATATATATTTTTAAAGTTGGTATAGTGTAAGCCCATCTGTTTAGAATCCACAATACACATGTTTACAGAATCCACACGCCACATGTTTGAAGACCAAGATATAACCAGCACCCATGCTTAATGGATAAGGAAAAAGAAAAACCTAATAATTTTAATATTTAACACTATTAACAGTAAGACTGTCAGATTATTTTAACTACTGAATTTTACACCGATGAGGCATAACATTATGACCACCTTACTAATATTGTGTTGGTCCCCTTTTTGCTGCCAAAACAGCCCTGCAACTGCGACGCACTGTGTATTCTGACACCTTTCTATCAGAATCAGTATTAACGTCTTCAGCAATTTGAGCTACAGTAACTCGTTTGTTGGATCGGACCACACGGGCCAGCCTTCGCTCCCCATGTGCATCAATTAGCCCCGGACCCTGTCGCCGGTTTACCACTGTTCCTTCCTTGGACCACTTTTGATAGATACTTACCACTGCAGACCGGGAACACCCCACAAGAGTTGCAGTTTTGGAGATGCTCTGACCCAGTCGTCTAGCCATCACAATTTGGCCCTTATCAAACCCACTCAAATCCTTACACCTGTCAATTTTTTCTGCTTCTAACACATCAACTTTGAGGATAAAATGTTCACTTGGTGCCTAATATATCCCACCCACTAACAGGTGCAGCGATGAAGAGATAATCAGTGTTATTCACTTCACCTGTCAGTGGTCATAATGTTATGCCTTGTCGGTGTATGTCAGCAAGGCTTTAAGCTCTATTGAATAACATGTTAATGCAGTAAACATGGCAGTAATACATTCTATCTATATTTAGATAGATAGATAGATAGATAGATAGATGGATAGATGGATAGATAGATAGATATGATAGATAGATAGATAGATAGATAGATAGATAGATAGATAGATAGATAGATAGATAGATAGACAATATAAATGCATAACAGTTGTTTGTTCGAGTATGAACCTCAGCACACTCTTTGTAAATGTGTAAACAGGGAGAATGACTTATGTGACATCATTAACAAAATAATGACCTTTTTGTTTTTAAGTTAATTGTTAACATCCCTGGTTACAAGTGTCTTATATAGATTGGAAACAAAACCCAAACTGTCACCTTATTCTAACAGAACTTTGTCTAGATGGTGTTATTACTTTGCGCTGGTCTCAGCCCTGTTACCTTTTCCACCTGTATCCACTCTTTGGAATTGGTCTTGTCTTTTCCACCTGTTGTAAGTTGCACTAATTACACTGATCTGTTGCACCTGTTATGAGTTTGTTACCTATTTAAACCCTTCTGGGTTTGCAGACCAGTGTGAGGTATCAGAGCAGATCACAAGACTGCACTGAGTCTTTGTTAGAGAATATCATCTTGTAATTTTGACCATAGCATTTTGTATTCTGACTAATACTTTAAGCGGTGACTACCACAGCCTGTTCATAGCAGTGTTAATTTCGTTGACGAATGATTTTCGTCATAGTTTTCGTCAACGAACCTTTTTTTCATGACAAAAACGAGAAGATGACTAAATAAAAACTACAAAAAAGATAAAAACTATGACGAAATGAATCGACACTTTCGTCAACGAATAAGGTAGGTTGTGGAAGGTAGGGACAAGTTAGAAAGAGATCCAATCATAACTACTTTAGCGTATGTGGTGGGGCAGGACAAGCCGGGTAGCCATCCAATCAGTACTAATCTTTTGCAGTACCGCGGCAGAGCCGTAGATAGAGGTAGCTCTGTACCGTGGTAAGACCACACTCGCACAAGTTTGATCTAAACCCAGGAAGACCAGACTAGCCTGTGAACTGTCTTTACTCATGGAACCAGGTTAACTCCACCATGTCAACAGGGAGAAAGAGGAGAGCCGATATCTGGACACATTTCTCATTTGACGTCGTGAAAAACAAGACGATGTGTAAACCATGTGGGGTGACGATCTAGGGTAAAAACACAACAAATCTGAAACATCTGGCACTGCTGGCAGTATAATGGCAACATAATGTCACAGCTGCTTTTATGGTACCCAGTTTTATAAAGAATGTAATATACAATTTGTTATGAACAATGCATATATTTTTCAGGCAGAGCAGGCCTACTGGTCATTAATATTTTGTTATTGTTATGCTCAATAAGCAAGGTCAGGTAAATAAAGATGTTGTTTGAAATAAGTTAAATCTGTTTTTGTGTGTATTGCACATTCAAACATTAATAATATTCCATAACTGGTTAAAAATGTTCCATTTTGTGTAAGTGTATATAATGACTTAAATAATTTAAGGGAAGTGATAAAAAAGCATTTACATTTTACACCCTTTATATGTATTTTAGGGCGGCACGGTGGCTAAGTGGGTTGCGCTGTCACCTCACAGCAAGAAGGTCCTGGGTTCGAACCCCAGGTGGGGCGGTCCGGGTCCTTTCTGTGTGGAGTTTGCATGTTCTCCCCGTGTCTGCGTGAGTTTCCTCCGGGTGCTCCGGTTTCCTCCCACAGTCCAAAGACGTGCAAGTGAGGTGAATTGAAGATACTACATTTGTCCATGACTGTGTTCGATATAAACTTGTGTAATGAATAACTACCGTTCCTGTCATGAATGTAACCAATGTGTAAAAACATGACGTTAAAATCCTAATAAACAAACAAATATGTATTTTAGTCGACTGAATCGACTGTAGATTTAGTCGACTATATTCTAAAACTAAAATACATTTTAGTCAAAAGACTATGACTAGAACTAAATCAAAATTTGCTGTCAAAATTAACACTGGTTCACAGATCGATCAGCCCTGGCCTGTGTTCAGACTATTGGGCTGTGAACTTTGACTGTTCACCTGGTATTATAAAGAAAGCCTACACTTGCATACTAACCCGCTTGCAAGTCTTTGTTATAGATGGTTAGATTTTTATTAAAAAATAGTAGCAGAGGCATCTAACAGCATCTAACCCCATGAAATATTATGCCTGCTTGATTGTGGACAGTGTCTTCTGTGGTTTTATTTGTAGCATACTTGGTTTTTATGTTCTTTTTTCTTTTTTTCCCCCTGTTTTCTCCCACTTTAGCGCATCCAATTTCTGCCCGTCAATCATCCTCTCACTAATGCTGGTCCCTGCCCCTGATTGGGGAGGATGAGGCTGCTCCACGCCCCCACCGACACGTGCACAGCAATCGAACATCTTATCACCTACACTTGACGAGTGCAGTGCAGTACAGCGCTGTGTACGGAGAGCCACACCTTCTACCACACTTCTTTCCCATCTCCGTGCAGGCGCCGCCACCAACCAGCCAGCAGAGGTCGTAATCGCACTAGTCTGAGAGAGAGTCCCCATCCGCCTTAGTCCCGCTCCTAATAGGAACAACAGGCCAATTGTTGTTCATGTGGCAGCGCAGTCTCAGCCGGCAGGCAGAGCCGAGATTTGATACATTGTATTCGAGATCTCAGCTCTGGTGAACAGTGTGTGTTTTTACCGCTGCGTGTGTTTTTACTGGTCTGAGATTTTTAACCTTGTAAGTAAGCTGACTTTTGATCACTGTAACTGATAGCTTGGATATTTCAGGTGATTGTTAAAGTGTTGCTAAGCAGCTCTGACTATTCAGGTGGTTGAAAGGGCATTGTTAAGTGCTTGAAATAGTACTTGGGTTGGTCGTTAGGGTCTTACTAAGCAGTTTGCTATGTCTCCTAAGTGGTTGATAATGTATATGGTATACTTGCTAGTGTACAGTGTGCCATGTGATTGATTGGGAGTTGCCAGGTAGTTGCTATGGTATGCTAGGTAATTGCAAGGTTGGTGCTGGGTGGTTGCTGCAGTATCACAGCTCATTGCTAGAAGTTGTTAGAAGGTTGCCATGGCATTTCAGGTGCTGGTTTGGTAACAGGTGATTGGTAAATGGTTGCACCATTGTCATGTGATGCATGACGTCACATCGCCACAGTTATACCCATTTTAAAATTAGACAAAATTAATTCTGTCTTTCTTTACAAAGCTACTGATAACGTTATTCAGGGTTATACTTAATCATGGCAGCTCCAGTTGAATTATGGGATAGATTATTGGACTGCAGGGTGCTGTGTTTGCATACTTAAAAATGGCTGCCCATGCAGTAGGTCATCTGGGTACTTTTTCGCATAATGTTTAATGAATATTACGTATTTGGACACACTCTTTCGCACTTACTGCTTTTGCGTACTGTTCAGTACGGAAGTATGAGATTTCGGACGCAGCCAATGTTTGCTGTCAATACCTCAAAACTGTAGGACAAGTTAGCAGTTATAGTCTAGTTGAAATAAAAAAAAAAATGCAGAAAGGAATGAAAATTGGATAACAATAGTATTGTGCATCATACTGTAACCACTATTTTACAACCAACAGGTCTGGCCAGGTAAAATAAGTGGTTAAAAATGCAGTGTGTGTGTGTAGGTGAAAATGAAATAGTGCTGTTATGGATCCAGTCCATGTGTCATATGTTCGAGTGCGTAAAATTTGATTTACTAAACACCTTCCATCTGCTGTCTTCCCATATTTTGTCAACATGTGCTGCAGTGCTTCTGTCATTCATGCCAAATCCTTTACCCATTCCATCTGCTTTTATTTACCTTACACATTTATATTCCCATCCCTGGTGTCCCTCTGTATCCCAGTATAAATAAAAAATGCTGTTTTCTAGGCTAATACTATGAAAAACCTAATACATGCAAATCCTAGTAAAAAAGAACATTACCACTACTTCTTGATAATAATGTTAGGGGTGCAGATTGTAAAGAATAATTCATCACTTTTGAGAGTCATCTGAGCACCCCAAAATGTTTTTCTTCCAAATCCGCAATGTAAATACAGTGGTACCTTGAAACTCAATGTCAATTGGTTCTGGGAGTGGCGTTGAGTTTAAAAGGCATTAAGGTATTTTTTCCCCATAAGGATGTATGGGGAACCTTGTTAATGTGTTCCATGGTCCTGTGAAACTGCATACATTTAGGTCAATGTAAAATAATGTGGTTGTTTTTGACACTTTTGACACTCTGAAAATAACACAAATATAATATAAAAAACACTGGAATACAATTAAAACAGTTAAAAACTACAATTAAACCTGCACTTTATCTTTACTAATGATCCTTCTTATCTACATTGTTGTTGACTTTACACCAACTAGGCATAACATTATGACCACTGACGGGTGAAGTGAATAACACTGATTATAAAACGAATAGTTCCGGTCCTAAGATCTGATTGGCTGAGCCGTGTTCGAAGCCGTTGTAAAATCCCCGATATACGCACACCTATGACCACCTCACATCATTCCATATTAATATGCCACTGAAAAGAAAAAGTACAAACTCTGTTGAACACTATTTTAAGTCATGTACTATACATGGAAATGTCCAGATTAATATAAACAGTAATCCTGATCATTAAGCGGGTTTTTCGTCCAAGAAATAGTGTAATAGTGTTTGTGGAGGAATGTTTATTGCGAATGTTATGTTCGTCCTCATGTTGCCTAGCAACACTGTTAACGGACTACCTGATTTCGCGGAAGAATGCTTTTTGTAAGTGTTTTTGTAAATAAAAACATTTATAAACTGAACATTGTTGTAACGCACGGTCTCTCGTGGATTATTGCTTTATTATCTCTTCATCACGGCACCTGTTAGTAGGTGGAATATATTAGGCAGCAAGTGAACATTTTATCTTTAAAGTTGATGTGTTAGAAGCAGGAAAAATGGGCAAGTGTAAGGATTTGAGCGAGTTTGACTGGGTCAGGAACATACAAACTCCACATAGAAAAGACCCACACCACTCCATCTGGGAATCAAACCCAGGACCTTCTTGCTGTGAGGTGACCGTGAGGTGACAGCATTTGTCTAAGCTTGCTGCGCAGTGATCACGTACTGATGATGTAGAAATGCCTTAGTGCTGTGTAGCTGCACAGCCTTGAGGTAAACGAAGCGCAAACCGTTTATCATTTGAATGCATTCCAAGGCAGCTCTGGAAGCTCTATCAGCCTGTAGGATTAATACTATTAATTACACAAACCCACCACGGTCCTCATATAAATAAAACACTTACTGAAAATCAATACATAAAAATAGCAAGCACTTTATTAGTAGCTCGCTTAACTAGTAGCACAAACATGTGGACTTGATATGAGGTTGGCTTGTTTACGTCAGGAACCCCCCTCCCCCACAACCAATATTTTCAAACCCATTTTGCAATTGCACTTTATGTTCGGCTCACTTCACTTACCTGCTCAGGCTGTTATCCAGATTATCCCCCTCCTCCAGCTTTCATGCTGGTAACCTTGAACCTGGGTGAGCCCTACATTATATAATCAATTTCATTGTGTTGATTTGTGTGTATTATTATTCATGCCTACCAGAGTAAAAACCATAAACAATGTAAATGTAATGCACACCATATCTTAAAACAGCTCCCTATACACCATGTGGCCAAAGAATGAGGACAACCCTAAAATTAAATTAATTATTGAGGTGTTTTAGCCACACCCACTGCTAACCAGTCTATTCTACAAAATGATATGGTTTTAACTTATTGGCAACAGTTCCATAAATATAGTAGTTTGATGACACGTTGACTGACATGGTTAAAATACAGTCATAATCTAGTGGGTTCAGCTTTGGGCTATCAAACAAAGGGTTGTTTGTTTGATTATTAGGATTTTAACGTCATGTTTTACACTTTGGTTACATTCATGACAGGAACGGTAGTTACTCATTACACAAGGTTCATCAGTTCACAAGGTTAAATCAAACACAGTCATGGACAATTTAGTGTCTCCAATTCACCTCAATTGCATGTCTCTGGACTGTGGGAGGAAACCAGAGCCCCCGGAGGAAACCCACGTAGACATGGGGAGAACATGCAAACTCCACACAGAAAGGACCCGGACCACCCCACCTAAGGATCAAACCCAGGACCTTCTTGCTGTGAAGCGACAGTGCTACCCACCAAGCCGCCCACAAGCTGGGTATGTGTATACATAGCAAGTAAAAGCATTCCACTTGCCTAATTATTAATATTATTTTGTTAGCCCCAGCACAACACCTTTGTGATGAATGTAGGCATTAGCTGCCATGTGACAGTGCCTGACCTCACCAATGCTTTTTTAAACAGAATGAACATAAGCCGCTCAGGTGGCGCAGCGGTTAAACACACACTGGCACACCAGAGCTGGGATCTGAATACATTGTATCGAGTCTCAGCTTTGCCTGCCAGCTGGGCTGAGCAATCACATGAGCAACGATTGGCCTGTTGTTCATATAGGGGCGGGGCATTATGCCGGATAGGGTCTCTCTCATAACTGATGCAATTATGTGCTCTGCTGGCTTATTGATGGCACCTGCACAGAGATGGGGAAAGATTGCAGATCAGGGTGTGTCTCTCCGTACACAGAGCTGATCCGCAGCTGATCTCGTCTAGTGTAGGTGAAAAGATGCATACGGCTGCTGCCCACGTGTCAGAGGGGGCATGGGTTAGCATCGTTCTCCTCAAATCAGAGCCAGGGGCGGCATTAGTGGAGAGGAAGCATGACAATTGGACAATCCGGGCAATTGGATGCGCTAAAAGTCGGGAGAAAAAAGGGAGAAAATGCATAAACCAAATATATACGTATATATATATATATATATATGTATATATATATATATATATATATATACAGTATATATACACAGTGGGGCCAAAAAGTATTTAGTCAGCCACTGATTGTGCAAGTTCTCCTACTTAGAAAGATGAGAGAGGTCTGTAATTTTCATCATAGGTACACTTCAACTATGAGAGACAAAATGAGAAAAAAAAATCCAGGAAATCACATTTTTAAAGAATTTATTTGTAAATTATGGTAGAAAATAAGTATTTGGTCAATAACAAAAGTTCAACTCAATACTTTGTAACATAACCTTTGTTGGCAATGACAGAGGTCAAACGTTTCCTGTAAGTCTTCACCAGGTTTGCACACACTGTAGCTGGTATTTTGGCCCATTCCTCCATGCAGATCTCCTCTAGAGCAGTGATGTTTTGGGGCTGTTGCTGGGCAACACGGACTGCACAAATTTTCTATGGGGTTGAGGTCTGGAGACTGGCTAGGCCACTCCAGGACCTTGAAATGCTTTTTACGGAGCCACTCCTTCATTGCCCGAGCGGTGTGTTTGGGATCATTGTCATGCTGGAAGACCCAGCCACGTTCCATCTTCAATGCTCTCACTGATGGAAGGAGGTTTTGACTTAAAATCTCACGATACATGGCCCCGTTCATTCTTCCCTTAACACGGATCAATCGTCCTGTCCCCTTTGCAGAAAAACAGCCCCAAAGCATGATGTTTCCACCCCCATGCTTCACAGTAGGTATGGTGTTCTTGGGTTTTTCTTCTTCCTCCAAACACGACGAGTTGAGTTTTTACCAAAAAGTTCCATTTTGGTTTCATCTGACCACATGAAAATTCTCCCAATCCTTTTCTGGATAATCCATATGCTCTCTGGCAAACTTCAGACGGGCCTGGACATGTACTGGCTTAAGCAGGGGGACACGCCTGGCACTGCAGGATTTGAGTCCCTCTCGGCGTAGTGTGTTACTGATGGTAGCCTTTGTTACTTTGGTCCCAGCTCTCTGCAGGTCATTCATCAGGTCCCTCCGTGTAGTTCTGGGATTTTTGCTCACCGTTCTCATGATCATTTTGACCCAACGGGATGAGATCTTGACCCCAAGGGAGATTATCAATGGTCTTGTATGTCTTCCATTTTCTTACAATTGCTCCCACAGTTGATTTATTCACACCAACCTGCTTGCCTATTGTAGATTCACTCTTCCCAGCCTGGTGCAGGTCTACAATTTTCTTCCTGGTGTCCTTCGACAGCTCTTTGGTCTTGGCCATGGTTGAGTTTGGAGTCTGACTGTTTGAGGCTGTGGACAGGTGTCTTTTATACAGATAACGAGGTCAAACAGGTGCCATTAATACAGGTAACGAGTGGAGGACAGAAGAGCTTCTTAAAGAAGAAGTTACAGGTCTGTGAGAGCCAGAAATCTTGCTTGTTTGTTATTGACCAAATACTTATTTTCCACCATAATTTACGAATAAATTCTTTAAAAATCCTACAATGTGATTTCCTGGATTTTTTTTTCTCATTTTGTCACTCATAGTTGAAGTGTACCTATGATGAAAATTACAGACCTCTCTCATCTTTCTAAGTAGGAGAACTTGCACAATCAGTGGCTGACTAAATACTTTTTGACCCCACTGTATATATATATATATATTTATTTATATATTATATATATATATATATATATATATATATATATATATATATATATATATATATATATATATATATATATATATTTATAAAGAAACAAAAAACAGAATGAACATAAATTCCCCCAGACAAATCTTCAAACCCTTCCTAGAACCCTTCCAACTGGGGGCTGATATTAGTTGCAAAGGGGGGGGTCCAGCTCCATGGTTTTGAAATGGTAAGTCCAACAAGCTCAGGGTCAGCTTGTATGTTCAGGAAACCCAGACAAAAAGTGTAAAGTGAAGAAAAATGTATATGTTACAAGGATTCCAAGTAAAACTAAGGTCAGCTGATCATAAAATACGTTAAAACCCAGTGTGTATACTAAACTAAGAGAGTAAAGTCAGGAGGAATGTCTTTGTAAGTGTGTGTGTGTGTGTGTGTGTGTATGTGTGTGTGTGGAATAATATGGATATTGATTACTTACCTTCTTGACTTCATATTTGATGGCCAGTTTGACTCTGCTGAGCAGTGAGCGATGATGCTGGCCTTCCTTCAGCTCAGCCGATATATCTCCATTCAGTATGGCTTCCACCTCCTCAGTGTCCCTGCATAGATCCAGCACGCCCACCACAAAGTCCTTACACTGCATAGACAACTTCCTGTAGTCATTCTGAAGTAGGAAGATAGAAAGAATGAGAATTAGTGTTATTATCAGGACAAGTGTTCATATCTAATGGGGAGAAGGCAAGCCGGCGTAGGCAGTGTGATGCTTTGGGCAATGTTCTGCTGGGAAACCTTGGGTCCTGCCATCCATGTGGATGTTACTTTGACACGTACCACTGACCTAAGCATTGTTGCAGACCATGTACACCCTGTCATGGTAACAGTATTCTCTGATGGCTGTGGCCTCTTTCAGCAGGATAATGCGCCCTGCCACAAAGCAAAAATGGTTCAGGAATGGTTTGAGGAGTGCAACAACCAGTTTGACATGACCTCCAAATTCCCCAGATCTCAAATCAATCGCGCATCTGTGAAATGTGCTGGACAAACAAGTCTGATCCATGGAGGCCCCACCTCACAACTTACAGGAGTTAAAGGATCTGCTGCTAACATCTTGGTGCCAGGTACTACAGAACATCTTCAGGAGTCTAGTGGAGTCCATGCCTCATGGCAGCAAAAGTGGGACCAACACAATATTAGGAAAGTGGTCATAACGTTATGCCTGATCGGTGTATATTATACATATATACCCATACATATATTGTGTGTGTGTGTGTGTGTGTGTAGACCACATGTTCTCTTACACTGTATATTAAGAAAATGAGAGCTTTGAAAAAAAAAAAAATTGCAACCTCATTCAGTCCAGGGTGCCAGTATAGCAATTACACACTGAGCTGAGTGAGATAACAGTATCTGCAGAGGGGACTTGTATAGCTCTAATTAAATGTCATTCTTTGGGAAAATATTTCTATGGATGAATTAGTTAGGAAATGAAAACATCAAACTCTTTCTGTGTGTGTTTCTTTGTATTAAGAACACGCACTGTAGCACTGACAGGGTCTTTGAATATAATTAAAAACCTTGTCTTTTCATGTCCATACAGCTTATGTAAATACATTCAAATAGGGCACTGGTCTAAACGTCAGTCACAATAAGAATTACAAAAAAATATAAAAACAAAGAAGTTAGCACTACAGAAAAACAGGACACAAAATAAACCAGCTAGACACAGATTAGAATGATGGGGGAGTGAACTGAACTGAGGAAAAACAAGACCTACAGTGCTGTAAAAAAGTGAGTAATTAATGATTAATGATTAATAATTCTAAAAGCCTAATTGCTACATTTTTTCTTTACCTACTTTAGCTACTAAGAAATTGAGGCATAGTGTTACTATCGCACAGGGGTTTTCAACCTTTTTGGACATGCACCCCCCTTTGTCTGCCAACCGCGAACCCCCCCCCATATTGCGCCACGCCCCCTCCCCTTCGTCAACCACCGCACAGAAGTCATTGAGAAAGCTTCTGACAAGCTAAAATAACACAATTAACGTTGTGCACATCATACTTTGGTAAATCATAAGCGGTTCTTGCTGTTTGGTGTAGATGAGAGCAGAAAACGTTACTTCACAGAGCATAGACAACAGTTCATCAGTTACTAAGTTGGTTAGTTCAGGATCATCTGCTCTGACCGACAGAAAACGTTTAGCTCCACAGACAGAACGACTCTGGGTCGGCTCCCGCTCTGTGGTAATAACCAGTATAATTAAGCCTGAGCTTTTTAAGGTATTCGAGTCACACAGAATGTTCTGTAGTAGTTGGTGTTTATTTACAACTGCATCATTCATTATAACAGTAAACACGGAGAGATGACTGAGAAAAGAAACTTTTCTCTTAAAGACACACACACGTCGGTCGTTGCTTTTGTTACCGGTTATCTTCGCTGATAGCTCTATTTTTAAGTTTTTTTTCAGACGGAACTGAATAACGTTAAACGTGCGTGTGAGCGTGGTCAGTGTGACTAATGAGATATGTCTCCCGTGGGTGAAAAATGAATTGCTTTAGTTTTAGAAGTAAAAAAATCTCGTAATGCCCCCCCCCCCCCCCCCCCAGACAAGTTCTCCCGGGGGGCGCGCCCCACAGGTTGTAAAACCCCTGCTATAGAACACATGTGGCTCGTGAGATCTTAAAAGATGTATGATTGTCTTAAAATACAGTGTAAAATCGTACATAAACTGCATCTCCCACAATGCATGCCAATTTTGTGACCTGCAAAGTGACCACATCCCGCCACTAGATGGTAGTGTTTCCACATCAGCGTTTAACTGATGCAGTTTTCCAACAAGTGATGTTGAGAAATATTTACAAATAATCCCAAAATGTACAAGAACAGAAAATTGAAGCAGAATGAAGGTAATTTAATGAAAGATGGGACGGTACGTCTCTTGTGTTATGAGGCCGTGTCTGTGGTAAAGGAATACAATATAAATGTAGATATACATTATAAATATACAGTATACATTTTGCATTTTGACACCAAACACAGAATTTGGCTTCCAAGAAAAACAACAAATTGTCCAAGACTTATAAGGCAGACTGCAATCACAGCAGGATATGTTATAATCGGCCCTTTGAGGGCCACCATAATGCAGATGTGGCCTTCAGTGAAAATAAGTTTGACACCCCTGCTATTGAACATTTAAAGTGACTGCTTGACTTTGATGGGAAGGCTTAAAGTCAGGGAGGCTTATATTCTGCAAGGATGGCTAATTCCAGGCTGTGTTCAATACCTTACAAACCACATTTCTGTTATTTGTTCATTCTCTTGAATATTTAACTGACAAAAGTAGAAAGAATTTAGTAGAAAGATTTCCATTGTTTTTACTGATCAACTAAATTGTACTAAGTTAGAATTTGTTGCCTGCAACATACTCAGAACAGTTGGAACAGAGCCATTAACCACGGTTACATCACCTTTCCAGTTAATCACAACTTTAATAGATTGGGAACTGAAGATACTAATTGTTGCAGTTTTGCAAATGAATTTTCCCATTATTGCTTGACACATTCTTGCTTTAGTCACTCACATTTAACAGTGGTATCCTGCTGTGTCCCTGTGTCCTACATGGAGTGAGATTTCTCCACATTTACCTTAATCTTTATACAATATTATGTATGATTAATGTTAAACAACCTAAATTAAATTCAATACTCCATTAAGAAATGTTTCTTTTGAACTGACAATTCTCTCACAGGGTTTAGAATAAAGTGGTGAACCACGACCCATGATTGCTTTTACATGTTCAGCATTAAGCAGACGCTTATTACAGTACTGTGACAGTATATTGTCTAAGCATTTAAGGGTTTAAGGCCTTGCTCAAGGGCCCAATAGTGGCAACCTGGCAGTGGCGAGGCTTGAAACAGTGACCTATTCCCAGCACTAGTCCAGCACCCTAACCACTAGGCTACAACTGCCCTACAAATTCACCTGCTTAATTGTGGAATGTTTTAAAACTTGATCTATAAATGTTTCAGTATAATATATTAATCTACAAACTTTTCACTTTAATTTTGTTCCTGTCCCAACTTTTTAAAAATTGTGCTGGAGGTATCAAATTCAAAATTTGATTATATTTACAAATACAACCAAGTTTGTCAGTTCAATACAGATTCAACAGAATTTTAAAAAACATATTATTATCAAAAACATTATTAAGCCGCTCAGGTGGCGCAGCGGTAAAAACACACGCTGCAACGAGACTGGGATCTCAAATACATCGTATCAAATCTCAGCTCTGCCTTGCCGTTGAAGGCTGAGCGGCCACATGAACAACGATTGGCTGGTTGTTCAGGTGGGCGGGACTAAGCCGGATATGGGTCTCTCTCTGTCAGAATGGTGCAATTACGACCTCTGCTGGCTGATTAGAGGCGCCTGCACAGAGATGGGGAAGGAGTGCTCTTAGGGCGTGTCTCTCCGTACACAACGCTAGGTGGCACAACACTCGTCAATGTGTGGGTGATAAGATGCATACGGCTTGCTGCCCACGTGTCGGAGGGGGCGTGGGTTAGCTTTGATCTCCTCTGTCAGAGCAGGAATCGGCATAGGCAGAGAGGAAGCATGATGCAATTGGGCAATTTGACGAGCTAAAAGGAGGAGGGAAAAAAAATTTTATTAAATAATTTTGTGTAACACAGGTATCTACACAGACATGATTGGCTATGTCTGAGGAGCACGGTCAATGGCCTTTGCTGGATTGATACTCTGTCCAGTTATTCCTGCCTTAAGTCCAGTGTTTCCCGAACAAACCAGACCCAAAATAAAAAAAATAAAAAAAATGGTGTGGCCAATGCAAAAACAAAAGCTGTCAAAATGAGGGGTAATTTTAATTACAGAGCACTGTCAAATAAAAATCACTTTTTAATCTCATACAGTTCTTTCCAGGTTGTGTCTGCTGGCTTCTTACACACTTGATTACACGACAGACTAATCTCCCAGCATGCACTGCGGGTGAACATCTGCTTAAAGTTTATTGGTCTCAGCAAGGATCATATCACCCTCCAGATTGCACTGGAAAGCCAAAAATCATGTAAACTTTGATGGGATGAGCTGCAGAAAGGAGAGTAGACAAAAGAAGACCTGGCAGTCTGAGAGAAAAGGCCCTACTTTAAATATTCTTTATAAATATACACATCATAAAAGTATTTAAGACAACAGCCATAAAAATGTTTGAGTGGTACACAAGGATAGCTGAAATGCTCATGCCATGCTATTTACATTGCTGGCTAAAAATATATACACCGATCAGCCATAACATTAAAACCACCTCCGTGTTTTTACACTCACTGTCCATTTTATCAGCTCCACTAACCATATAGGAGCACTTTGAAGTTCTACAATTACTGACTGTAGTCCATCTGTTTCTCTGCATGCTTTGTTAGCCCCCTTTCATGCTGTTCTTTAATGGTCAGGACCACCACAGGAGTAGGTATTATTTGGGTGGTGGATCATTCTCAGCACTGCGGTGACACTGACATGGTGGTGGTGTGTTAGTGTGTGTTGTGCTGGTATGAGTGGATCAGACACAGCAGTGCTGCTGGAGTTTTTAAATAATACCTAAATAATACCTGCTCTGTGGTGGTCCTGACCATTGAGGAACAGGGTGAAAGCAGGCTTAAAAGGTATGTAGAGAAATACATTGACTACAGTCAATAATTGTAGAATTACAAAGTGCTCGTATATGGTAAGTGGAGCTGATAAAATGGATGGTTTTAATGTTATGACTGATCGGTGTATTTATTTATATTATTTTGTCTTTGAATTCCTGAAAATCTTAAATTTTGGTTATCCACATTCACAATCTATAATTATTTCCATTAAAACCAGCCTACCTTAAACTCCTTTTCAATGTTGGCCAGTTTGGCAAGTTCATTGCTGAGCTCCAGGGCAGTGAGCACCGGATCTTCGCTGGAGAGAGACAGGTACGCTGGACTCGCCAGACCACGGTAGGCATTGATCCTGGACCGAGAGTGGCTAAATGAGTCCTTCCTGTGTTTCTCTGTGCAGTCGGAGCACTTGCAGAAGTAATCGTGTGGCCGCTCGATGCGAGCACCCTTAATCAGCAGCATGTGTACCACCTCGTACTTGTGGCAGTGGGCAGCCAGAATGATAGGGGTGATGTCAGGCGAGAAGCGCGTCCCGTCTTCGTCGTAGGAATAGAAGTCGTCGTCCTGAAGCTCGTGAGGGCTGCGGGTTAGCTTCTCTCCACCTGCGAATGACGGGTGGGCCAGCAGTGCCTCCACGATCCGAACGTAGCCTTTTGAAATGGCCAGCAGGAGGGCGTCGCCTACTTTTGCCAGGTTATCTCGTTGTAATAGCAGCTCGGTGACTTCCAGGTGCTCGTTACCTACAGCCAACTGCAAGCCATTCTGCCCCATATAGTCCACGCAGTTCACGTTAAGAGTTACCGACTCTTCCAGCATCTTGCGCACCACTGGGATGTTCCCGTATTCAGCTGCATCCAGAAAGCGCTCCTCCTCAGCTGTCAGGCTACTGCCACGTGAATTAAACATGAACGCCGGGCCACGGATTGCCTGTCGACGACCCTTCTCCCGCTGTAGGGTCATCCTCCGGGCAGGATATGCTTCCTGGGTCTTCCTGGAAAAGAAGATTCGAAGTTAAATAAAAGGCTTTCTTTATAACAGTTAGTAAATCACACAATTCAGGACCAGGTTATCAGCTAAAATGTGTCCTGAAAGCTTATCTGAGCGTAAACAGAGCTCTCTTTATAATAGCCCAGGTCACCAATACCCCTGCCATGCGGCAGATGAAGGACATTTGGTCTAGACTATGAACGCACAGGAGAGGTGTCTCAGATGACCCCCCTGTAGATGGTGCTAATTAAGTCCTGGTTTAATAGCTTTTTAATAAAACACTTCGGACACAACAGGTTGTTCCCTCTTTACACCTGTTTCTGTGCCAATATAAGTCACCGTTAACAAACACAAAAGCTGTAACACAATCAATATCAACTCTATAGACTGCTTTAACAATGTTATTACTTATAATGCACAGACTATTGCTGTATAAAAGGTGTACATTAACATTTCTTTATTAAATCTAGAACTGTTTGGTTTACTTTTATACCAAACTAAACTAAACTTTATATAATAATATAATTATATATAAGAATATCATGCAATAAATATTTAATTATATAATGTGAATTGTACACATTAAACCTTTGGCCCTCCCTTGTACAGCCATAAATGTATCCCTGTGCACAAAAGTCCATAAAGACATAGCTGGACAAGTTTGATGTGAAGAAGCTCAAGTGGCCTGCATAGAACCCTAACTCCAACCCTACTGAACTATCTTCACCACATCAGTGACATCACAACACAGCACATCTTGACTGAACAGGCAGAAATATCCACACACACTTCAAAATCTTCCTAAAGTCATGGCCTCAAGTTGTTTAAAAATGGTGACACTACAGAAAAGTCAAATTTGTGCCAAACAAAAACAAATTTGGTTGAGTGAGTCTAGAGGAAAATGAAACATGATGTAGATTATATGGTCAGAAATATGCGGACACCTGAACCACACCAAATTTGTCAGACTATGTTTTTATGGACCTCGCTTTAAAAAACAAAAAAAGGTTTTTTTTAAAAATCCGGATTAAAATCCTTGTTTTAACCAGAGCAGAAACCTTCAAGTATAGTCACTGGAATTAAGGCTTGGCCTAGGGACTTCAGGAAATGTGTTGCAATGTGGCATCCATTCTTCCATGTAGTTAAATGTACTACGAGGGTTCTTCAAAAAGTTTCCTCACTTTTAAAACTCTATTTATTAAGAATTTCAAAAACAAATTACATGACTTTTCTACATAGTCACCTTCTGATGTATTTTTTTCCCAGCGTGGTACCAACTTTTTTTTTGCGTAGCCACTGATGCACCATTGTTTTCACATCATCATCACATAAAAATCTTCTTCCCTTTAAAGCTTTTTTAAGCGTCCAAAAAGGTGGAAATAACTACTCCTCCCACCCTCAAAACGACCAATTACTACTCCTCCCACCCTCACCGTTTCCAACCAAAATATAAAAGTGAGGAAACTTTTTGAAGATCCCTTGTATTTATTTATTATTTGTGAGAATTTTATCATATCAAGATTTTGAACACACAACTTAAAATGTATTGATGATCCTCCTCCTCCTTCTCCTAATAATTGTAATATTAATAAAGTGGTATGTTATTAATTGTAAAAGGACTACATAATAAATAAATTATGTGAAATCAACAAATAATAGAAAAAATTAAAAGTTAAAAGAAATTAAAATTAAAAGTTAAAATTAATCAAGTGAATCGTGTATACCAATAATAATACAAATAATAATAACAATAATAAAAATAACAACAACAACAACAACAATAATAATAACAACAATAATAGTAATAATAATAATACAAATAATAATAACAATAATAATAAAGTAATAATAATAATACAAATAATAATAACAATAATAATAAAGTAATAATAATAATGATAATAATAAAAATAATAACAACAACAACAATAATAATAATACAAATAATAATAACAATAATAATTAAGTAATAATAATAAAAAAATTATTTATTTATTATTTATTTATTATTTGTGGGAATTTTATCATATCAAGATTTTGAACACACAACTTAAAATGTATTGATGATCCTCCTCCTCCTTCTCCTAATAATTGAAATATTAATAAAGTGGTATGTTATTAATTGTAAAAGGACTACATAATAAATAAATTATGTGAAATCAACAAATAATAGAAAAAATAAAAATGTTAAAATAAATTAAAATTAAAAGTTAAAATTAATCAAGTGAATCGTGTATACCAATAATAATAATAATAATAATAATAATAATAACAATAACAACAATAATACAAATAATAATAACAATAATAAAAATAACAACAACAACAACAATAATAATAACAATAATAGTAATAATAATACAAATAATAATAACAATAATAATAAAGTAATAACAATAATAATAATAATAAAAATAATAAAATAATAATAACAATAATAAGAATAACCATCATCATCATCATTCAAGGCCATTCTAGGTATGTTTGCACTCTCTGTCTCTCTCTCTCTCTTTCTCTCTTATTCACACACACACACACACACACACACACACACACACACACACACACACACACACACACACTCAAACCCCTGATAATACAAAATGGACACAGCAGAGACACTAGCAACATCTTTACAGGATTTGTACAAATCAGGCATTTCCTGATTAAATCAATAATTTT